>NC_141325.1:8932500-9337500 GCF_037954235.1 Aulostomus chinensis
ATATTTTTTCAAAAATTTGGCAGCCTTTTTTCCTCCCATCTTTGTCGACTCACTTTGAGTTAGAGGTGAGGAAAGGGAAAAAGAGGTCTGTGTCAGGTTCATGTGTCTGTGTCAGGTTCTTCTTCTTCCTGTGTGCTGCTTAATGACGGCTGGCGTACTGCTTTTCGGTGCACATCACCACCACCTGTTGAACAGAACTTGAGTACAGTCTGGCTCAGCTGCCTGTCTGTGAAACCTAAAACTACAGCATTCAAAGAATGTTGAGATTATTGACCAACCTGTGCCACAGGTCTTTCAGGTAACCAACAAAACTACGTGGACTTGCTAGCAACAGTTCTGCTGAACAGAGAAAACAACAACTTCAGCCCCAGTTAGGAAACTGGCTGAAAATTACATTCATACATCGGTTTATCCTTCTGATAAACCAACCAAACCCTGTGTGCAGCTAATTAAGTTCTGAATCTGAGGATAATCATGATCATGGCCGATTAATGCACTTTTATGGGTCTGCGCTGTTTGTGAAATTATGAATTAGAATTGGTGTATCTAATAGATGTGCAGGTGTGTGGACGTGGTATTTTAAGCTAATTCAAGCGATGCAACACGAAACTATCATTCAAACATGCAACACTAATAATACAATTATTCACCTTGATGAAGATTAAACACAACTATGCTGTCATGTAACGTGCTTCCATGGATATGCTGATGCTCCTGCAGCTTTAACTTCTATGTAGTGTCAAAAAGCAAAAGACAGTGGTGATGGCGCTCCCGGTGTACTGGTATCGGTTTGAGTCCCTACAGCATCCTGCTGACTTTTTGTCATTTACGTGGAAGTTTACAATTTCCACTCCTGTCATTGCAACTACTGTTATTAACTTAAGTACCATCTAATACTTCTTATACTTACCAATAGCTTCAACGACTCCACAGAGAGCTAAACCCGTAGTTCAAATGATAAAACAATAGAGGTGCCACATCCTCTACCAGCAATGCAAGGAGGAGCAATCAGTCCATCCCCATCAGGCACACGTCCCCAATGGCTAATGCACGATTTTATGACCCCTGTGCATAACCAGGTGTCCATTCACTCAGTGCATCCTGAATGCCTCATTAGCAGATGTCTTTAGTTTAAGCGGAAATACCACTGCTGAGTGTGCGGACAGCGTTTTATTACTACGTCCAACCATGTGAAAAGCTTGTAGAGAGAGATTGTTATTGTTGCACCAAACATCTTTGTTGGGTTAGTTTGCTAGGAACAAGAATGGTTGCAGTTTCCCTCTCTACTGTTTTTAATCTGTGACTGATGAACACAAGAAAAGTATTGCCAGCTGCACTGCTCGCTTGCTTCAGACCAAATGTCTCTCAACCTCTCTCTCTCTCTCTCTCTCTCTCTCTCTCTCTCTCTCGCTCTTCATTTCACTCAAACACTAAAAACAGCAAGACGGTACAAGTGTTGATCTACATGATCAGCAACAAATAAACATGTTTCATCCCCTCAGGTTCTGAGGGACATAGTTGACCGCTTGTAATCAGATCAGATCCCATCAGATCACAAGAGGGATCTTAACACCTGGTGTGCACCAGGCCAAAGTAGTTGTGTCAATGTAGTTTGTCTGAGTAAAGTTTTACAGTTACTCAACACACGTATCAATGAAATAAATGGGTGATGTTTCATTGCCTGACAAAAGGACGGGTTGGGGGACAAACAGAGTTTTATCTGAAGAGAAGGATTATGGAAATCAGGTTGTGATCTGTGATGCGGTAATCCTTGCCACAGCGAGCAATCCCATAAAAAGTGTTAGTGAGATTAACCAGCAGATTAGCCACGTAGCCACGCACATATTTAACTGATTAAAACCTTAGAAAATCCGGACTCTGGGGAGAACTCAAACCCTTTTGGATCTGTATCCGCTGTTAGCTATTTCCTTTGGCATAATTATGGAACATTTTGTGTGTTAACCTCTGAGTCTGTGTGTGTGTGTGGGTGTGTGTGTGTGTGTGTGGGTGTGGGTGTGCAGCCACAGAGGGTAAAAGAATAAAGATAGGAGATTAGCATGGCCTGGAGGGTGACAAAAAAGTTTTAATTTCCTTTGTCGCCTTTCATACTTTTTCCCATTTTATTGTTGACTGTAAATGTGGAATCTGGGATCAACGTGAGACTGTTAAATTAAGCACAGGGCGCGTGTGTGTAGTTTGCTGTCGGCATGATTCATAGTAAAGGTAATCCATGTGTCCGATCAGAGGACTCTAGTTTAAAGTTTACTGTAGTACGGTTTATACAAAAAGCACTGTGGGTCAAGATCACATATAAGGAAGTTGCATCATGGGATTTCAATGCAAACATATAGAATTAGGGGGGGAAACTGAATGCCACATTTTTCTAAATAATATGACAATAGTTTGTTTTAGTAATTTGGGTGCTGAGAATAGGTCATGATGTTAACATGCAGCACCTACAAGCTGAATGTTTGACTGTACTGTGTGAAACCAAACACATTCACAAGGATATTTTGTGACACGCCTTTGTTCCAGAGAATAATATTCGATCACATAAAAAAAAAAAACTCCTTTTTCTCTCGAAATATGTTGTAGTGATCAAGATGAGTTGCTGCTGCGGCGGTCGAGTGTCGCAGTTTCTCGCTGGCTGCTGCTTGTTTGAAATTAATCAGGCGAAATCAAGTATGGTGTTGACCGGTGCAGCAGCAAGGCAAAGCTATCCTCCAACAGCTCAACCACACGCG
Source organism: Aulostomus chinensis (assembly GCF_037954235.1). NCBI lineage: Eukaryota > Metazoa > Chordata > Actinopteri > Syngnathiformes > Aulostomidae > Aulostomus > Aulostomus chinensis. The sequence continues at coordinate 8,935,245 of NC_141325.1, forward strand.
CCAGTGAAGACAGATGTGAGTGGGCTGGCGAGTTCGATCTGCCTGCTGAGAAGTGCTTATACATAGCAGGGGCACACGCAACAAAGTGCTAAAGTCTAATTTTTTAGATTTATTATTGGTTAGACTCAGTTGTGGTAATATTATTTTAAAACCTATAATTAGTCCGAAATTAGCAATGCTCCCATGATTATTGATGAATTGATTTGTTCCATGAATAAGATGATGACAATGATAAAGATGCTTCCAGGGAAAACTACAGATAAATAACCATCATCATACACACAGATCCTGCTGCAAGGTTTTGACCAGTTTTGTTTACCTTTTGAGTTTTCTTTGACTAAAACAATTGGCTGTCCACTTCTACGAAACCTAGTTTGGTCCCTCACGTACATCCCAGTTTTTATATTTTCATGTACATCCGTTCATTCCCACTCTGGTTAACGTAACATCTCAGGAAAGCCTCAAGAGAATTTAGAAAAACTTTTGGTTATTTTGGTGGTCAAAGATCAATGAGAAAGATTTGCATCACCAAGGCATACATTTGCAATTGGGTGTTTCTAATTTACAATATTACATTGACTCATTCAGCATGTTTAGGTTAAATATCGGAGGCTGTCACATGATGGGAGTGTTGACTCCACGGACAAAAAAAAAAGATTTACACATTTTTATTGATAATGACATCCATTTTTGTGTATGTGCACACCGCTGCAAATAACAGGAAGGAAGTAGTGGAGGTGCGTATCAAAATTATTACAAAAATGACAAATAATCCATTATAATGTCACATGAATCATCCTGAATCTCCATGGTACTGTGAACAGGTTCAACCCAGAGTCATTACTGACAAGAGCGTTCTGCTGACAAGCTTTTAGAAAAGTCCCTTGAACAAATGGTGACATGATATCAAAAGAAGTTCACTGTAAACAAAAGATGAGTAATTCTTCTTTGAACCCTTGACAGATTTAAAGGGATGCAGAGATGATCCTCTCACACGACTTCACCAGGCTGATGTGTTTATCCAACTTGACTGGAACTTTTTGACGCTGCGCTGATGAGGATCAGGAGAATTCTGCCTCTTGACAGGTAAATATAAATCGGTGTTCTCAGACTAAATGAGGCATGTAGTTCTTAATTAGAGTAAGATGCTGTGGCAGGAAGTAGTTCTCTGGAAGAGGGCTGCGCTGATGTCTTGCTGCAAGCATGCGTGTGTGTGTGTGTGTGTGTGTGTGTGCGCGCGTGTGTGTATTTGCATGTGTGTTTGTGTGGGTGTATGCGCATTTCAGCTTTTCTTCAATAACTGAGACTGACAGTCAGCTTCAGGTGAAGATGCATATTAAAGATGAAAAAGCCTCATACATGCACACAGGCACACACACACAAACACACACACACCTTTATCTCTGTCCTATTGAATAACTCTCTGATGCTTTCCATATTCCATGTGAAGGATTATTACAGCTTACCCACAATCCCCAGCAGCTGATTATCCTGCATGTTGACAGGACAGAGTTGTGCTATCGGCCTTGTGCAGCAGTCAGCTGTGTGTGTGTGTGTGTGTGTGCGTGTGTGTGCGTGCGTGTGCGTGTGTGTGTGTCTGTGAGTATGTGAGTATGTGAACATACAAGGGAAAAACATAATGTATTTAATATGTATCTAATATATATGTGTGTGTGTGTTTGTGTGTGTGAGAGAGAGAGAGAGAGAGAAGTACAGTAGATTCTGAATTCATGTGAAAAAGATATGGAGAGATGGATAAGAAAATTAATGTGTGTGTGTGTGTGTGTGTGCGTGCGTGTGTGTGTGTGTGTGTGTGTGTGTGTGTGTGTGTGTGTGTGTGTGCGTGCGTGTGTGCGTGTGTGTCTTTCTATTATGTCAACCAGCTCCATGACAATCATCACAATGTGTGGACATTGTGGCCCTGGTAACTTTAAAGGACTGTATGAAGGTAAAAGCTTGGTGTTAGGGTCAAGGGTAGAATTATGGTCAGGGTCGGGTATTTAGTTCTCATGGTCAACGTGAGGATAAGGGGCAAGGGAATGTGTTTTATCAATGAAGGCCCTCACCAAAATAGAAATAAAAGTGTGTTTGTGTGTGTGTGTGTGTGTGTGTGTGTGTGTGTGTGCGCGCATGTGCGCGCGTGTGTTTTCTGCTCATCCAGGCAGGTGTTTGCAGTTGATACCTGCAGCTCCAGTAGTGCTGATCACCTCAGCATGGTTCCTCACCTTGGGAGGGAGACAGCTCTAAGCTCATTAGCACACACACACACACACACACACACACACACACACACACACACACACGGTAACCTGGGGAGGACAGGGTTCCAAATCTGCAGAAGAATAAACATATAATATATAAGCTTAGGAGAGGAGAGCCACATGGAATGTTTGGAAAACAAAATTAGTAAAGGGAGTGTGTGCTCCCGTAGGGACAAAAGGAGTAAAGAAATAAGATATGGAGCTTCGAAGACAGTTGAAACAGTTCAAAAGGAGCAGGAGGAGGAAAAAGCAAAAGAAGAGGAGGAGGCTGGCAGACAGCATAAGAGAATGTAATCGTTTAAAAGGCCTGGTTTTATTCCTGCTGGCAGTAGCCGCTCTTACCACTCGCCGCTCGTATTGTGTTTAATTTAATCAGAGCACCTTCACACCAACTCTTCTGCTGTATTTGTCTGATTTCCACATTCTCAACAAGAAAAATCTTCATAAAATCAAGCCTCATTTTCATTTTGATCAATGGAATATTGCAGTATCACTCTTTTGTGCAGGATAGATGAAGATGTGATAATCACTATTTGATATGAGGCCCACATCGCTGGGTGTAGCTGTGTGTAATCAATGTAGTCAACATTGATGAAGTTGATTAAAAATTGGATGAGGGTCCAAGCCAAGAGGTCCAAGAGGGTCCCAGTGATTAACATGCCTCCAAATGAGGTACATCGGGGTGAAAGTGAAAGTTTTGGTCAGGTCCGTGGAGCGTCGTGTCTAATTGACCGGATTATTTTACGGCATGCAACTATACTGTTGTGGTTCACTCTCATCAGCGCTGTTTCCAGGCGCAGCTGTTTTCAGCGATAAACCCACTGTAAACTACTCGTCCGTGTATACAATGTTTGCAACGAGCATTTAGTTTTTAGTTTTAGGGGAAAGGAGATAAAAGGGAGAGTGAATATTTGCCAGATGGCTAAAAACATGACTCCAAATAATTGCCAATGTTCCTCTGTGCCTGCTGGATGTAAATTGTTTGCCATATCAATTTTAATACCATGACAGTTTTGTACTGATGCCCCCTAAAAAAAAGTCAATTAATTCTTTACAAACAATTTGAAAAGCAAATATTTATCTAATGGCACTTACTGATCAGAAGGAGTTAAAGCAACATTGGAAAATCTAAATCAGCTTCTCTGATTTTGTCTATTTGTTGTTAATTCCTCATATTTGGCAGTGCGTTTGTCTGCGAGGCAGGATTTACTTTCATTTTATCTTGGTGGACGGGTGTAGAATATGTTAAGGAGGAGCCTGTTAAATTTTGGGGGCAAATTATTCATAGCGCCACCAGGTGACAAGGAAATTACTGTCCGTCCCGGGTGAGGGATCCCTCCTCTGTTGCTCACCCTGAGGTTTCTCCGATTTTTCCCTGTTAAAAAGGTTTTCTATGGAGTTTTTCCTCAGTTGATGTGAGGGTCTAAGGGCAGAGGATGTTGTTATGATGCCATGTAAAGCCCTTTGAGACAAACTGTTTGTGAAAACCGGCTCTACAAATAAAATTGCCTTGCCTTGCCTTTTTTTCAGTGGGTTTACCAGATCCATCTCAACTTCAGTCAGAAATTGTCCAAGAACTTTGACGCTGAATTTAAGTCACAGCACCAACTAGTGGTTGCAAAACCTAAACTTACTATAACAAACTCTGTGTGTTCTCTAGTTTCACCCAGTGGATGCTGGATATGATATTTGCACCTCAGAGCTGCATTAGTTGTGCTCTTTAATGCAAAATTCAAATATTATCAGGTTTGGCCACTGTAACACACCGACATACACAGGAGTGCAGGAGCCTAAAGTTTTGCCTAGGCAGAAGTATGCGCTCCCAGGGCATTCTAGTTTTATCATTTTTAATAATCAGCTTTTCTCAGTTATAAAAAAAAACAAATTTAGCATAAATGATGATTAGAATTGCATCAAAGGCTACAGATAGGACTAGTACTCTCTCCTTTTTAAAATGTAGATTTCAAAGTGAGCACATGCTAAATAAACGTGTCGATCTCTTGTCCTGAAGTGAGCCTTAATAAATGTAGAAACACAAGTATACTTACATTCATACTGTACATAAGCTGAGCAGTGGGAAGAGAGCACCTTTTTTGTGTGGCGTTGAGATAAATAGGATTAGGGATTTGGGAGATTTAGGGGGAATAATCCGTCTGTGTATCGGAGAGAGGCAGCAGCGGGGATGATCAAAAGAGAACACTGTGATTCAGAGCTCAGAAATCTCTGGATAGAGCGAAACTTGGAGTGACATTCTCTCCTCTTTTCTCCGAGGATCAGCTTTCATTTTGTCACTGTGACTGCTGTAATTGCCTCATAATCACCTCATACTGTACAGCAGTGTGTGTGTGTGTGTGTCTGTGTATGGAGATTTATATATTCAGAGTAATTAATCAGATTTACAGTTTACACCAGGAGAGGGAGAGAGAGAGAGAGAGAGAGAGAGAGAGAGAGAGAGTGAGAGAGAGTGTCGGGGCTAGTCTGTTTGTTGTGGGTGTTAGTATTAAGCAGGATTGGACTTGGTTATTTAACACGCAGTCGATTTGAACAGCTGCTCTGTTTTGTGACTATCTATATCTCCATATAAATACCACGTAGGCTAAAAAAAAAAAATCCACAAAACTCTGCCCACCACACCTCCCTTTTCAAAAAGATCCCTGCAGGTTTAGTGGGCCACCCAGCCTCTGCAGTCTTTGCTTGAACCCACTTCAAGGCCTCGAGAGGCTCAACACAAGCCTGCAGGCAGGTCACAGGTTTTCACAGGACAAATATGGACACAGTCACTCTGCACTGACTGAAGAAATACCAGAGTAATTTGAGACAAAGTCCACACTTGGTTTGCAGGTACATTTATATCAGGTTGCCTCAAACTTCATTGCTTGAGCACTGATAAGACCATGACGTGTTGGCAAAATAGCATTGTTGGATAAATACACGTTACTGTTCGGGATTGAGGGCGGCACGGTGGTACAGTGGTTTGAAATGTTGCCCCACAGCAAACAGTTCAGACCTGGGGTCTTGTTTGCCTTTCTGGGCGCTCCAGCTTCCTCCAGCTCCCCACACACCAAAAACATCTACACCAGTCGTAGGTGTGAATGGTCGCCTGTCTCTGACTCGAGACCTGTCCAGGACGAACTCTGCCCCTGGCCCAAAGTCAGCTGGGATCGGCTCCCGCTCCACGTGACCCTGTACGGGATAAGCTGCATGGATAATGGATGAACATGAGTGAAAAATTTGTGAAAAGTGCAATTGTTTTTCTGATTTCGGTGACCTGGAAATACAATGCGGGCACAATATTCCAGGAACTGGAATTGATCTGTTCTGTTTTTGCTCATTAGCCCATTGGTCCTTTTTCTGTCTTTGGAGAACTTTTGAGATGTGAGGAGCAAACACAATGTTTTTAAAGTTTTTAGTTTCAAAATGAAACTTTTTTCACATGGATGTAGTCTAAAGCGTTAGTTTTGACAATATTGCAATGCTGGACATCATATATATATATATATATATATATATATATATATATATATATATATATATCGTATGATGGTACTTCAAACAAGTATGATAAAATTTTAAAGTTACGACCAAGAATGAAAGTATTTTTTTGTCTAGTTTAAATGTTTTTTCACACTTAATGTAAGGTATAACCACGTACAAGTACCACTTCAAAAAGTAAAAAGAATGACAGAGTTTTCTGATGCTACGAGTAAGTTTATACCGTCTTAAAAATAAGACCTTTATCTCACTGACATGCTCCTTCTGAAGTTATTGTCTCTTTTATTTGTTATATTCTTTGAATAAAAATTGGACAAATATACTTGGCAAGACTTTGTTTATTGCAGAAAAAATTTTATTTTAAGAACTGCAACAGTAAAATCCTAAAAGCTATAAAATCCACAAACAGACTGTGTGCTTATTTGTTTTACTGGGTTTAGATTAGTGGGGGAAGACTAGTCTAGACAACATCCATCCATCGTCGTCGTCTTCCGCTCATTCCTTACTAGTAAGGGTCGCAGGGGCTGGAGCCTATCCTAGCATCTACGGGCGAGAGGCGGGGTTCACCCTGGACAGGTCGCCAGTCCATCGCAGGGCCAACACATAGAGACAGACAACCATTCACACTCACAGTCACACCTACAGTCAATTTAGAGTATCAATCAGCCTCGTCCCCTCTTGATGTCTTTGGACTGTGGGAGGAAGCTGGAGCACCAGAGAGAACCCACACAGGCATGGGGAGAACATGGAGACTCCACACTGAAAGATCCTGTGCCCGAGCCAGGACTCGAACCCAGAACCTTCTTGCTGTGAGGCCACAGTGCTGACCACTGCACCACCGTGCAGCCTGTGTCTAGACAACATCAATGAATAAAAACAATGTTGCAGCAGCAGAAGGCCACTGGATTCACAGCTGGAGCCGTGAAATCGCCATCCATCAGATTTAAGTATCCTACTGGATCAATGACAGCTTTGAGAATAATTTTTCAGTCCCTCAACTCGGCGGTCAGGTGTTTAAGGAGCGCAGACTCACAGTCTCCATTACAATTGGAAGAAGAAAAGTGGAACTGTTCCACTTTCACTTTGTTATTGACTTTTATTTCTGTCTAAATAATTATATACACACACAGCAGGAGCATCGCAGAGCGACTCACCTTTGTTGTGCTATCACCCCCCCCCCCCCATTGCTGTAAAATCTCCCAGACAATGATGGTGACAGTTATAAAAATTAAGTCTGCATATATTTTACAAGCCATGGGAAAGAAAACGCAAACAATATAATGATGAAGAGGCTGAGAATTCTTTACTCTCCTACTTTAATGTTTGATTCATTAATGCACTGTTATTGCAGGTGACTCATTTTGGCTTTAACTGGAGAAAAAAACAAAATAATATATTATATATGATGATTGTTACACTGTAACAACTGGTTTTTTTTTTTAAAGCCTAATAGAATGTTGAAGACAATCTTAAAAAACCTTGTCCACTAAGCACTTATATAAAGTAACAGTAATATAAAGAGTCGAGCCCGAACCGTGTACCAGCACAGGAAGTCAAAGACCACAGAAGTTACAAAAACACATTTATTATCTAGACTTTTCAATCATTTTAGATGCGCTAGAATTAAGACCATTTAGTATATCTTCTGACATTTCTTTTCCATGTAAAAGACGGACAACAGTTATTTCTAAAGAATGTCCTGTAAGAAAAAAAAAGACGTATATACATTTTTACAAACATTCAAACAGACAAAAATAGATTTGAAAAAAAAAAAGAAAAAAAAAAAGAAAGCACACGTTCATGAAAATTACTGAGTTAAAAATGGCTGAAACACACCGGCACCTTTGCAAACATCTTTTTAAGTAGATCATCCAGACGTATTGTTTAATCTTGATTGGGTTTTCTCTGTTACACACTTTTACTTTCAAGGTTATTTTAAACATCCCACTTGTATGAATACAGCTGACACACCATTGTTTCGAGATGATAAAAGGATTTACACAAAACAAGGTGAATCTAAAAGTGAAAATAATCCTCATTTTGGACGCGTGATTGACCTTTCAGTGTTTTAGCGCGATAAAGGCAGCGTTGGCGTGACTAAATACCAAATACTGCAAGTTTCTTTTTCCTATTTGAGCTAAAGGGAACAATATAAATCCTAGATCCTTCACTCTGAATCCTCGACATCAGTGAGTCTACTATGACTGAAACCACATGAATATAAACTGCATTGAATTTCACAGCAGGTTAGTAGCTATCTGAAGCTACGCTCAGCTCAGGTACTATAGATGGTGAATGAAATGTTTCATGCTACAGCGCCTGAGGTCAGGGCCGAGACCTGAAGACTGCGATTTTAAGGCCGCTCACTGTGACAGTCAGGGGGACACTAAGTGGTGTGTTGTACTCCAGGTAAGTTGCATTATGATTGGACGGTATCCTGAGATGACTCGAAAGGCTGCCTGAGAACAAAATCAGAACTCGGATGTCAGTGAAGATGAGAGCCAGATGACGTCCCAGAGGGTGAGCTGACAGTTAGCAATGGCGTCTATGGGTCTCGAGTGTGAGATTTGAGTTCGATGACAGCCAGGATTCAACAAGGACCCCACAAACATGACCTGTTGGAGCACTGTCTCCACATTTCATCAGGTCACCGGGACAACTTCTACCTGTAATATCCCACGCCACTTGTTTTAGGACACTACCACCAAAACATTAGGGGGACTGGCCACAACCCCGTGCTGTGGCCTTGCTTCCTACTTGTTATTTAGAGGGTTGCGTTGGCGGTCTACTAGTGGAGACAAGAACAAGCGTGGTTGATAACAAACTTGTGCAGCACAGCTGTAAACAATGCGTGGAAATTTAATGTGGCCGTCTATTTCCTCTCACCTCATTTCCAAATACTTCCCTTCCCATAGCGATCATGTGTGTTAAGAAGTATGATCAATTCACAGAGACGCACTACAACAGAAAAGTGTGTGGAACGGCGAGAAGGATCCATCGCTGGTCTTTCAATAAGGAGCATGCGAGAAGAAACACAAAAACTCGTAGGGTTTCTTATCAGGACCATAAGAAGGGTTTCTGCAAGTCCAGATCTTCTGTAAAAATACTATAAATATACTGTCCTGTCCTGGAAATGTATTTGGTTAGGTGAAACACGTTTGAATTCATATAACAAAGAACCTTTCAATGATTTTTGTTTTTGCTGGGACTTGGACAATAGTTGTGTGCCTTGTGAGGATCAAACTTAACACCAATGAAATCAAATATGCCTGTATGGATTTCCGTTCGGTTGTGTATGCAGCAAGCGTGTAGGTGGGCAGCTACCACTACGATGCAGTTGGTGAGGAGTTTCTGTTAAGACAGCAGAGGTACTATTCAGACAGTGTAGGCGTATCAGAAAAGCAAGCTGAGGTTCTAAGGTCAAAGAGTCAGAGCTGAGAGATCAACAGGCTGTGAGCATCATCTGTCTAGAACAAAATACCAAAACAGTGTTTGCGCATTCACAGCCTGTAAAAACATTCACCCATCTGTCCGTGTGCACTCACCTCTCCACCCCCGTCTCTGCATTATTGAGTTGGTTTGTGTCCACCTTTTACTCTTTCTGCCATTTGTTTACATATTTGCCCCGAAGGTTTTGACACAGAACTGTTTTAACATCCCAGTGTTCTCCATAAGAGCTGGTCACAGTTTAATAAATTCAGAACTCCTTTGGTCCCTGTAGCTGATCCCAGTGCAGTCCTCAGCTGAGAGCAGTAGAGAACTTAATATCCACTTCTTCTTCCGTTAAGATCCAAACTCCAAATGCAATAATATATACAGGCACAATGGATATGTGCTTGTAAAATGTACTTCTTTTCTTGGTTTCCTTGGTAGAGCGATAAGAATTTGCCATCAAGGTCACTCAAGTCCACGATTTGAAGCTTGACACAAACATTTCTGGTTATACGGACACGAACAAATGTCCTTGCTTTCATCCCACGTTCTTAGTAGATGACCTCGTAAACAGTGGCCTTCTTGTCCCCCGAGCCAGTCACAATGTATTTGTCGTCCACAGATATGTCGCAGCTTAGAACTGAAGAGGATTCTTTAGACTGTAGGAGGAGGGAAAAGAAAATACACAATATGAAGATAAATCAGGTAAAAGAGCTGGATTAAATTAGTGCAGGCCTAGAAAAACACAGCCTCAGTGTGTATGAGGTAATGAAAGCACTACATTGATGCTCCAGTTCCAATCAATACTGCTGAATGAGTAAAACTGAATGTCTGTCAATGTCGTCACACAGATGTGTGTTGATGCACAAAAAGTGGGACAATAAAAGCTATTTTAGAATTGAACGTGGATGCGTTATGAATTCCAGTAAATGCAGTGAAGAGAGTACATATAATACATACATACATTCAATTGCCATACGTTCACTGCATCAGAGGCAGTCAGTCTATTGACTTTTATATATTACCTGGAATATGCTGGCTCCATAAGGTGTTCTCCATGCATTTAGTAAGTTGTCCTTCCCTGTGCTCACAAACCATTTGCCTGAGTAAAGAGACAAAGGTCAACAGTGAGATTTTGTCACAAGAACATTTGTTTAAACTAAATTCCAGAGTTCAGGAACTAATAAAGTACATCTATCATTTTACTGCAGTAAGTAATAGAGTGTTTCTGAGGTCGACGTCAAAGACACCCTGTTGCTTACCGCAGTAGGCAAACTGCAGTGAGAGGACACAGCTCTCATGGAGGTGGAGCTGGTATTTGTCAGGCTTGGTGACATGAAGAACCTCAACATTGCTGCTCTCCATTCCCACAGCAAGCCACTCTCCTGTCGGACAGTAGCCAAGAGAGAAGATCTGGAAAGAAATCACAGATAAGGTTGAGAAAATGACCATTTTATCCACTCTTACTGACATTTTATTTACTCTTACTGAGAGTTGATAATATAATGTTCCATACGCCTTTTTAAATGCCAGAGTTGATAACACGCTGAGTTGATCCCAGTGCCCACCTGTGATGTAAAATCGTGCTGCTGCAGCTGCCGTCCCTCTCTCAGATCCCAGGACCGGACAGTGTTATCCAGGCCTCCGGTCCACAGTTTGGTGCCATCATTGGAAATGTCAATACAGCTGGCTCCGTCTGTGTGGCCCTGGAACTGCCTGGAGGGACACGCAGCGTTGGAAAAATGACAAAGTGAGCATCAGAGAGCCTGAGTAGTGGTACCACACTCCTGAGAGTTACTGCTGGGTACTAATCAGCTTCAAGGAAGGATAATTTCCAATTTTTCCTTTTCTAAAATCAAATAATGCACTGAAACTTTTTCTTACCTAACCAGTGTCTGATTGTGTAAATCCCAGACAGCAATATTGCCATCGCTGCAACAAGAAAAGCAGACCTTGGAGTCTGGGCTGATGGCCAGGGCGTAGCATGCTGGTGCTGATGATGTTAATTCTGCCTTAATCCTGGGGGTAGGTGTGGCCAAATCCCAGATTGACAACGTGCTGGCTTCACCTCCAACAATCAGCGTCCGACCATCAGGGAGGAGACGACAGGAGCGGATATAGTTGTCTCGGTTCTGATGTGGCGGATATGTAAGAGTTTTTCTGTTATTGTTTTACATAAAATGCAAGACTTTGTATACACCCTTTTATGAGTCTGACTATAAGAGAAAGAGTCTCCGTCGGTATGAGTGTGTTCCGGCAGTCGTCCAATACACTACACACACAAAAGGGGCCCAAGCGGGTGCAGTCTCCAGATCTTTTGGAGGGGTTGTCCTCCTCATTGTCTGGCGGTCATGAGTAGATTTTGGTCATCAGTATGTGTTGACAGCGCTTTCACCGTGGTGTTCAATCATGTCAGCCAGGCTTTACAGCTCGCAGACATTTGCTGGATGCTAAAAGCAAATTCTTCTTCACTTCCCCTTGAGTCAATGAACAAAATTGCCATTGTGTCAATTTGTCATTTATTTTGTTGAAGTCAAACTGTACACTTCCTCCACCCGGTGTGAAAGTGTTATGGACGCCATCTTTAGTAACCATTACCTGCCCAAATGTATTTTATCAGTGTGGTCAAAACAAGTTATTAAAAGACAATCTGCTGCTTGATAATGTCTCCCTGACATGACCAAGCCTCATTTAAACAGTTTCAAACAGGGATATTTCATATTCCCATCATCTGACTCACCAGACAGTCGAGCTGCGACACAGGACTCTTGTTGCCTGGGTGACTGATGTCCCAAACCTTGACACAACCCTTCCCTCCTGTGTACACATGTCGAGTGGGGTTACTGATGGTCACGGCACAAACCACCTCGCCATGGTTCAGCGTGTTGATCTGCCGGGCGTGGCGAGGGATCCCCGGGCCTACCAAAGCATCTGGAGGAAACGGGACGGGCTGCATCTGCCCATCGGCTGCCACGTGGAAGGAATATGCACTGAGGAGGAGAGGAAGATATAGAAAGTAGATAAAACCTCATTATCTATTTCAAATAAGATGTTTTATTTTATATATCAGTTGATAACTGAGTTGTCAAGCTGCCACGAACAAACATACGGTTTGCCACCGGGGATTCCTGTCAGACTGGGAGGCATTCCAGGAACTCGCATGTGAGGATGAGGATCAAAACCAACCTTGATGAGAGAATACAGACATTTTATGAGCACTGTGCAAACACACACCCATAGGCATTGGCAGAAGACACACAAGTCAATACTACCCCCTCTAACGGAACATAAACACTTGTGAACACAAAGCAAACAGACACTCTAAACCGCACACACACCCTGAATTGGAGTGACAAGTTTAAGGGTCAGCAAACACCAGCAGAACTGTCAGCCCAGACACACACACTGTCAACACACACGCAGCTGGTAAAAAACAACAACCTCAGTTTCGATCAAGTGTTGCCCAGACACAGCTGCCAGTCTACGAAATCTGTTTAAACAGTGCAAATGACACTATACAAACACAGCTTCGAGTGACGAGGTGAGCGTAGTGAACATCAGCATACTCACTATATAAATACTATCCCACGGAAAACAGAAATACAGCTGTGTGTCTAGTGATGCATTTCAAACTTTGTAGTAGAAAATATATAGTGCTTTAAGAGAAATATTCACCCCTTCATCTTTATCCCTTTACAACACTCGTTTACAGTACATAAAAATACGTGTACACAGTATGTGTCTGTCTGTTAACGACATCTAGCACACATAAAGCGTGGGATAATTTCCTCCAAAAGGCAACAAGTAAATGGTGAGAAAATTCCTCTTCAGTTTTGTAGCACTAGCAAAATGTAAATAAGGCCAGGAGAGGAAAATCTGGGGCCTCTAACATACAGAAAGGAATATTATTTTCTCTGAATCTAAAGTGACCCTCTGCCACTCACCATGGGTGAACGCCCATATGCAGCTACAGCAGCGGCGGCAGCAGCACTCATCTGAGGGGAAATGTTGTGTAGTCCAGCATAAGCTGCGGCGCCGGCTGCTCCAGCAAGCTCACCGTTCATCCCTGCTGCATGCGGCAACATGCTAAAAGCACCTGGGTATGGACCCGGCACAGCAAGGGGAGTCCGCAGACCTGCAGCTGAGGAGGAGGTGAAAGGACAGAGAACATTAAGATCTAAACACGACTCGGAGAGCTTTTACAGGAAAACCAAAAACTGTAGCTGTAACTGCACCTGCGCTTCCTGTAAAAGCACAGTACCTAAAGTACTAGCACACACCACAGATATACAAGTTCTGTTTTTTTTCCAGACATCTTTTGGCATCACTGTTGTAAACTTACTGGGGGGATGTGGAATTTCCATGGAGGGAGGTTTAGACAGGCTTGGCCTGATACCAGGTGTGGAGCTTGGACCAGGGGTGGAATCCCCTCTAGGAGTGGGTGTGCTCGACTTGAGCCCAGGTGTGCCTGCTTTGTCTCGCTGCCATGGACAAAAAATATGTTCACATATGAACTACAGATGCACATGAACTACAGACTTATCAATTCACTTTCCAAACTGGTCTGGCCAACTGCATACAAAGGCAGCAGAAACAAGTTTCCATCCATACCATTGCCATCTCTTTGGATTTGAGGGAGGAGGAGCTAGCTGATGATGCAGTAGAGGCTGGGCTGCAGGGGTCTTTCTTGAGGAGACGTGCTTTATCCAGGCCATTCTCTCTAGGGGAGGGGAGTGGCGTGCCACGGGGGGAGGCTTGTTCCTGGTGAGAGGACGAGGGTGGGACTGAACACTAGTGTTGCCATTTTGTAAGATTCAGCAGCATGTGAATCCAATGTGTCTTGAAGAAAAGCATACTAAACTAAACAAACTGAATCACATGGTACAACATACTGACCTCATTTGAGACATCCACTACTAAATTGTCATCACTTTTCTCCCCATCACTATCCTGCAAAGGTAAACAAACAACCAACATTCAATCAGATATGAAGGAACTTCATGATATTTAGAGTGTGCAGAGTACAAATGAACAAATACATTACTCATTGCTCACTTAAGCGACACTGCTCACACAGAGGCAGCATTTCTTACATAGTGGCTTGAGTCCTTATCATCCACTTTTCGTTTCTTGTTGTCATTTGAAAAATCAGGTCCGTTCCGTCTCTTATCTGAGTTCCTAAGACTTTCTGGCAGCAACGAGTTACTCTGCAGATGAAAGTAGAGAGGAGGAGTAGAAGGACAATAGAGCCGAGAGACAGGAGATAAAAGGAGGAGGACGGGTTGCCAAGACAGGGAATAGAAAAAAAAAAAGTTTGGAGGACAAAGCAAAAAGTAACGGTGAGAAAGTTTTGCTATTAACAGGTCAAGTCATACTTTGTTTATACATTCTACATGAGCCCACAAAACTGACCTGGCCATCATAGACTATTAATTACAAAACCTCCTCTGCTATGTACGGAGCAGGTTAGAAAAATAGATCCTAGTAAGCAAATAGGTTAACAGTTCACAACAGCACAAATTAAGCAGCAAAGACACTTAAAACTGCAACTTCTTTTCTCACTTGACCAGAGCGCCGGATGCAGCAACACACAAACACAAGCCTCTGAAGTTGATGATTACATTAAGTGGCTCTCAAAGTGCTCCCTCTCCTGGCTCTGACAAGCTGCACTGGCTGCAGTGCATGCAAGTGTGTCAGCGTGCCTGCATGCGTGTGTGTGTGTGTGTGTGTGTGTGTTTGTGTGCGTACACAATGTGTAATTGACTGTGAAAGCCTGTGTGTATGTTTGTGTGTAACAGACTATGTGTCTGTTACTTGCATAACTCTTGTGTGCCTCTGTTACACGCACGCACACACACACACACACACACACACACACACACGCCCCCCTCTTGCCTCCTGACCAACGGATCCTATTGTTAATGGATTAAAGCTTCATGTTGAGTCCATTATAGTCTCAGCCTGTCAATGAAATGTGCATCCAACATACACAAACACACATGCGCGTGCACAAATTAAGCGACAGCGTGAGCGAGTGTTTGGACTTTGATGGGGGGGAAGGGTAAATGAAGGAGGAATAGCTACGAGAGGAGGAGGAGGAGGGTGAGAAAAAGGGGAAAGGGAGTGGATGAGATTAGAGGACAGAGAGGATGGAGGGAGGGTGTGAGAGTGTGGAGGAGAAGAAAGGGTGACAAGAGACGAGGGAGGGGAAAAAGGTTTATGGGGGGGGTCAAATTCTGTACTCTGCCAAAGGCCCCCTCCCCCATCCCACCTCCTCCCCCTTTATAGAAAGGTTTTAGTGAGCTGAGCACAGGAGCACTGACCCGCAAAACATAAGCAATTTCCCCCCTCCATCCCTCCCCATTCGCCTTTAGCATTCTCTCTCTCCCTCAGACACACACACACACACACACACACACACACACACACACACACACACACACACACAAGCTCAGTGTCATATGACTGCTGCACCTTCACCCTCCCCTTCCTAAGCCCTCCCCTCTCAGTGGTGGTGATATTAAACACAATGAGAGTCTTTAAGCGTGGGATCAGGGGCGGTGGTGGTGGTGGTGGTGGTGGGGGGGGGGTAATCTGCTCGCTGAGGTGTTAAATAGGCACAACAATGCAGGCTGAGCTGAGGTGTGTGTGTGTGTGTGTGTGTGTGTGTGTGTGTGTGTGTGTGTGTGTGTGTGTGTGCGTGTGTGTGTGTGTGCGTGCGTGTGTGTGTCCATCCGTGTGACCATGCTAAAAAGCTCATTTGGAGGAGAAAGGAGTTCAGAGCAGATCTAGGGCAGAACTAAACAGGCAAACGAAAGCTTTTCCCCAAGAGGACACACACATAAACATGCACACACACTTTGAAACTCACAGTCAAAGTAAAAAAAAAAAAAAATCTCCACAACAAAAGCTATTTGGTTCTAAAAGGTGTTCTTATGCATAATGTCGCGGGAAGATGAACTTCCCTGATCTGTGACGGGAAACTGGGTCACTGAAGCAGCAATAACGTGATAATATAAACAATAAAATTAACATTAAAAACTGGACTGGCCACAGCAACAGGTGCAGTTTACCTGGAGTCTTTTCATTTCTTTAAAGATGATAGTGTTACTTTTAAATACCGGACTGTTGGGTAATCTTCTACTGTATTTTTCCTTGAATTTGTATAAATCTCGCTGATCTGATAGAGATCTATAAATTGTGCTATGTCACTTTTGATCTAAACTACAGACAAAATAGACCTAAGGACTTTTAGAGAAGATGTAATGTGTCACAACAGTAAGCACTGCTGCAGAGAGTGGAAGTACTCACTGTGCCAGGCTCTCGCTCTGTTGCCAACGGAGGTGTGTATGAAAGGGTTCAGGTCATGGGGGTTGGTCAGTCACCATTTCCAAGTGGAAAAAAAACAACAATAATTATGAATACAGCAAAAATACCATCTGATTTCAGGAATATGGTCCACAAAGTACTGTTATTTTTTTCCAAGATGGGTAATAGCTTATAATTTCCCTGTCTAGCGATGTTACTATGCTGGGGGGTATGGCAGTCACCTCTCAAGTGCTCAGGTCCTGCAGGGTGTGAGTCTGGCCCAGACAGGTGGGGCTTCTTGTCACCACCATCTTTCCCTGCCAGGTGAGGAGGAAGAGCACCGAGTGCTCCCGACAGAGCAAGGAGACCAGCTGAACCACCTAGCTGAGAGGGGTGCAGGCCTGCTGGGTGGGGTGTGAGTGGCACAGGGGCTCCACCATGGTTATGTGATAGGTGCTGCTGCTATCAGACAGAGAAAAAGAAGAAAGAGGGATGCAATTAGGTCAGATGAGAGAATGGAGGGGTTTGATTTAAAGATGCTCCAACACACTCTAATATTGTGCTTGACAAAAAAATAAATGTTTTCGGAGGGTTTCTGTCGAATCTCTGCCTCAACTTATTTAAGGAAAAGATGAGCACAAAGTTGTGTGTGTAGTTTTAGCAAGTGTGTGGGTGTGTCATATGGGAGTTGGAAAATGCAACATTACCGAACACTAAAATTCTCAGCATTAACCATTTTCAAAATCAAGCAGTTTTTCAGTAGTGAAGATCATCCCCAAAAAAAAAGAAAAAGATGAAGCTCAAGCACAGTGCAGCTTTCTGGTGTGGTCTGAGATGCAGCGGCTATGGATCAATAAATGATGTCAGACACCAACCTTTGTGTATCTGAGCATAAATGCAACCTTTTTATTGCCAACTGCTGTGCTAGCAAGTCCCTGAAGCTAGTGACATCTTAATTTCAGGATCACTTAAGATGACCTGAGCTTTAAGGAATTGTCCACCTGAATAAAAATTACAGTTGTTTAGAGACTACTGCTCTCATAATTCACCTGTGTAAAGTAGAGTAAATAATGGCAAGAACTGCAAAAATGGTCAAACCTTTTCATTCACCTATAGGTAGAAATCAATGGGACTCTGTAATCTAATCAATAGAGATTTCTGACCCTATTGAAGAGGTGAACAGATGGGAGAGTTACTTCTGTGTCTACATTTACACCACTTCAACAAGCTGCTGCAGTCTACAAGGAGGTGAACACATCATCTCCCCATATCCCCCCGACACACACACACATGCACGCACAAACACACACACACACACACACTCCACCCTCTGAGGTCAAACACTGAACAATACTGACAGCTGGGATCACAGCCCAGAGCCCGAGGATGTGGTGGAAGATCGGGGGAGGGAGACGGGGAGGAAAAGGAGGAATGATGGAGGGGTAGGGAGGGGTATTAGGAGCCCCAGCTGCTGCCTGCACTGTCAAGTCTTGTGAGGGAGTGAGGCAGCTAAGGAGAGAAGGGAGGAGAAAAGGAGAGAAGAGGGTCAGAGAGAGAGCGAGAGAGTTTGGCTGGCAGCCCCTGTTCTCTCTTTCACACCAAATCAGGCGCTCATCTGAGCGTGAAATTCCTTTGTGTTCCAAAACATCATTATTGCCTCCTCAGACAGTAGCCGCGAGAATCCAAGCTCACTGATTCGCCGCGGGGAGGGGAGGAGGAAGGGGGGAAAGAATGGAGGGAGGTGGGGGGACACAGGAGGCAACTCGGTGGGGGTGGAAGGAGTGCTGAAGGTCAAACCGACTTTTATCTCACCTAATTGACTAACCCACTCCCCTGCTCCCAAGCCCCTGGCTTGTCTTTTCCTCTCTATCCATCCTTCGTTCTGTGCTTCTTGCCTCAATGAATGAAGGCAAAACAACAAAATACACTGAACCCCCATGCCTGCTTGTACACACAAACACACACACACACACACACACGGACATTTCAAGAGTTAGCTTGCCTGCCAAACAATCAAACATAAACACACCCACACGTCACACTTGATCACACTAACATGCGTACACAGACTTTTGATAAACAAGGCAAGTAGGCAGGCTCTCTCTCTCTCTCTCTCTCTCTCTCTCACACACACACACACACACACACACACCCAACCAACCTAACCCTGCCTGTTGTTTTCAGAGGATAACAGAAACACACGCTCTGCTACACACAGATGCACACACAAACAGATGCAAAAAAACACACTCACACAAACGGGACCCCTGATGGGAGCAAATGGAGGGGAAGTATTGGTGGAGGCAAGGGGAGCCTGGTTTGTCATGGGATGTTAGTGTGAGCTGGTGCGTATGCATGTATGTATGAGTGTTGTGTGTCAGTGTGTGTGTAGAGGCAGGGGCAACATGCTTCATTACACTCATTTAACTCACAAACGGGGTGAATGACAGGCTGGCGTGGGAGACGGGAGGAGAGGGGAAGAGGGGAGTGTAAGGGCAATGCCATGACCCCCCTTTTACAAACACTGAAATCCTGCAATTAAGACTCAAAAAGCAACTGCCAAATCTGCCTCTCCCCATCTCTCTCTCTCTCTCACTCACACACACTCACACACACACCCCTATCAGTCCACGCCAACTAACAAGCACACCTCACATCCAACTCTCAAAGCCTACCCACTCTCAGCAAAGCTCTGAGACCTCCCTCTTTCCTACATCCCCCTAAACTCCCATGGCCTCTACTCCCACCAGCCGGGCCCCTACTGCTCCCACCAAGCGAAGTATTCTCAAAAACTCCGTTCTGACCCAAAAAGTCACCACCAACAGCTCAACTCAGTCTGTCATTTCAGTTAAAGTGCAACCAAGAAGCCTCTGTTTTTGTAACTTTTTGTCCCTCTTATGCTGCCAGTCCCTTTTCAGCTCAAGCATGAATAGCTGGTCACGGCCCATCCCTCATTGTAGACTGCTGACATCTTTTCAATACACACCTCTCATCACACTGAATCATATCCTCCACTCATTCACCATGAAAGAGGATCACTTCTTTCAATCAATACATTTATTTCCAAACCCACAGTCCATAAAAAGGACCTTAGATTTAATGTCCTCAGATTTAATTTGATTTCCTTGCAAATCTTTCATATGTCTGAAACATGGTCCTACCATTGCAGGAATATCGACAGGTATGGGCCATTTACCTCACAAGTGATTTAGTGAATGAGGAATTTAACTAATTGCTTTCCCTTTTGAATGCAGTGTCAGCTCCTGTTGAAATGTAAAATGAATGCAAGCTTGTATTTGGTCAACTTATCTGTGGAGTATTGTTTGCAAGGCCAGTACTTCTTTCTTTCCTGTACTCTATGAAGTTTGTCCCCGTCTGCTTGCTAACTCTTGTTTGAGACTTAACAGAGCAGCATTATACCACACATGCAAGTGGAAATTCAAGTGTGTGAAAGAGCGGAGTGTTTTGGGTGCAGAGGCAACTGTCTGCGACGCTTAGAAACACTCAACTCAGATGCTAATAATCCTGAAGCAGTGTAGAAAGCAGATGGAACCTTCTAATTTGTTTTGGGGGGGGGGGGGCCATGCACACGATCACTTTTGGTTATTAAAACTACAAAAATCTCACTGGCGGTAGGTATTATTGGGTTATTGCTAAATAATCTTGATTCTGTCAGTAACAGTCCTTAAAATTGCATAAGAACACACCAAAACAAATATGTGAAAATTTATAAATGACTTATTAGGGTAGTGTGTTTTCCGCACACATTCAGGAGTCTGTAAAACTTCGCTTTTTTATATAACTATCAGTAGAGAAGTTTCCATTCCAATGCGTCATAAATTTTAATTGACTTTTCAGAAATTCTGCAAAATACAAAAGAAGTGCCTCTTACATCCTGAATATGTGACATGAGCATGGGGATAACTAGAAATGTCCCAGCTTTTTTTGAAAAGATATTCAGGAAAACACACACACAGGTATACAGTACAGGTCCAGTAAATATAAATGGAGTAAGTAGAAGAATACACACTGTAGGTGGAAGACCTGGCAGTCCACGTACCCCGATGACTGCATTGAGCTCTGCCATGGTCACCTGTTTGGCCCGCTCCACCGCTTGAACCACCTGCTGCTGATGCTGCAAAACACACAGATATACACCCACCCAACACACACACACACACACACACACACACACACACACACACACACACACACACACACACACACACACACACACACACACACACACACACACACACACACACACACACACACACACACACAGTGTTTTTGAGGGCCTAGAGAATAGTACAGACTTATCAGTAGAGTAAGCAGAGACAATCAGAGTGAATCAATGTAGCTGAAAGCACACATGCTCACCTCCTGCGAGAGGAAGGGGATGACTTGTGCACAGATGGTGTTGAGTCTCTTGGCAATCTCCGTCTGAGCGAGGGAGAGAAACACAGACATAAAGAGACTTCATTGTTAATAACATAATTACATTCATTTAGTGAAGACAGCTGTTCGGTAACGCCAATAAAGTAATACAACTGCAGACATACAAACACACCAGCAAGCCAAGACACACACAAATACACACTGAATTACAACTCGAGAGCGTGCAAATTTTGAGCATCGCCAACACACACTTACACACAACGATGAGATTTTCCTCCCTAATAATCAGCGTGAGCTCAAGTTTCTCTCTTGCCTCTTGTTTTTCTTTCAACCCCTTTCTGCTCTTGTCCCTTTTCCCATCAGCACTTAAACATAATCTCATCAGCTACTAACTTCATTTGCTCTCCCTGTGTATCCATGCCAACACATCCGCCTGCCCCCCAAACCCCCGGAGGTGGCTACAATTGGCTGCAACCAGATACCCCCTTAGTGGCATCAAATCAGATAAGCGCACTCATATTACATATCATCCAATCAAATTGATTCGAAGAAGGCCGGGGTGAGGAGGGAATTGGAGGAGCCATGAAACGTAGTAATGGCTCATCAGCACACATAAATAGATACATAGACGCGAGCTAAACGTGAGAGCTTCGGTTAGATGATAACTTTATTCTGAAAAATACTACAGCACTTGGGCTGGGAATGGGGGGACATGGTCAAAATCTAATATCGCAACATCTCATATTGAGACAAAGTGGTCGGTAGAGATGCACCTTAATAGGTTGGGGGGGGGGGGGCAGTTTCACGAAAGTCTCTCTGTCTTTGACTATCAATCAACAATGAGAAAGCAATGCGATAATGAATTTACTTATGGGCTTTTCTAAATGTTTTGGAAATTAAGAAATAAGTTAAAATTCAAATCAACACACGTTTTTTAGTATTTACAAAATGTGGACATCATTTAAATTTTTTTTTTTTAAACTGTAATAACCACTGTATACCAACACTGGTAAATATCTGCTATTGGACAAATCAGTTGGAAAATATCGTCCACAAATACGATATTGTGCGTCTGTCCTTTTCGGATGAGTTACTGTTACCCACACAATGAGATTTGTAATCATCATCAGTAATGCGGATACAGTAGCTGAGTAGACAAAGTCAAATATTAGAACAGCATGAAGAGTCTGATAAGCTCAGACAATTACATCACTTTAACTTCGCAACCTTACGTGATGAGTTGTGTAAAGGGGTGGTTATCCATACAGCCATCCCAACTATCACCTCACCTGGTGTTGAGCTGAGTCGTCCGCTGGCCTTGTGTCCCCGTTTCGCAGCCCAGTAATAATACAATACATCCTAAACTATATCATGTCCATTTCCTTCTACTGACAGATTTATGTTGTTGCAAATTGTATTACCTGAAAGGTCAGGAACTGGAGAGGTAATCCTTACGATGGCTGCAGCAAGATCTCATTAAACTTCTCAGTCGATCAGATGCACTCACCTACGTATCAGCTCGTCTGACCCTGTCACAGTTCAGCCAGTTATGCACTTGAGTGAGCTAAATAAAATCCTGGTCTGTTCAGAACCAGCTCTGACCTATTCAAGTAACTGCTTTATCTGTAACTTTAATTAGACTATAAGTGGAACCACAGAGACTAGGTCAAACCTGGTGTGTGGCAGGAGCGTGTTGGTCTCATCTACAGTCTGTAATGTCAGTATCACGGATATGAAATTATCATGTGCCATGTGTATCATTTGATGAGGATGCATTTAAACGAAAACAAGGCTGCTCTTCAATACATTACATGACAAATCATCTTAACCAGGTCTAATACAGGTGAGTGAATATGAACCATCATTGAACATTTTCCTCACAATGAATAACTGAAGCTTCATCCAGAGTGAGAAAATGTAGGGTTTTGAAGACCTTAAGATCAATTTGACTGCACCTGTCAGTCAGTAACCATGAAACAATGTCCAAATTACATGTGAATGAAAATGCTCATTTAATGTACCTTGGAACAACACTATTTGTATACAGTGAAGAAGGGCCAACAAGATGCAACAGCACATCTGCTTTATAATATGTATTGTGTAGAGAGTTGCATTTACATATCAAGTAACACAGCAGGAAGCTAAAAACAGTTAGGTGGACAAGGCTGTGAAATGTCAAGCCATTAGTCCTCTGTGTCAGCCCTCACATGCACCTCATTTCGCCTTACTATGGTGCATTATAGTGAGGAACATTAACAACATACTTCCAGCGCTGAAGCAACTGTGCAAGCCAGCGCACACGTTTGTTGAATTCCACCTACTGTAAATCAATCTTATTACAGGCTTCCTAATTCATGCCACGCTCTGAAAGAGCTATTTTAGGCCGGCTATACCTGTACTTCAATTCTCAGAAACCCAGGTTGTAAGCCTATTATTAGCCTTGTATAGAGGCTCACCACTGAGGCTGTCTGAGAATAATCTGACCAACTGCCATCAGGTCAGCTTAGCTTTTCTAACTAAGCTAACTGACAAAAGTAAAGCCTGGTGCACACAACAGGATTTTCCTTTTTTTTAAAGTGGGAGACTACACAGACATGATGACCTTAGCTGATCTTTGATATATTCATACCAAGGACATGTCAGCATCAAGATGCACAACCACACACTTAGAAATCTTTCTGTATAACGAAGCAGTCATTTTGGGGACTTCAAAGAAAGCTATGTGAACAACCAGGACTTCGGATATAAACAAACGTGGAAGTACACTGTCATTTCCATATGCTGTTTACACAGAAAACCAAACAAAAACACCAGATGAAGCCACAGAGGAGAAGACATTTTGCAGCGGGAGCTAGGCGAGAGAGCAACTTCATGGTTTTACTGCAAAAAGCTAGTCTCAAACTAAGTCACCTGGCACTACCTTGGCATTTTGAAGTGTGACTAACGTTAGCAAAACAAGGGAGTAAAGTTCAGAAATTTGGACTTGGCACTGAAAAAGGTATGACTGGGTACAGTTACAGTATTCCAGGTCCCAGGATCATATCGGTTAGAACGTTAATGGAACCCAACTCTAAACACAATGTGATGGGTGGTGCTTCTCATTCAGCTCATTCAGTTTAGCTATGGTGGCGTCCTGCTCAATACTGCATCACTGTTCCTTTCACACTACAATCAACTTGATTATCCGTCAGAGTGCAATGGGCCAAACAAACATCATACAAACCAGTCTTCAAATACTGAGAGGTGCAATCCTGAAGTGGGTCATTGTTACAAACTGTGAGTCAAGAATATTTGGGGGGTAAGTGTCCAAGCATGACTATTTTTTACAATGCCAGTTCTTCATCCAAATGATGGTCGTTGTATTACTGAGAGTTTTGACAAAGTTGAGGATGCAAATGCACACACTAAGTGCAAACAGAGAACAGGCTTCCCATTACACTTGTAATTGGAACATTACAGCTACCACACACACACACACACACACACACACACACACACACACACACACACACACACAGCAGGAGGTGGGTTGTTAGTCTGCATCCCCCACACCCCCCGCCTACAGAAGCTTGTTGCTCCGACAACTGCAGCCCCAAGCTAATGACCTCCCTTGGAGCTTTAGTGTGTGTGTGTGTCTGTGTGTGTGCATGCACAATAGGAAGAAATGCATCTCCCTCACAATGAAAGAACAGTAGCTTCACATGGACATAAAATGGAAGAAAAAGGAAAGGAGCGGTGGTGGAGGGTGGGGGGTGGTGTGGCAGAAGGAAAAGGAGCTCCCATGATTAAAAAGAGTGTGAGGGGGGAAGAAAGACACTGAGAACTTAAGGTATAAAATAGGAGAATAACACAAGAGGAGGAGAAGATGAGAGGAAGGTGAGAGGAGTAGAGAATCATCTCCACTCCTCAGTGAAGCAGCCAAGCCAATCCACCTCCAATTTCCTCTGGTCTCACCGGTCGATAGCTGTGGTAATTACTGGTAAACGCTTGGAGCCCTGCAACACTCCAGTGGGGAAATGTGCGTTTGTGTGACTGAGTGTGTGTGTGTGAGTTTTCTCTCCTTACGAATGTGTTTTAACTGTGCAAGTGTGTTTGTCTTTCAGTCTTCGTCCATGTTTGTGTGTCCATTTGTAGTTTTGTCTCACTTTAATCATCAAGTGAATTTTAAATGAACCATTGTTATGACACAAAAGAGGAAATGCGTATGAGGTGGAGCGTATAAAGACTGTCAGATGGCAGTATAGGTGAAGTTACACATGGTTTTAACACCAGAGAAGAAGAGCAGCCATTTTCAAGAAACACAGACAGAAGTCTTGGAGAATCGCTTTCAGTTGGTCAAGTTGTTATTGTCTACTACTACTATTGTCTAACTACCAGCTAGTATCAGACATGTTGAAGAAGATGGCAGCAGAAACATGATTCAAAGACTTCCTCCGAGCTTATCTTCCATCTTGTTTTGCAGATTTATTCATTTATTTGATTTAAAAAGGCAAAAGCCATTCCAAGTGGGTACAGAAAATTTTAGCCAAATTAGGTTTCCCACAGGTTTGCCAAATTTGTTTCCATCTAACTTTTTGAATGTGATACTTCAAAAATGTGCATGAAAGAGGTTGAAAGGTTGAAAGAGGTTGTTTTCTATGCAAGTGTGACTCATGGGAGATTGAGATTATAATGAACATTAGAGGTGATTTTTGGCACGGTGGTGCAGTGGTCAGCACTGACGCCTCACAGCAAGAAGGTTCCAGGTTCAAGTCCTGGCTCTTTCTATGTGGAGTCTGCATGTTCTCCCTGTGCCTGCGTGGGTTCTCTCTGGTACTCCAGCTTCCTCCCACAGTCCAAAGACATCAAGAGGGGACGAGTCTGATTGATACTCTAAATTGACTGTAGGTGTGACTGTGAGTGTGAATGGTTGTCTGTCCCTATGTGTTGGTCCTGTGATGGACTGGTGACCTGTCCAGGGTGAACCCCGCCTCTCGCCCGAAAGCCGCTGGGATAGGCTCCAGCCCCCCCCCGCGACCCTTAATCAGGATAAGCGGAAGAAAATGGGATGGATGGATGGAGGTGATTTTTTGAAATATTGCCCTGTCTGCCAACTATTCCTATTGGATGTACTTGGATGGTAACACAACACCTGTATATCTATTCGTTTGTCTCTCTCCTCAATTTATTCACAACTGGCTGTACATAAAGTTTCCACTCCACTCCGAATGAGTTTGTTCATTGCAACAGCCATGTGATTATTCTGTATCATTTGCCGGCGTACTTACATTTCTGCCTTGTGTTGATGTGTGCTTTGTTGCCTCTAAAAAGGTGGAGCTCTACTGTGTCTTCTCTCCTGGCCTCACCGTGATCAATCCCCTTGCCCTGCCCCTCTAATGTAATAAAGCGGGCCGCTCCCCTAGACAGCACCAATCAATTTACAGAGCCATTCATCCTGCCTCTGGGCTCAGCCGGCCGGCCCTAACTGGGGAAATGGAGACAGAGCTCCATCGATCACGAATAAACACGCACATGCATGGAAGCAGTGAGAACGCACGCGTGCGCGCACGCACACACACACACACACAAATGAATGAACATACAAATGCACTTGTGCACAGGCAAGGACACATCAATTCTTCTGCAGAGAGAGAGAGAGAGAGAGAGAGAGAGAGAGGAAAAAGAAAACATAAAATTCCATACCTGTTTGTGCATTTCGATGTTGAGGCCGTAAGACATCTCATAGTACTGAGGAGAGGAGAAAGTCAGGTGTTAGATACCAGCGAGGAAGCTAAAACTTAGAGAAGTTGAAGCAGTTTAATTGGAGTGAGCCTCCATGCTGATCGTCTTTCAAAGCTCATCAGGGAGCTACCAAACTTCTTTTATAAGCATCAGCAGCACCCAACGCTGCGAGTGTCACCCTCATGATCAAAGCAAAGAAGATGATACTGTTCAAGTGCGTGCGCCTTTCAGTGTGATATATTTGTGTACATTATCTCCTGAGGCTCATTATTGCGTGAACCTGAGTGCTTTTATTTATTCATTTATGCGTTCAGGGTTGAACGAAAAGTTAAATGTAAAATCGACTGTGTTTAACCTTACGAAATGTAGCGCTCGCTGAGATACAGGAGCTCATATCCGATTATCAAATAAAAACAAACAGAAAAGTTATTACACAGACGTAAAACTGCAAACATCCTCAGTTGCATTTCAGCTATTTTTCCCTCCTTTTGTTCGGGTAGTGCGGTGAACGCAAAGGTTTCTCACGGATTCTGTCTTTTAATAGCCGACTAGGTCTTGCCCCGTCCCCTTTATCCCTTGTAGTGCCCGATGTTTGAGGAGTAGAGCCACGGATTGGGTGTCATCACAGAACCAACCTTACAATCTCTTACTTTGATCTCAGTAATTCTGCCTGTCATCTCAGTCAGTGCAGCGCCCGAATTATGTCTCTCTCATCTCTGTTCCCCGACTGCTTTGATCACCACATACCGATAAGATCAAAGCTAGAATCAAGAATCTTGCCTGTCATCTCAAACCCCAGATGCTCAAACGCAGCACCAGCAATGAATTAACACAGAGTTTCAAATCGATCAGATTGACAGTTGTTGAGTTCGTCGAGTCAAAGGAATACACGCACAGAGATGTCCTGCATTTGTAAAAGACGATGAGACGATTGACATGACGTGAATCTCACCATGACATAGTGTCTCTGCATCTCAGTCTTTTCACTGGCCAGCTTCTCACACTCCAGCTTGAGACTGAAAAACACCAGGAGTCAAAATTTATCTTCACAGAAAATAAAGTGAAGCAAATTCACTTTCATCCCCAACTCAGTCAAAACAGACTTAATATGTAACGTCATCACCCCTTCAAGGGAGTAATTTTGCTGTTATGAACAATCAATTGAATATCTATTATCAGTTCTATCAATCTCTACCAGAAGTTGCAATTTATACCAGCGTTTTTTTTTTCATTTAGGACTTATATGAAGACTACTTTAATTGAGGACAGTTTGATCGACAAAGAAGGAATTTGAAAACATCGCTTGGTGTCTCTGATATCCATTTTCTCCTTTTCTTTATATTTTATCAACAATTTAACGATTAGTCATGAAAATAATGGACACATTACGAATAAGCGCAAACTGCAGTCCTATTTTGAGCTCTGTTTGACAAAAAATACATTTATCATCAATTCATTTTAGCCTTTGACAGATGTGCAATAGTCAGCAGCCTTAAAAAAAACTACACACACACACATACACACAAAACCCCAAAATAAATAGTTGAGCAAGCAGTTTGTCGATCCTACAAAAGAGAATAACACTGGCAGAGCACGCAGCTTGATAGAGGGGTCACTCTCCCCTGTAATCCCCCTTCCCATTTACTCAGTGATTAGAGAACCTGCAAATGCAAAGACAAACCTAAACCTTTTATCAGAAACATGGAAGTAAAATGGAGAAGATGATTCTTCCTGTTGAACTTTATTTGTTTGGTTTAACCCCACCTTTGTCTTTGGTGTGAGTCCGGATGTGAATAAGAAACTTAACAGACGGTGTGGGTCAGTCGTTTTCACCTGTTGCATGGTGACCCCCCCCCCCCCCCCCACAATAAAAAAAAAAAGAACAACTGCACACACGTACACAAGCTGTCTCTTTCCTAGCACACAACCATGGACACACACTTGGGAAAATAAGGAGTGATTTATGAAACCCTGAGCCCACACGCCACCCTTCACCAAGAGTAAGACCTACCGCAGTGTAAGCCCAAGTACTCCTGCCTGGAGTTTGCTGCATGTGTGCACTTGTGTGTGTGTGTGTGTGTGTGTGTGTGTGTGAGTGTGTGTGTGTGTGTGTGAGAGAGAGAGAGAGAGAGAGAGAGAGAGAGAGAGAGAGAGAGAGAGACTGTGTGTGAACCTGATCCATGTTTATGAGTTAGTCTGAGGCCAGGAATGGGGTTTTGTTCATTATGGTAAGGGGGATGACTGTGGGTTGTGGTGAGGTTTTAGTGTTACAGGGTAGATGACAATGAGAGAATTGGCTGTCATGCTGCTTCTACAGACACAGAGGAGCTTTCCATGTGAATGTTAGTATTTTCCACCTGTGGTACTGAGCCTGCAGGAACTGGAACTCTTCCTTGATGCGGTCCAGTGATTCTGGGATGGTGAACTTGAAGGGCTGGCCTGGAGCCTGGTGGGGCGTCTGACACAAATACACACACAGGATTATCACAATCATAGTCCCTCATTAGGTGGCTCTCATATATGCATGCTCTCCAGGCTCATATGGAACGCCAACAATGTTTAATTATTAGATAAATATTGATATTATGCTGCTTAGGGCAGATGTAAAACCTAATTAGCAAAGAGGAAGAGTATGGTGTATTCATGCTGTTACAGCTAAGGTCAGACAAAGGCTGAGGACCGAGTTACAGACGGGTGAACAGCAGCTCAGGCAGGAAGTCTTACCGGGTGTCGCCCCTGGGGGAACATGGTTATCTCCGGGAGGATGCGCCCGTCTCCTTCTTGAACCCCTCCCCCTTTGGAGGGATCAAACTGGGGTGAAGTGAGGCTACGAAGTGCTCCTGATCACGGAGACGAACCCATCTCACGAGGACCGTTAATTTCGAACAACACTGAGCGTTTAATGTGAATCCTTGCTCCTCTCCGTCTCTCGCCTTTCTTCCGTGGCTGTCCTCTCCTCCGCTCCAACGGCAGTGCGGCCGTAAATCAACCAGAAAAACACGGGAAACGGCTCATTAGCTTGAGGCGGCGGAGAGGAGGAGGAGGAGGAGGAGGAGGAGGGTAAGACCCAGGTGAGAAATGAAAAGGCTTGGAGCCCCCTCAATCACTCTGGCGTTTGTTTTGTGTCGGTATATTCCGAATGGAAAGAGCCAAATATATTTTTCAAAAAAAAAAATCAAGCCAGTACTCCTTTACCAAGCAGCCCAGAACAGTCGGGCATTACAAACAAATCCACACAAGTTAATTGCAGTGAAGAGTTCCCACTTGACTCGCCGCGGTCGCCAGTTGGCGGTTGAACAGTCAGCAAAAACTGAAATATTTACTTCCCCGCTGAGTTCAGATGAGAACATGCGAATAGAAAGGCTTTTACGAGAAAAAGAGGAAATCTGTTGTTAGTTTTGATAACAACAACTCCCACCGCGGAGGCTGCAGTCCACCGTCCTGCTCTGCTTTACCTCAATGGCAACTTTCTCACGCGGTTTCACGCTCCCAGCAAACCGAAACTGGAGCCCGGCCCACTGGACGAACTCCAGCCAATCACAGCTGGCGCTCCACGTGGGGGTAAATGATGTAGCTGGCTCATCTGACCAATAGGAATCTACCAAACTGCCCCGAGTCCGTTGACCTGCTTGAGCTACACGGATCCTAACCAATGAAAGCGAACCTAAGGAGCAGCCACTCCGGAGGCGCGCAGGGCGGGCAGCGCCGTGGGTGAAGGCAAGTCTCACCTGTCAATCAAAGTAACGTGGGGCTCAGTTTAGTCAGGAGTTGAAGATGCGCGTGCACGCACGCACGCACTCACACGCGCGCGCGCACACAGACACACACAGACACACACACAAAAGTAATCACCTCAAACACGCAAACATGAACACACACATACACACACGCACAGCGACACAAATACGGGCTTTCTTGGCCTTACTGCTGTGAACCTTCCTAACAAGTGTCATGGCACATCAACTCAAATCTCTCCCCTTGTCACTGTCTATGTAATATTATACTGCCCGCACTTATTTAGTAGCATTTGCACAATATAAGCACTGCACTTGTAAAGAAATTGTAAAGAGAAAAAAAAATCAGATAGTCTGATGCCGATGTTCAATACGAATGTGGAGCTTCAAGTGGCTGATCAATGTATTTTCTGCTATATATGTACTATGTTGTGTTGAATGGTATTCATCCATTCAATATGCAGCTGCAGACATGAATACTGTGTTTCTTACTGGAGGAGGAACATTTTCAGTAATGTTTATCATAAGATGTTAAGTAGAATCAGCAGTTATTTGTATGCTTTAGCTGACACTAACGCTTCAAGAGTACAATATTTAGACCTCAATTACAAATTTACTTTTTCTTTTTGATGCTTTTTTTGTGGGGAATATGTTACAAGTATGCGTAAGATAGTGAAATTTTGTCGCTTTTGCTCTCATAAACAGTGGAAACTGTGCTAACTAGAACAAGCTAAAGGGATGCAAGTGAACTAAATGACAGGCTTTTGCTATCTTGGCCACTATGTATAAAGACTGGTGAATATTACATTTGTCTAGGTGACAAAAAACAGAGAAAATTTACTTCTCACCCCAGGCTAAGCAGAGGATGTCTTTGTTGCTTTCTTGGAGCGTATTCCACGTGTATACAAAATTACAGGCACCAGACATCCGTACAAGGCGTAAGGCTTCTGCGGGTGTATTTTTTCCCAGATAACTTCTTCATTGATGTTGTTTCTGCTGTAAGAAGATGCAATGGCACTAATTTCAATTTTACTTTTCAATAGATAAAAAATTAAACCACTGTTTCAACAGGAATGGTCAGTGCCTTGGTTGCAGAACCCCGCGTTTTCCAACCACTGAGCTAAAAAAGACGTCTTTGCTGACTTAATCTCATGTGAATCATCCAGGGTGCACGGCTCCCCGGCGCCACTTTAACTAATGAGCATGTGCAAGCCACACACTTGTACTGCTCATCCCAGACTTTTGTTCACGTATTGGAGCAAACCAGCTAATTAATGGAAGAAATACTGAGTGCGAGACATCCTGACCAGCAGCAGATGTGATAAAGTCACCAAGTCATGATTGGCGAGGTGGTTGAAAGTGGGTCGTAAAGCAGGCTGCGTTCCACTTATCCCATCTAAGCACCACTCACTTCATAGGCAAAAGCCCCTCAGCCCACCGCTGACTTGTGATTGGTTTTGAGAGCTTGACCCCTCACCCTCTGACCTCTGCAGCGGCTGATCCAGTGCATATGAGAGACTCCTGACTGTGATCGGCCGTGACCTTTTCTCCCAGCACTCACTCACACACTCACACAGGTGCTGTTCAGTGGGTGGTACTGTTGGTCACAGCGACTTGCCTGTGCAGCGACACACGAGTGAGTGTGATTGTGCGTCTTTAATTCCATTTTGCCTTTCCGAGGGTTTGTTAACACTCATCTTGACGCCCCCCCCCCCCCCCCCGTCTCCCCATCTTCGCTGAGCGGAACCAAACAGATTGCCTCGTAATGTAAGCCAGTCCCAATGTTTGCTGCATTTACAGCCTAAACCAGTTACAAACACAAATCCTGCCATGTTGTCTGGAGGAGCGTTTTGGTGCATGTAAGAATATGTACCTTAAAGGCTAACAGGCATGTTCAGGCATGCTTTTTAACCAGAAAACACTAACGTCATCTACACGATGCTTGTCATGTGAATTTCATGAACAAGTTCCCAGCTCTGTTATTATCATTGTTTTTTTTTTTGGGGGGGGGGGGTTTCTCACTAATGATTACCTGATTTTTCAATAATTTTGAAGCCTTTTTATAGGGTTGCCTAAATGGTACCTTTTATCATTTTATGTGACTTTGCATCCATCCATCCATTTTCTTCCGCTTATTCCTATTAAAGGTCACGGGGGGGGGGGGGGCTGGAGCCTATCCCAGCGGTTAGGGACGAGAGGCGGGACACACCCTGGACAGGTCGGTGACATTGCATATCGGGAAATTAAAGAAGAGTACATCAATTTGGCAAACAGCGTTGTACTTTAATATATTTTGATGAAAGCTATATTTTATCAGAAATTTTATATTGGGTAAAATATACCTCACATTAGGGATGGTGTAACTAATTTTAACGTTAGTGTTCTTGGGTTAATGTACTAACATATTCTCTAACGAGCTGTGTTAGTACATTAACGAGCTGTGTTAGTGTTCTTGGGTTAATGTACTAACACAGCTCGTTAGAGAATATAGTTCATTCCTACCCATAAGTTGGTAGGAACATAAAAAAAACAGGTTATAATTTATGAAAAGGTCAATAAATGAACTCCCTGATAAAATCAATAAAGGACACTATTAACCCACTGTTAAGCCTGTATGAAGGTATATAGAAACAGAAAGGGGGAAAGAGTTTGTTGCCCCTCTGATCCACCAGTGGAGGTAGGAACAGGTACAAATGCACGTCTGTGCTGAAGTGACAGATGAATGACGAAGCAGCTCATTCAAAACACTTTTACCGTGGAGGTTGCAAGGGATGCCAGGAGGCTCTACAATTTTTCACTTTTATGTGTCTAAGAGTGGCTGAATCAGGGCCGAATCAACACCTGTGTTAAACAGTTGTTTTTATACGTCACGCCTCTGTTGCTGAATGCTGCAATGCTACATGAAATATGAGAAGCATGGTGATTGTGAACGAGGAAAGTTTCATGATAGCAGGGTTATTTTCTCAACGATATTGTGGAATATCTGTGTAAAAGAGGGTGACATCTGTATTATCGCGCTTCAAGGTATAAAATCTACAAAATGAATCAAATCTACAAAAATGTAACAACCTATATTATATAATTTGTGGGGTTGTGTAAGTCATGTACAAACTTGGAGAAATCAGGCTAATAGTGCATTTAATTTTGTTGCCTTACAACAACATTCAACATACCTCTTAAGTTAATTTCAGTACTAATATTTTAACCGTTGATGGACTGGAATTCATAACCACAGCACGAGAGAGACGTGCCAGTAAAAATCCTGAAGTCCTAAAGCTAAGATCCATAAGAGTCCTTATCAGTACTGGACTCATCTCATTAGCAAACTAGATACACGTTGGCTATGTTACTCACGAAGATTTTAATCAGAATAAAATGACATAACGTGATTAATACTTCGTCTGTGACCATGTTGTTGTTGTTCAGCAGTGCAGAACATGACTCTCGTGATGCCACGCTACTTGTCAGCAAACAACATCTTGCTGACGAAGCGATAACCTGATGTAGCAGAGGTCGCCGGGCGAGTTCATCCTCGGCCCTGTCGTCAAGATGTGAGCTGAGATTGGTCATTCATACCTCACACCATGGCCTTGTGATTAATGTTTAGTTAAATGTGAATTACACAGAAAGAAAAGCAATTTTTCATTGTATGCCGTTTTAATGATAGGCTCAATTAAAACGTTTTATGATTAAAAAAAAAATGTAACAATTCTGAAGCCATTTAATCTCACTGCTTTGCGAGAGCATGACAATGATTCCTCAATCAGTTTAACAGTTTCATTACAACAGCAATTCTAAACCATAGCTGAGCATATACTGTGCTCACTAACTCACGTTGTACCCTGCAGGATTTTTTTTTTTTTACTTGTGAATTCTGTCATTTTACATCAACATTTGACATCACAATTTATTATATGACCCTAAGTCAACAGTATTTAAAAGATCTTGAAATTGAAAAAAAATCCAGAGTTGTCAAAAGTACAGACATTAATTACTCAAGTAGAAGTACTGACTCAACTTATTCACTCAAGTACAAGTTAAGAAGCACAGGCTCTTAAATGCACTCCAAAGTTAAAAGTGGTGTCACAGTTCCTCTGCGATCGAGTGTGCCTTTTATGTTGGAGAGTGAGGAAGTTAATATATAGATAATTAGATATTATTTTTGTAAGGATAAAATTGAAACATCCCCCCCCAAAAAAGAAAAGGAAATAGTGGAGTGCAAATAACTGGTAAAGTCTTTACGTTACTTCCTATCTTCACCAAAATCAGTCACAAGGTCTGTCAGTAGCAACGTTACGTAGCTAAAACATTGGCAGCACATTTTGTCAACCCAGACTACAGCCAGTACAGTAAATACAATACGATTAAGATTAGGGGATTAAGATTTCGAGGTAACCATTAATAGATTACATAGCTGGACTGCATAACGCCTTTTGAAGGGAGCAGTTCCAGGACAGAGGTGTGTAAATCTTAAATCTGATCAAAGGGGTACAACCTGCCTCCATGATATATTCTCCATGATGCTTTACTGATGAGAAGAGGACGTCCCAAATTCCACCTGAGCTAACCAGCTCCCTGATTTCCTTAACAAATAACCCGTCCACTCATTCATTGCAGAAGTCTTTCCCTTTCTCTTTCTCTCGTTTGTTTAGAGTTGAGAAGCACACAATTAGCCTCTGCTTTGGATGGGCTACAAGAACCTGCCATATAAGCCTCATTTGGTTTGCAAATGTCCCATTTCTTTCTGAATTTAGTGGCTAAAAGGAATGGCCGCACTTTGTTTTTACAGAGGGAGGGAAGGATGGAGGGAGAGTGGCTGTGAGAGCGAGCGGAGCAACATGAGGGAGAAGAGGCTATTTTAGCTGTGACCCGGTCATCTCGCCTGTAGAGGAGAGAAGAGGCTCTTCCACATAATGAGCGAACAAGCAGCTTTGTGTGGGACAACAAATGGAGTGATCCCACTCTCTTCCCACTTACCAGAAGAAGAGTGATAGTGTGTGTGTGTGTGTGTGTGTGTGTGTGTGTGTGTGTGTGTGTGTGTGTGTGTTTTTATCTGTGTGTGATCTTATATGCAAACGTGTGTGTTGTCTGGGTGTTTGCTATTTGAATGTGCGCATTTGGGTAGTTTAGATAGTCTGTGTGTCAGCATTGGATGTTAAGAGTGTATTGATGGTCAGGAGGTGGTGTATGTGTCAACAGCAGATAATTTGCATGAGGGTTCTGGACAAGTTGTTCCTCTGTTTTGTTTTGACTCGTCAGTTTTTAATGGACTAACAAACTAACAAGGAATTCGTTTGAATACCATCACCCCTGCCTGCCTGCTGTTCTCTATATTTTGGTTCAGCAAGTTTGGGGGGGGTGCTGGATTTGCTTCTCCTGAAGAAGTGTCTCACTTTGGAACCAATTTCTACATGAGAGGAGCAGGAGAACAAGGGTTTTTACTGTAAATGTCAGTGGTTGGTAGGTAGGTGGCTGCCATCCTCAGTCTGATTCTTGTTACACATACAGGTAGGAACACATGTCATGTTTCAATATTTGGCAGGATCAGCTTTCACCCAAAGATCAAACCCGGCCACTAATCTGTAGTGTCAACACCAGCCAGGACT
Organism: Aulostomus chinensis; assembly: GCF_037954235.1. Lineage (NCBI taxonomy): Eukaryota > Metazoa > Chordata > Actinopteri > Syngnathiformes > Aulostomidae > Aulostomus > Aulostomus chinensis. The sequence continues at coordinate 8,971,197 of NC_141325.1, forward strand.
GATGCTGCAAACATACCGTATTTACTTTGCTTGCTTCATGTGTGATGATGCGCAGTCATCCAGGTCATGGTTGTGTCTCAAGGCTGTCTGAAGACAATTGGGTTTGACTGAGGTTAACTGGCTTCACTCTGCGCAGCCAAAAATTTGATTCAGTAAAAATATCAAAAACTCACAAAATTTCCTTTTCATTTTTTTTTCTTCTATTCAATTATGACTTCATTTATTCAATAGGAAACCTTACCTTTGGGTCATCCAGATCATTTTTGGTTTTTAACATGATGGACATGATAGAGAATTTCATTTCTAATTTTCATAAAAAATCTAAAAAAAACTAAAAGAACCTCTGCAAAGAAGGGGCAGAAAGCTCAAAGACATACAATGACCTCAAAGTAGAAAACAGAAGATCCAGGATGGGAAACAAATATCTTGATGGAACATTGTACTTAAATAAGAACATAAACATCCACTCTTCTAGGTGACCGCCACCGTCCTTCTGCTCATTTCTCCATCTAAAATATTAAATACAAACTACAGCCAAATATACCACATCATGACTGATTATACTGCTGCTGAAACAAAAAAAAACTGATTAAAATAAACAAAAAAAACGAAATAATTATCTGATGAAGCAATAATCAAATTAAAACCATGAGTATCCGGATCTCAATTGGGAACTCAGCGGCCTAATTGAAGGGGGTGGTGCTCATGGCTGACGATGAAGCCTTTTGCAAGTCTTTTGCTGCAGTTTGCAACACGTACGGTTGTCAAACTGCTTGGAGCTCTTTCTTCCTGTGAGGGATTTCAGCTTGTTTGTCCTTGTCTAGTTTATGAAAGAGAAATAAACAAAGAAAGAAGCATATGATTGCAACACGACAGAAACTATCAGAGGGTAACTAATGTTAGGTCGGGGGACGTTACGTGGCTGTGTCTCTCCTTCAGCCATTGGTTTGATTAGTTTGACTATGTTCTATAGCATGTTATCATGCAAACGATATTGTGTGTGTGTGTGTGTGTGTATGTTTTAATGAGCATACTATTTTTGTGTGTGTTTCTTTTTCTACTTTTGTGTGTGTGTTTTGTGTCAGCAAATCCAGCTGTACCATATACCTTACATCAGTGCCCCACATTTCCAACCACATAACACACACACACACACACACACACACACACACACACACACACACATACACACACACACACACACACTTCTATTTGCATGTCTTTTCATGCACAGATCATTATCATACAAACTGCGTGCAAATTAGTGAAACAACAAACTTTAACGTCAGAAATATCTAACTGAAACATGGGTGTAATGGTTACACAACTGCACATACCTTTACCACACACAAGCACAGTCTAATGATACACCCCCCCTACACACACACACACACACACACACACACACACACACACACACACACACAGACAAGCACACACGCTGTACTCCATTTGCATTCCCATGACCATAAAAAGCCTTTGATTATCACTCGTGGTGGGTATTTCCCCGAGCCTCTTTGCATGGCTGTTAAACAAACTGGGTATTGGTGAATCAAGAGAGGCATCTTTGTTCCTTTTTTACACAAAGGCCCCACCATGAATAACTCACATCCATAAATAATTGTCTGATAACGTACACTGTAAACACGCACGCACGCACACACACACACACACACACCTGTTGATCATGAAAACATTCCTTCAACACCTTGCATATACAAAACACAAACACAAGAGACACTCAAAAGTCAGCGATGAAACATATTCGAATGTGCATTCACATGGCAGACAGACACGTGCACTCACACTAAACAAGAACAAAGAGAATGCATTTAAAAACGCAATATTGTCTCAAATTGGGGGGCCTACAGAAGAGGATCGACTCTATCTTTCATTCTTCACTCGACATAAAAGACTTGGTGTTTTCACGGCTGAGTGACGTGGCAGCTACAATTCTGCTTTCTGTTTTATCCTTGTTAAAGCGAGGAGGAAAACTAGAGGAGAGCGCTTCAAAAAGAATAGACAGATCAAACATACAGATCAAAAAAGATGGATCAAAATACACCAGTGGTATAAAGTTTGACTCCCTGTTTTTGACTTTGAACATCTCTAGCTGTTGTAAAATCATGAGATATGGAATAACATTAAGTGAACATAGATGTGTGAAACCCTACAAAGAAGCTGGGGAAGATTTCAAGAAAAGAGTTTTTTGCTTTTGATCTCACATGTTCTCAAGATCTAATACAATGTAGGGCTTTTAGTAGAGGCCTTTATGTTAACCACTAACCACAGCAATTAAAGTTATATTCCAGTGTGATTCAAAGCCTTCAAGGCCTTCATGTTGAGCTGAGCACGAGGACGTTAGGCTGCATGTTTTCTGCACGGTTGTCTACACCTACAAGATGAGACCTTATCTCATAGAAACACATGAAATGAACAAAACTTCTCAAACTCTTAAGTCGTGGTGGAACGTGGTCATCGCTTTTGTCACAGTGATAGGCACGATTATGACGTATATCCACTACAAAAGCTCTCAACATCTGATACTGAGACACTCCTTGGAAGAGTGTAATGAAAAATATCACATTACATGCATTTTTTTTTTGTCTTTCAACAATGATCAGGGCTCCTGATTAGATGATGTAAAGGTCCAATATTTTGCCAATGATTTCGTTAAACTATAGAACAAACCATTTACCCAAATCATCTTTCAAAACCTGCTTGACCCATATAAGCAATCAGAGAATCAACGCTATTGCTCCGAGGTTAAATAGAGCACAAACACGCGTCCTTACATGACTCAGCCTCACTGGCGGGTTGTCACAAGTCATCTCAGGTGCCGCGCTTGTCTTGCAATTCGACTTTTTCTTCCTGACATCCCACCATCTTTATCAGCCTGACATCGTCTGACTCAAGCACAACAAAGTATATAATCATACAGTCAGATTTCTCTCTGATTGAGCCTATTTTGGCAGATACTGGTGGTGGGAATCTCACATGTTTCCTACAAATATACAGTATCAAAACAGATCTTTATCAAGATGTACCACAATTATGCCATCATTACAAAATCAAGCCATATTTATACAATTCTCAGGATTTCTTTATGCTTAGATGCCTTGCATTCATGCAGTATAGTCTCAGAGCATCATCCTCTCTTAAGAATTTAGCAATATAAATGTGACCAGATGTGGTTCATGATCCCATGTGACTAGAAAATAACATGGTGTCTTCATTAGAATTAATTTTCAGCAATTTGTTATGTTTTTTTCCACTGTGATAACACAAGCCCAGTTCTCGCACACAACTCGTTCAATGTGTAGATCTTGATTAGTCAGCTTTTTGCTCAACCATCTGCTGAAGATCATGGCTGCGATTCCACATGTTGGGACACGTAGAGAAACCACCAAAACCACGCAAATGATCCACAAAGTTCCCCGCTCTTTATAGCCAGCACCCACCAATATCTAGCCCTGTTCCTGCTTATTATCTTTGTGATCAGAGACACAGACGGACGTCCTGGTGGCTCCCAGCCAACATACACAACACACACATTGTGGGTTCGCAACTGGCTCGTTGCTCTTGTTACAAGTCTTCTTATTTGACTTCACTAAAACAGGAAGACCATGAAATAAAATAGAGAGACAGAGCAGAAGAGGCACCAGTGGTAGGAAAGCCAGATAAAACAGAGTAGCGGTGAGCAGGTCAGACGGACAGACCGAAGCCCATCTGGACCTGATCTTCTCTGCAGCACCGCGGCTCTGCTCCACACGCTGCCTTTGATACGACACCACTCACAGCTGGACTTGATAAAACTGGAGGGTTTTGTGGTACATAGGTTTGTGTGTGTGTGTGTGTGTGTGTGTGTGTGTGTGTGTCGATATGCATGCTTGTCTGTGTGTGTTTGTGTGTGTTTATATGTGCTTGCAAGATTTTATGTGTGCGTTTTAGCCTCACACTGTGTCACTTCCACATTGACTCCTTGCAAACCCCATAATGACTCAAACACACACACACACACACACACACACACACACACACACACACACACACACACACATGTTTTCCATTTAGGTTTTAATTTTCCTCCTTCTCCCCTTTTCCTTTCGTCTGTTTAAACAGCCGGCAAGCTGCCTGTAAAAGCCCTGATCTGTTTACATGATAGGCCGCCTGGTGCTAGGCTGTTTAATGCGTAGTCATAAATTATACAAGAACTCAGCAAACTGGGAATGAACACCACACTGCGGCTTCAACAAACGCCAAAAACCTGTTTCACATAGCTTGGATCTGGGACATCGTTGAGCTATAGAATCGGTTATCTGTTTCCCTTGATAACAGAGCAGATAACAGTCACAGGGAAGTAAAAATTCCCAATATGTTATAAACCGATTCAACTGTAAATTAGCTGCATGTAATGGATTATTTTGTTGTGATGTAAAGTGCATTCCTTTTTCTTACTGAAAAATTGAGTCACTATACATAGAATACCACCATTGCAGATTGTATTCTAATCAGTGAATCACTTTCTATGATTATCATCAGCTGGGTTCACATGGAAATAAAACCAATTAAAGACATGACCAACAATCAGAGAGATGATTCCCAGATACATTATAATGACCTTTTAACAGTTCTCCCTTTTGGGGATGAAGAGAGGAAATTAGAACTAAATTAGGCCCTATAGGGCAATGATGAACTATAATGATAAGAGAGGAATAATGTGAATGAAGCACAATTACTTTTAGGAGTTGATAATTAACAGTGTGCTCATGAGTATTCTGAGTAAGAAGTTGAGCTTTAAAGGGGCATGAAAATGCTTCCCTGCAGTCTAATAAACTGAGCAAAGTGATGAGTGAAATCCAAACCATAAATTATCTTCACATATGATGTTCCCATCATCCGTGACAGCAAAGTTTCATTCAGCCATCACAATGTGTCTCTTCAAATGCTTGAAACCAGAGTTTGGTGAGGATGATGTCATCTGTAGCATAAAACTGGACAAGGGAGTAGCTGTGGACATGTGACACAAGTGATTTACGGATAAGATTTGATAGGTGGGTTGGCTCAGTGGTTTGCACCATAGCCTCACAGTAAGTGGGTCCTTGAAAATGTTCTCCCCATGTCTGCCTGGGTTTTCCCCTCCATGAAAAGCTTGTATGTCATATTATTACTCCCGCTGGTGCTCCTGGTTGAAATAACTGGAGTTGGTCCCTAACCACTTCACGTGACTGCTCACTGCTCTGAAAAGGAGGGGTTAAATGACAATAAAAACGCTGTTATATTGTTATCTATGGCTCAGACGGTGATGTCAGTTCTCTTCATTCATCTGCCCTCTTTATCCTTTTCCTCTGGAGTCTGGACTGTGTGCATGTAAACAAGATGAATGTAGATGAGGAGCTGGCAGACCACCTCAGGGGGGGCTCTACACACTTCCAGGGGAGGCTCGATAAATGGAGGTGAAAGATAGTAGATACCCAACATTTACAACAACATTTAGAAGAGCCTAATATAAGGGGAATTTTACTGTTTATCAGGGGAGGCCTGATATTTCATACTTTGATAACCTACACACACGACCTTTCAAAACCAAAAATGTCAACGCGATTTCTCTTACTCAGTGGCAGAAAGACCAGGAGCAAATTCAAAAATGTCACCAAAACATCTAAAATGGTAAAAAGCTGTTGTGCAAATGATTATAAAAGAGGCAATAGATGCTGTATTAAAGGCATTTGCTTCAAACTCTGGCCACTTATCAGTGTCACATTTCTGGAAATGTAACATTGTACAGCGGGTATTCAAGGTCATATTAGGGGATTCTTATTAACATGGAGTTGATGTGAAGATGCTTTTTGTCCACAAATTCAGAATGTAGTTTTCACTTTGTAGAAAACAGCCCTCTGGATTTGTGATTATGGTATTATAATCAATATCTTTTGTTTGTCCTCTTATATTGGATTCCGACAGGTGTGTTTCTTCTCAAGTAATTCTGCCAACATTCCAGTGTCAGCACTTATATGGGCGTGTTGGTGTGTGTATGATTTTGTGTGTGTGTGTGTGTGTGTGTGTGTGTATGTGTGTGTGTGTGTGTGTAAGTGTGTGTGCCGGTTCTCCTCGGCTGTCGTGCTAATCCAAGAGACAGGCTTAGACACTGAGACTCTTGCGACCCTTTAAGTAAGCACTAATACTGTTAAATCACAACTGAGCTCTAACACACATTGAAGGAGTTGATAAAGATAGATGGAGCCTTTGAGTGTGTACTCCCAGTCTCTCTCTCTCTCTCTCACACACACACACACACACACACATACACACAAATGTACACACATAATAAACATTCACACAAACTGGATGAAGCTGTAATAAAACTCTAGACAAGCTTGCCTTTTAGTTGTGGCAGCAATGGTTTTGAAGGTGTATTTTAAGGACCTTGACATCAACAGACCAGTCAGGTGGTGCAGTAAGAACAAAGAGGGTTTAAACCCTTATGACACAGCCATCTACCCTGCTTAAGTGTCCTTGAGCAAGACACGAAATCCCCTCAATAGCCCCTGTTGATTTAGATTCATACATGAAGCTAACATGGTGAGAAAAAATATTTGAGTGGCATGATAATCCCCCACAAAATAGATGCCTGATATAAACTCGGACACGGATGAGAAAGGTTCAAGAGTGAACCGGAGCGACTATCTCAGAATTCCATCATTCAGAATTTATTTCACCAACAAAATCCAATTTCAATATTCATGTAAATGAATGTGAATTCTTTATCATGTTTTTTCTCTTGCGTTTGGGTGCGTCTTCTCACAATGTTGTCCTTGTGTATACTAAGAGCTGAGAGTAAAAAGGAGTGGAAGGCCTGTCAGGGAACAAAGAGACAGAAGTGACAGTGGAGAGATGAGCGAGGCCTAGAGGGAGTGAGGAGGAGAGGACATATTGATGAAGAGAGATGGGGGCTGTGAGACACAGACTAAGAAGATTTACTGGGACTGAGTTATTCAACACTGATGTTAAAGAGGCTTATGATTTTAGCATTGCTCTCTCTGCCCCCCCCCCAAACCCCCCCCCCACACACACACAAACACACACACACATGCATTCACACACTGACAAACACATGATCGTGTGTGTAGTAGCTGTTTGCATTATACTGCCAACACATACACACACACACACACACACACACACAAACACACACACACACACATACACAGAGTCTTAAAGAAGTATTCTTAATTCATCTAATTATCCACTTGTAGTCGTCATATCCTGTCAAATATGTCAAATGGCCAATTCAGACTTGCCTGCTAATGTAATATAATGCTTAAGATAACATTCATAAAAGTAATAGCACGTTTCATAGAAAAATTGTAGCTCAAAGAGCTCTCAATAAAGAGAGAACATTAAAACATGTAAAAAGAACATATGGGTTTTTTCAGTATTTAAGTGTAATTCAAGTTAAGTCTTGTGTAACCTCTTTCAGATGCATCATTATTATCAAAATATAATGACAGTTTAACTCAGTTTATGCTAATCAGTCACATTTTAAAGGGAAATATTCTACTTTCAAATCAATTTATTCAGCAGCTTTAGCTACTAGTTACATAAAGATATAACAAACTTTAAAACTGACAAATTTAAATGTTCAGCACATTAACAATGATTAAACCAGTGGTTTCCATCCTTATCCATATGCGGTCACATTTCAGATTTTTACCGACAATGAAAATAACAGACTGTTGTTTGTTTGTTTTTTTAACTTCAGATCTTCTCACATGGTTTAACTTCCATAAATAATCTAACGATCTACTATTTCCAAAATCTCAACAATTAAAGAAAAATTATAAAAGCAGAATATGTGAGTCAGAAACCCAGTTGCCTCAGACAACCCACAGGTCACTGTAGCAGATTTCTCCTTGACTTTTTATAAACCTTCCAGCCACTTTACAGCCTCACAGACCAATGCTAAATCTATTAGAAGAGCTTAGCATTAGGGCAGTGTGTAATGGCTAGCCTTCTATCTACTGGGATCACAGGTGTAAATACAGACTAGTGCTAATGCCACTATTGGCAATTGACCTGCCGTGGCCAGCGCTGAAAGCCATTATAAAACCCGGGCAGCTTTAATGAGGTCAGCTCAGGTGGCCCAATTAGGATGCTTGTAGAAGGTCACATGACAAAGACACTGGGGAACGGGGTAAGTAGAGTGAAAATGACCGGACGATAAGTTGGACATGTAGGTCAAAGGTGACAAAAACGAATTTCTACTCCTCACTCAGACAGGATATTGAGCCACTTGCTTAAAAGCAGGGGACAAAGCTTTTTTCTGAATTAGCGTCTTTAATGTGGGGGACTGAGAAGAAGAAGAAGAAGAAGTAGAACAAGAAGATAAGAAGAAGAAGAAGAAGAAGAAGAAGAGATGAACTAAGGGAATTCAGCGGTCTTTTGCTCCTGAATGGAAAACTGCAGTCAAATTTGTATCCCCTTTTTCAAGCAGAGCTGTTAACTGACAGTACATTTGTTTTTACAGTAACAGCGACAGGAAATATTTGGAGCGGAAAAAGAGTTTAGACTTCCTCTACACATACTAATTGAGATCTGTCAGATGAAGGTGGTCACTGAGCTGCATAACATCCCATTTTCTAAAGCGCCCTCCGTTCGGAATGAGATTTTCTTATTGTCGTTATTCTTACTGTTACTTCACCTGGAAGTTTGAGCTTGGCAGTGCAGAATGATGCATGAGGAGAGTTTGACACTTGAAGACATTTGTTTCGGAAAGGAAAACTTTCTCTGTGCTCACTGTTAGAGGACAGTTCACCCCACAAACAGACAAACAGAAACGTAGACCTAGGTCATTTAGAAGTGCATACATGTGTGCTAGCTCTAGTCACGATATACTGTATGGATCAGTGTCCCTGTGAAATGCGGTTTGTATGATACTTGTGCAAGAAAACGAATGATGTGAACAAAGACTGTGAACATTCACCTTCATCACTGTGCAAAAATATGTCATTGAAGACTCAAGAGAAGAGCTGTTTCTTCAGTCTTCAGCTTCTCCTTGTGAACCACTTTTTTTTTTGGTAAGTTTGGTTACAAAACCCGACATGAAAACAAACCGAACAGTTTTTGAGAAATGGTTGTATAACAGCAGGGATGTAAGGAGGCATGAAGTCATCAAAGACAAAATTGTCAAGTGTTGAGCTATTGGTTTCACATTACATAACCAAATTAATGGAATCAACCAAATCAGGTTTATAATCAGTGTAAAAATCAGGTTTTTAACCAGTGTAAAAAATCATTGAGTACAGCAGAAGAGGATAAACAATTGGCACAGAGACCTCAGGTGTTGTTCCTGGAATCTGCTGGAACTTCTCCCAGTTTAGGAGTAACAGCCCCCAGTGCTCTGACAACCTCTGGCATCATTGTTGTTTTTACTCCCCACGTCTTCTTCAGCTCTCTCTGTATTTTTCAAGATTACCATGTTCCTTCTTCTTTGTGTCTTTGTCGCTTGGGATCGCTACATCTATCTCCAGTACCTTCTTCAGCTGTTTGTCCATCAACTCGCTTGGTTAGACATCACCAATTTGTCAGTCTGGATCCGAAAGCCCTGGGGGATCTCGGCTTTATCATTCACCCCCCACCTTAGGGGGGGGGGTCTTCCACTCTGACCTTGGGACTTCCAGCTCATACTCAGAGCAGATGTTCCCGTACACTGAGCCGGCCACTTGTGTTCCACACACATGCTCTTCCTGCCAGCGTCTTACACCCTGCTACTATATGCTGAACTGTCTCTGGGGCAAATTTACACAGCCTGCACATGGAGTCCTGTCTGGTGTGGTAGCCCCCAGCTTCTATTGATCTTGTCCCAAGCATTGCTATACTTGTACTAAGCATAGTTATGCTTCAAAATATAATAATCTATGTAATCTATGTATGCACCAAATCTTGCTTCAGATATACCCCCTGACCTGATGTTTATTATGTTTACTATGCATAATCTCATTTGACAGCTACATGGAAACACTTAGTTGAAAAAAAACAAGGAGAGGATTCATGGAAGAGGAAAAAGACGATTATTAATGCCTAACAGTGATTTTTTACAGTTATCAGCATGACATTGCATGAACATAAAGTGTCTGAGTATGCCTGCTTTACAAATCAGTTGCTGATGACTATTTTCTGTTGCCAGTACCAACAGCAGAGGTAGAAAAGCATCAGATGTTAGCATCAACAAACACAGCCGTTGTTCTCAGTAGCTGAGGGCAAAGTACTGCTGTTAAGTGGTGTGTCAAAGCGGTTTGATTCGGCTCCCACATTCAGTTCAGGACCATAAACTGAAGTCAAGCTTTATTCCAGGGATCAATGCAAGGAACAAATCAGTCTAAGTCAGTGTTTTCTAAGGCTAAACAAGGATCCCTTGTGGTGATCTGAGTCCTCCTTCACTGTCTGGTGCTAAAATGCTGCATAACAAAATGTGTGTTTGTGTGTGTCTGACTATATATTGACTAGTTTTTGTGTTTTTAAAAACGGAAACTAAAATGAACCCCGTTCAAACTGCCACTGTTTTAGAGAGTGTCGAGCCCAACAAACATTTTACATTTGTGACATTGTTAGGTAAAGCAGTGTATTTTTTTTCCCTACTAAATTGAATCAACATTTAAGATCAAGATTTATAGCATAGCAGTGCTTGGGGACACCATGAGAGCATTACATGACCAAGGGACTTAGAAGAGAGATAGAATGTCATGGGCCCCATGACTGAACCCTGGCAGACAACAGTGTTAAGAGTTCAGCGTCTAGACAGATATCCACTCCGTGGGACCAGGATGCAAACCAGGTGTGTTGAGTGAGAAATAGGGGGGGGACCAATGCAGTGCCAGGGAACGATTCTACATCTTTCTACCACTGCTTTGGAGCACTGAGTGTGAACTTATGAGAAATGCATGTCTTTGATGCCATAGGAAACTAGAACACCAGGAGAAAACCAGAGAATGCAGAGAAAACCACAGATGCAAGAAGAGCATGTAAGCACGTCACAAAAAGGATCTGGGATGGCAGTGCTAAGACCCTTGAACCTTCTCTCCATGAGGGAAGAGTGGTAATCACCCAGCCACCGTGCCACCACTGGGGGCAGAAGACTGGATTTCCATAACGGAAGACTATACGCTATTGACACAGGTGAAGTTGAAGAGGAGAAGGTGGTATTAAAACCCCTTCATTCAATAACTACTGCAGCTACAAGGGAGCTCTGTTGTAAATACAAGTACCATCCCAGCTGTCATAAGCTACAACAGAAAGTCCTGTTCACTCATATGTATAAGACAACCGGCACTTGGCTGCCCTCACTGTGTGTTGCAATAATGAACCGTCCGATGGTTTTCTGGCATTAATCAAAAGCTTGTAACCCTTATTTGATCAGTATGCGTGTGTGATTGCTTCAATAAATAGAAAAGCATAAACCCATTTGAAGGTGAGAAATTGGGGAAATTTAAGGAAGGTCTTCACATTAGTTCCAGCTTTGAAGAAAGGCTGGTTAAACTTAAGGCTAAAGTAAGACAGGCCTTTGTTGGTCAGAGTTACTGGTACAGGGATTAATGCAAGCAAACGGAGTCTCAGATGTGTAATAAAACACATGTGTACAGGCTGCCTGTGCATGAGAGGTCGCGCAAGCCATAATTCATTCTGATCCCCTCACACACGCCGCTGAACTGATATGAAGTTGAACTTTCACACATGTAACACATAACAGCGGAGATGCATTCAAACTTAGTGCAAATATTTTCAAGCAGGATATGATGCAAAAGGGATTTTGGGGGCATGAAGTTGTTTTGTAATTTGAGCTTAAACAACCAAGCTTTTGGCAATTCACTGGAACTATTTGATGATTTTGGGTGTTAAGACTTTGCCAGCAGGAGTTCCCAAGTCCCTGTTTGTTCTGTAACACAGAGACGAGGACAAAGATGTGACAGTTTTGGGGAATGATGAAATTTTCCTTACTCTGTGAATGGCTTGCCACACTAATCGTGTCTTGTCCTGAACATGACCTTGAATGAGCTTTTCAGCCAATCACAGTGCAATAAATGACCTTACTTTCTTTTCCATTACAACCTCACACATATATTCTTTTTACATTCTGATATTTTCTTCAGATAATCCTTCATATATTTACTTCTTACGTCCATGTATCATTTATACTACATGTATCCACTGAATGGTTGCGGAAGCGGACATAACATATTGTGTCAAAATATATGCATATGAAAGAGGCACATGCAAAGTTTTTGGTTAAAATTGTAAAGGAATCAGATGAACAAGACAGTCAACATATATAAATGAGAGTACGAGTATTTTGTTATAAGTAATAATAAATATGTATGTCAGCTGGACAGTCTTTTTTAGTTTGCTTGTGTGTGTGTGTGTGTGTGTGTGTGTGTGTGTGTGTGTGCGCGCGCGCGTGCGTGTGTGACTATTACACTTGCAGTATTTGAAAAGAGATTTTCCGTGTTGAGATGAGAACAAAGCAGTACAGTGGCTGCAAAAACGTCAGCAAATACTGCTGACGCATTAAGTGGGGGCTATGTGTGTGTGTGTGTGTGTGTGTGTGTGTGTGTGTGTGTGTGTGTGTGTGTGTGTGTGTGTGTGTGTGAAACACTCCAAGGGGAATTCGGGCTAATGAAAGGCAGACAGACTAAAGTCCCAGGCAGACTGTGGGGGTAGCGTGACAAAGTGCTAATGACTTTTGTTGCCCTTAAATCATGATATTTCTTTAAAGTATCCATCAGTAAGAAGCAACTCTGAAATAATGAGGGGTGTATTCCCCTAATTCTTAGACCTTTATCCGATAGCTAAAAGCGCTTTAGTGGGGTTGGATGGTTGAGTTTTTAGTAAAGTCACATGTGACACCAGTGGTGCAAATTTTTCAACCCCACATCAGTGAAATTGTTTTCCACAACGAAAAGAGCCCCTAAGGAGAAAATTGTTGCTCGGTCAATAGAATGTCTAACCGTGACAGAAATAACCATCCGAACTGATAACTCTAGATATTTTTTTTGGAGTATCAATATTCTGAGAATGTTGGTCATGGAATAATACTAATATATCCTTCTGTGAAAATGCTCTCTAATAACCTTTTCCCCGATGCCTGCTGTATTTTTTTAAACCTGAGTTTCAGAAATTGTCTTTGTCTTCTGTTCCTTTTCCTCGTGTGTCATGTTCATCGCACAAGAAAAAACGTTTTGTCCAAACAGCACCAGAGTTGCGTCCTGGGTGTGTAGACCAGCTTTCAGAGCTGTACTTAAAGCAGCACGGACAGTGGCAGTGTTTCTCTTTTATTTGCTCCAGCTTGTTTCTCAAACTCAACACAGGCTGAATAATTATTGAACACTCAAAACTTGAATTTATTGCTGAGATGACAAGAAGTGACGCATGTTACCAACACGCTTTAATTGCTTCTGTGTATATTGTGGAGCCCCAACCAATTGTTTCTACCCCAAAGGTATTACACTATTAAACTCTGAACTGAAACTGAATCCACAACAACCATCCATCCATTTTCTACGCCGCTTATCTGTTAAGCGTCGCCGGATGCTGGAGGCATGTCCCAGCTGACATGGCGTGAGAGGCAGGGTTCACCCTTGACAGGTTCGCCAGTCCTTTACAGGGCCATCAAGAGCAATTAGGGGTTCAGTATCTTCCTTAAAGACACTTGGGCATGGTCACCGGGGGAAGTGAGGATTGAACCAGCGACCCTTCAGTTGCTAGACGACTACTCTACCCCTGAGCCATCCATCCATCCATCATCATCTTCCGCTTATTCCTACACATTAAGGGTCGCGGGGGGGCTGGAGCCTATCCCAGCATCAATGGGTGAGAGGCGGGGTTCACCCTGGAGAGGTCGCCAGTCCATCGCAGGGCCAAGATAGAGAGACGAACAACCATTCACACTCACAGTCATACCTACGGTCAATTTAGAGTATTCAATCAGCCTAGTCCCCAAATTGCATGTTTTTGGACTGTGGGAAGAAGCCGGAGTACCTGGAGAGAACCCACGCAGGCACGGGGAGAACATGGAGACTCCACACAGACAGATCCTGTGCCCGAGCCGGGACTCGAACCCGGAACCTTCTTGCTGTGAGGCCACAGTGCTGACCACTGCACCACCTGCAGCCATCCCTTTAATGACATATAACCAACTAACTGTGTAAGCAAGATATCAAAATGTATCCAAAATCAAGGACTTAAACTGAATTCAGCAGCGTATGTCAGTGAAGGGAAGAAGCATCTTGTCAGCTGTGCACATGTTTATAGTTAAACATGTGCCTTCCTGATAGGAAACTTGGATTTTAGTGCTTACTTCATTTCCAAATATATCTGCTTAAACAATAAAGCACAGCTGCCCAAGAAGCAAAAAGAGGAGATGATTCCATTTGTCCATGACAAACGGAATGTCTCATTATGAGGTCTCCATAACTACATCAAACAATGTGTATGTTAATGCAGGTGTGTGTATGTGTCTGTGTGTGCGTTTCCTGATTGTGGGTGGGCCCATTAGCCCACAACCTCTCATAGCTTATGGGTCAGTGGTTTAGGAAAAAATGTTCTGTACCACAACCGCGCATATACAGACACAGACACACAGACACAGACACAGACACACACAGACACACACAGACACACACACACACACACACACACACACACACACACACACACACACACACACACACACACACACTCTTACCACAACACACGTAACCACAGCATCATACCAATCTATATATACAGACACACACACACACTGAGAAAACACCACGATCATGTGACACACATCATAACAAACATTGCTCACTTAAAACAAACACCCTGACATACATGTGTGTGTGTGTGTGTGTGTGTGTGTGTGTGTGTGTGTGTGTGCACGCGCACGTGTGTTGCTTTATTGAAGTTTTATGATGAAACATGAAGACTGACCCTAATTCAAACCATATGATGGGACAAGCATTTGATCTCTGCGAGCTCTCTGACTCTGCGGGGCTCACGGTGTGTGTGGTCACACGTTCACTTTACACATGTGTGAGGTTAATGGTCACACACACATAGACACACATCAAGGATTGCAAGGGATGAGTACTTGGGAAAAGCACATGGTTTTCTTAAGACAAACAAATATAAAACATAGAAAATTGCTCCTTGACCAGTATTGTCATTATTGGGAATTCAATATGAAAGGAGCAATTATCTTATTTAGGCAGCCTTCCATGGCCTGAGAATGCAGTTTTTCATGTCTCAGCCCCCAAATCAAATCTGGCTCTTCCTAAAGTCTTGTTTTTTTGTTGTTGTTTTTTTTTGTTTTTTTGCGAAAATCTGCTTAATCGTTCTTGATTAATCCTGCTGACAAACAGACAGCATCAAAAAAAGGAATTTTTGGAAATAGGTAGATTTTTGTTTTTATACATTTATGAAACACACATAATGTTTGAGCAGAAAAAGCATAGCCCTTCAGTTTTTACAGGGAGAATCTGAAGATAAATGAATCATAAATAAGAAGACTGAATTAAAAATGAAGTAGCTGCCACTCAGCTTCATACAGCTACTGTTTATAGAACACTTTTAACAAGCAAACAAACGTTTATATCAATATGCATTAAGGACTGAGTCCCCTCAGATATTAATGTGTGCCACATTTGGTGCAAGATCCAGAAATAAGAATTTGTTTGGATCGTGTCATATGGCTTTGTAAGTGTGCAGGACAGTCTGAATGGAATTACGTTGTCTGAAAATAGCCAACACATTCAAAGGTGAGACAATCACAGAGTTTTATAACCCTAACAGCCAATCAAACGTGGCCTGAACTCCATCTTATTCCTTGTATTTTCTGACTTGTATCATCACACACACCCTCTGCATCAGCTGTAAGACTGAATCCAGTGCTGACAGTGGAAAATCAATGTTTTTATGTTCATTCACAGAACGAATGAGGCTGTAAGCGCGATTAGGTTGATGCTCGTGGTGAGAAAGAATGTATAACAAAAGCAAAGGAGTCATTCTGTTTTATCATACAGTTCAATATTTTGTTCAGTGGCAGGAAACGCTTTTTAGATGACCTGCTCATATCACTTGTGCACAATATTCAGGCTGATACGCATAAAATATTTAATTTAACCTGTTAGCACTCTTTTGCACCAACAGTGTCACACTAGGATATGATTTTGTCTCGACTGCCTTCAAAAGAAGACAACTCCAGTCTTGGCTTGCTATCTGTTATTATTACATCCCTTTATCTTTCTTTTCCCGTCTCTTATAAACCAGCACGAAATAATGAATATCTTTTTTTGTGTGAGCTGCCAATGACATCATCATAAACAGAGTGTTATCGTTCATCTGTGTGGAAGCTTACACCGTTATTGCTGTTGATGGCCCTTTAGCGGCATTTTTGTATTTCCAAAGCCTCCGGTCTCTGGTGGTATTAGCAGCCAGCAGATAAGTACCTCTGCATTTATAGCAAGACTGATGTCAAATCTCTCTGTGAAATGAAAATGTTTCTAACCTTTGTTCCTTTAACTTACTAGATTTGCCTTTAACGTTTTTTCCACGCTCGCATTTCCTTTTCATTCGTCCTCATTCAACCTCCTTCGTCATACCTGCGAACCACCACCCCCCACCCCCACATCCTCCCCGCTCCTGCAGCTTCTCCTTTTCAGTTGTCTCCAGTTCTCTCTCTTGAGAAATCCCCCAGTCCCACTCCCTCTTTTGCTCTCTCCTCCTTCTCATGTTTTCTCTCTGTTTCTCACCAGTGCTTCTCTTGTACTGATCTATACTCAGGAGAAATCTCACACAGGAGCAGTACAAAGCTCTGAACCCCCCGACATTTGTGTGTGTGTCTGTGTGTTAAGGGTATTCCTCATGTTGTGGGGACATGTATCTGTTCTCGCTGTCTTGGTATTTGACATCCTTTTGGAGACAAAAGCAGATCATGATTAAGATAATTATTACATTTTTGGGTGAACACTTGGTTTAAGGTTACTACAAGGTTCAAGTCAGAGCAATGTGTGATCTAGTGATGGAAATGTGCATGCGCATGTGTGTGTGTGTGTGTGTGCTTGTGTGTGTGTCTAATGGAGCGAAACAGAGAACACAGCTACCTGTTTGTATTTATTCCATGTTGACTCTGAGTAGCTTTGTAATGAGTCTTGTCGTCATTCCTCTGGGTAGAACACACACACACACACACACACACACACTTATTTAGAGGTCTATAGATATAACTACGTAAGGACAATTGTAATACTCGAACACAAAAAAAACAAATGAATAAGAGAAATTGAATGAACAAACTGAAAAAACTAACTCATGAATAATTTTCTTTTATATGTAAGAGTGATTCTATGATTACTGTATAATTTATATATGCTGTAATATTAATTACAACTACTACAAGTGTTGTACCAAAGGATATATATCAAGTCAAGCCAAGTCAATTTTATTTGTTTAGCGTCAAATCATAACAAAAGTTCTCTCATGACACTTTACAAATAAAGCAGGTCTAGAACCACACTCCTTCAATGAATTTACACCCAACAATCCTCCATCAGCAGCACATCAGGCAACAGCGGCGATGAAAACCTTCCTTTAACAGGCAGGAACGTCGAGCAGACCCAGGCTCAATGGGGACGGCCTTCTGCTTTGACCAGTTGGGGGGAGAGAGAGCAGGAGAGCAGGGCAGAGACAAAGACAGATAATGGAGGAAGACAGATATGCAGAAGGAAAGAGGGGGAGATAAAGAGAGAGAGAAAGGGAAGAGACTGATGAACAGACGGGGACGTGAGCAGGTGGTGCTACGGGTGGCAGCTTGAGCCTCTTCAGGTCTGCAGCCTCCTCCAGCAGCACCTGGAATCTGGGAGGTGGGGAGCCCGAAGGCTCCGGAGAAGAAGACGAGTTAGTAACACATATGAGTTTGATTTATGTATAACACATATTGGAGGACAGAGAGGAAAGAGAGGAGGAGATGTAAATGACATCATCTTCTTCACAGTCCCCTTTAATGTGTTCATTTACTTCTTTGCCTCTTTAGTGTCCATCTGGCTAAATCATTGTACATAATCATTGTACATCCTCCAAAGATGTGACGATGCAAAGCAGTGTGGCTGAAGGATGTTTAGCTGAAGATCCACTAAACATAGCGACATGCTTAGGTTACTGTTAATCTCACAGCAACAAGCCATACCAGTTTCTCCTCAAATTATTCTGCTTTTGCTGCCAATCATTCACGTTGCTGCTTAACCATCGTTCATGTCCTACTCTGCTGCTTCCTCCTGTAAATGAGGGGAGCTACATCCTGCACACACATAACATTAATTTCCGATCGTGCAAACAAAAAAACCTTCTCAAATAGGCCTTTAAAAATTAAATACAAATGTAAATTTGTCAGACAAAATAAATATTGTTATTTTTATTGTTGGGGCTAATGTAGCATCACCTAAAACGTTATCATTTCAAATGGCTGCTATAAAAAATACCACTTTCACCACTACAAACATTTTTACGGCGTCTATTTCACGGTATAAGGTAATTGACGATGTGACTTACACCCTCTAGTTATTTGGGGGCCATGAAATATTTAACATACAAGATGGATGCGTGTATTTTTGTGTATGCGTTAGCAAATGCGTGGTTGGTTTATGTTGTGTGTGTGTGTGTGTGCGCGTGTGTAGCTGTGGGCTGATGAGGGGAGGCATGTGGTGGCCATTTAGAAGGATTAGAACTGTCAGAGACATCAAGCACGACTAATTATTCTGTTAGCACACTACACTGCAGAGATGTGTGTGTGCATGTGTGAGTGTGTGTGAGAGAGAGTGTGTGTGTCATAAACAGGCTGCAGGCAGAGAAAGATGGAGGGAGAGATAAGCAAGAAAAAGATAAAGAAAGAGATCGAAGACTGATGGAAATAAATCACACCAGACAACAGAGTGCAAACGGGGTAAAGAGAGACCACACTTACTGTGAAGAAGGTGAAGAGACACGGAGGGATATGAGTAAATCATGATGAAGGAAGGGAGGGAGGAGGACATGTTAAAAAGGAGGGATAACAGAGAGGAGAGGGTGACCTACCTCATGTCTTCATGGATGAATGCATTTGTATCCAAACATCCCAACATGCACTGCTCTGCTACTCGCGGCGAAATCGGCCCGCAGCACCCAATCAGCCATGGCCTTTTACCACCTCGCCGAGGGCAGAGTGTGTGCAACTGACTGTGTGTTTGCATGTGTGTGAGTTCAAGCATGAGAACACACACACACACACACACACACACACACACACACACACACACACACACACATGTTTGTCTATGTGTGTTTATGGATATATACCTCCTCACTGCACTGCCTCTCTGATTTATCTTCAAACAGACAGCTCACCAATCTCCTCTCCCACACTGCCATCTCCTCCTCTCTCCATCCGTTCCTCCATCCCCTCTGTCTCCCTCATGCACCACCACCAATCCATCCATCTCCCAAATACCTACGCTCTGTTCTTTTTACCCCTCTCTCCATCTTTCCATTTCCATCTACTCTTCCCTCCATCTGCATTCCCGCTGGGTAGACAATTTTCTGAATCCCACTGAAGTGGAAAGTTTTCAGATTTAATACATCCTCCACTTGTGATGCGAAGGCTTCTGAAGAAAGGCTGAGGGGTTCAGGAAGTTGTGATTATGAATTTCGAATGAAAACATGGAGGAATGACAAATGAGGTGTTGTGACCGTCACACAACACAATGGCGAGTATGCTTTCAGAGAAAACATTGTTCAGCGAGACCAGGTGTCATGCTGGTGGCTCTGTCGTGGTCCCACTGGTATGCTAGCATGCTCACAGTCACAATGCGGGAAGAGTTAAGAAGGGAGGAAATAGAAAAAAGGAGGGGGAGGATGAGTGGCGAGGAGGTTGTAAGTGAGTGACCCGGATCTGCTGTCACTTCATCCAGTATTTTCAGGGTCTGATGGAGCGAGACAGTCACATCACATCACTTCGCTCGTCTCTGGCTTGTCCGGTTGTGTTTATGTTGGTGACTCTGTTGATGCATGTACAGCGTCAAGACCCATACCCTCATTAACACACAAACACAGGCCGCCTTCGACTGGGATGGTGTTTCTTTCTGATGATGATGTTTCTTTCATTCTGTTTCTACCATTCCCAACTCTACTTTCTTGTTTTTTTAAGAGGTATTCTTACCTGCTGTGATTTCATTTCTTTTCTGCTTCAGATGTTACACAGACAGATCCACCTGAGGAGAAGAGGTGGGGGGTGGTGATGCTCCTTGTATCAACCTTTATTATGGTAGTCTTTCCAACAGTTATGTGTCTTACCAAAGAGAAGGTTGTCAGGTTGTTGCTCATTTATTTTCATTGGCTTTAGATAGATGAATTAAATGTGATACCAATCTAACACTAGGCTATATCACAGACGCACAACTTCCACGTCAACAACCTCTCTAATTAGCAACCACTACTTTTAAGGCATATATCTGCATAGAAATTCACAAGTGCAAAATTTAATGATTATATTTAATGCTGTAGAACAAAACATTAAAAATGTTTTCAGCTTGGGTTAATTATTCCTTTGCCACGTTGAGGAATTTGAATGTATCAAATACTGACCTCATTCTTAGGTGCTCATAGTTCCTATGAAGGTGCTTACTGCCCTCTGCTGGTCGGTAGCGAGAAATATACTATATCTGTAGCATTTTGTACTTTGTAAAACCCACGTAGTGAGTATTTCTATTTTCCTCTTGCATTTAATTCATGCAATCATCAAACAACACTGAGGAGGATACTGACTGTCCATGAGCTCTGGGACTTCGGTGTCCATCTTCATGCCGTGTGATGCTGTGACAAAAGCAATGAGGCCACATCTAAATCGATTAGGAGAGTTACACTAAAACACTGAAGAAAATTAAGAAGAGAGAGATATGAAACAGGGGAGCAAAGAGAGAGATGATAAACAATTAAAGTCAAATTATAAAAGCATGTCAGGAACATTAGCTGCCAAAGCTGGTAATTAATCATCATTCTGCAGCCTGTCAGCTGGTGATATTCACATAACCGGTGGGGCGTTTCATCTGTGTGTGTGTGTGTGTGTGTGTGTGTGTGTGTGTGTGTGTGTACTTTCTACATATTAAGGACTAGAATATGCATTTAACCAACAGAGTGAGGACATTTTTAGCTGGTCCTCACATCTTTAAAGGGATGTTTGAAGGTCAAAACTTGGTTTTAGGGTCGAGGTTAAATCAGGTTCTGGTTAGGGTTAGGGTCAAGGTTAGGGTCAGGCAGTCAGTTGAGATGGTTATGGTTAGGGTGAGGGGCTAGGGAATGTATTACATCTCTCCTCTGCGTGTGTGTGTGTGTGTGTGTGTGTGTGTGTGTGTGTGTGTGTGCATGTTTGTGTGTGTGTTTGTGTGTGTGTGTGTGTGTGTGTGTGTGTGTGTGTGTGTGTGTGTGTGTGTGTGTGTACGTGTGTACCAGGTTTCTTCCTCTGAGACACTTGGAGTTCCGCTTGCTGTACCTACAGGGACAAAAGGTAGTTCCATGACATCCGGAATGACATTTAAGTTTGAAAACCTATAAAAGTTTAGCTTTATGTCCTCTGGAAATTAATTGAAATGCATGTGTGAGAACGCTCTCATATTCTCATCGAGGTAGAGCAGCAGCATGCAAAATGAAATGAAGAATGGCAAAAAGACAGCCACATCAACAGCAGTCCAAGCTTTTACCAAACTTTCAATTTCAGCTGAAGAGATTTAATCTATCTATCTATCTATCTGTCTATCTATCTATCTATCTATCTATCTATCTATCTATCTATCTAGCAAGATATCAACAGGGTCTAGTGATATCTCAATTGCAGTTAGGAATGAACAAATGTTTTCCAGTCTTTTTAGTTTTACATCATCGAGGGCAAAGAGTTCCACTGCGGTAACGAAGTCGTCACAGCAACCAATCTAACCGGAGGGAGACATAAACAAGTGCAGCTCAAAAAATGGCTTCAAGTAAAATTTAAATAATATAAGAAGAATTGAGGCAACAGCTATATTGCCAAAACCATCAAGGCATCATTTTGTCCATCTTATTTCATTCATTTCAATTAGGTGTTTTAAATTATTCACTTTTTGAAGAGGCCCAATATCAGTTGCAGCCTTTAAATGTTCATGTTACCATTTATCTTATTTAAAGAATTTTTTTTTTAACCTACCTCAAAAGACTTGATTCAAAAAATGGAGAAAAAAAGACCAAAGTCTTCAGGGAGTATGAAATCCAGTCTTGTATAAAACTGTGGTTACACTCCTCAGCAAAAGATGGCAGAAATGAGCCAAATTCGCTGATTGCCGACCACCGTAGAAAAACACGAAGAAGAAGAAGTAAGTGAAGTGGGTCGGGACCCAACACGAAATCTGTGATTTGACTTTTGCTTCATCTGCGCAACAGTTTGAGAATGTAAGGATAGAATTTATGGACCTGAACTTATTCACCGTGGGTTTTTTTATAAGAACAAATGAACTTTATGCGGATAATCCTGGAGGCGCTCGGATCTGGATCTTCACTGAGTCGAGGCAGGACTCTCCTGCGAGCTGAAACACCAGCTAACGCCAGGTATCTGAATGTTAGCTGTTTACACAGCTTTTGTATGTTAATTTTAATTGCAACGCAATAACTTACCAATTCAGTTGAATTTGTATGTTTTGTTGCTGGGTATCAAATAAAGTGGTCGAGAAATCTTCAGCGGACAGTGTCTTATTGAACACGCCTACTTGCAACTAGCATGCTACTTTAGCTTGTTTGCCATTAACATTCATGGTGCTAGCTGATGTTTTAGTATCTGGGGAGCTAGTTAAGTGAATGTAATGGAAAGCTCTACTTCCGGGTGGTCTACAAAATAAAACCTCTGTTAAAGTGTCTTGAAAGGTTATATTAATAACGGTACTTTCCTCAATTTCATCGGTTTAGCAAGGTAGTTAATCTGCTACATTCCCTGGATTCTTTAAACTCTCGCAAATTGAACGCTGTAAACAATTATTTTGCATGGAATAAGCTCTCGCTTCCGTGTAGCACTGCCCGTCTGTTGTAACTTCTTGTAGCTAGGACGAACGCCAGCAGCCAGCCTGGCGCCGGTAGTAAACGTCATGGAGTACAACATGAAGTTTATTTTTATTTAAGAAGAAACTGTTCCTGGTTTCCTCAACTCAGCTGCAACTGTATACATTTCTACTGTGTTTTGTCGCGAGGTAGTTAGCCCGTTACTTTTAGATTTATGCAGCTAATACCTTATTTATAAAGTAAATGTTATACATTAACGTAATGGTTTGTTCTGTATTAGCTAAGTGGTAACTGACATGCAGAGATTGCAGCCGCAGGTAAATGTCGTGTTTTAAAAATGTGCAGGTTGGAGGAATACTGCAGAGTAAGCAAGCTGAATTTCTTGTGAATAATATCATTCTCACAACCAAATATTAAATTGTTATGACAGCTTATATTGTTTGTTTTATACAAAATTAAAGATTTTTTTTGTTTAAATTTGACGAAATTTCTTGGCCACTCTGTATTGATTTTCCAGATTTTTACTAATGTCTTTGAAGCTTTGTATAATGCTGATGCTCCATGATGCTCATGGACATCTCTCGAAAGAGACCTAAAACCTCTCTTCTTTCAGATGCTTCGTGTTCGCTTATCTGCCTGGAGTACCCTTCAATCCTCTACACTGCCTTTCCAATGATATATTTCGTACTGTGAGCAAGCCACACAGGCCTGGATCAATACTAAACCCTTGAAGTCCTTCTCTGAAACAAGCTGACATGTCCATCACCAACACACCCACCAGCAACGATGCATGCCTGAGCATTGTGCACAGCCTCATGTGTCACAGGCAAGGTGGCGAGAGCGAGACTTTCGCCAAGCGGGCCATTGAGAGTTTGGTGAAAAAGCTGAAGGAGAAGAAAGATGAGCTTGACTCTCTCATCACGGCGATCACCACAAACGGGGCCCATCCCAGCAAGTGCGTGACCATTCAGAGGACACTTGATGGACGACTGCAGGTAGGAGGACATAATCTGAACATCCATTACACACTGCTTTTCCAGTCCTTTGTGCTAGCTTGATTAGAGTCTCTGTTTATGGCATCGTACAGGGCAAAATTCCTTAAATACAATTTCAATGTGCCTTTGTTTTGTCTGTTAATCTGATTTTTTTTCCCCTTGTCTTTTCTGGTTGTTGAAAGTATGCAGACAGTGGACTGTATTTCTGATCAATCATAACACTCAACAGGGGACAGGAAAACCAACGCCTACAACAAAAAGAATTCAAAAGTCAATCAGAACCTCTGTAACAGTTCCATCAGTTTTGTCATTTGCACACGTTCATCCACAGTCAACACTGGCGTATCAGTCTTCAACTGTTAGGACACTGATTTGGGTGATTTATCTGACCGTTTTTCTGTACAGTTAAACTTTTGTTGCCCCCAGGTGGCTGGACGTAAAGGGTTCCCTCATGTCATCTATGCCAGGCTGTGGCGATGGCCAGACCTGCACAAGAATGAACTAAAGCACGTCAAGTACTGTCAGTTTGCCTTCGACCTCAAATGTGACAGTGTGTGCGTCAACCCCTATCACTATGAAAGAGTGGTGTCTCCTGGCATCGGTGAGTAAGAGGCAGGACAACTTCCAAGTGTGTGTTGGATACTTTACACACTGTTGGAAACTCAACATTTTTGTGTCATTATATTTGATTTTCTGCAAGAAAAAATAGAGGATACTTTAAATAAAGGAAGTTTGTTTTACCTCAGCCTCAGAAAGTTGTCAACAGTACACAGTTTATATTTAAATTGCACTAATGTGCAAAACCCTGGTGTCATCCTGTGAAGTCTAAATGGATTTACACCGCATATTTTTACTCTTGATGCTGTTAGTCATAGACTCCTCTGACCCAGTCTGGATGAGTATGTAACAGAATATTAAAATTAGCATGTGAAAATGTCAGAATCATGATCCAGCTGGTTGTTTTCTTCCTCCTTGGATCCACAGACCTATCAGGACTGACACTGACCGGTTCTGGTCCCAGCTCAGCACTGATGGTGAAGGACGAGTATGACTTTGACGGGCAGCAGAGTCTGTCCTCTATTGAAGGAGGACACTCCATCCAGACCATCCAGCATCCCCCATCCGGCAGCAGGCCGACCCCTTCTGAGCCGTTTGCGACGCCGAACCTGCTCCCCCCGGCTGAGGCGTCCACCTCTGCCTCGTCATCTTCCTTCCCTGCCATTGCTGCAGGATCAGGCAGTAAGATACAGTTTACAGACTCGCCTGATAGTCTTCTTGAGTTTAATTTATTCATCTTACTGTCTCTTTGTGGAGAAATTTCGACAGAATTAGCTGAGAGTGGACACATTCAGGTGTGCTCATGTGCCCCTAGTTAGGAGAGGGATTGTATTTATTATAAATACGGTAGGCGGGGCTTAGATTCGAACGTTAGCTTACATATTGATTTTCCGTTAGCTTTGAGGTCATCTGCTGTGACGCCAGTCCATCTGTTTTTGGCCCCTCAGGTGCCAGCTCAACCTGGTCCAGGAACAGCAGCTTCACCCCCAACATGTCACACCATACCAACGGCCATCTACAGCACCACCCTCCGATGCCACACCCAACGCACTACTGTGAGTACACACTATTACTGCAGCTATGTGTTTCTCGTTACTGCAATACCTGATGTTACTCTCTCTCTCTCTCCTCTCAGGGCCAGTTCATGAGATCCCCTTTCAACCCCCCATATCCAACCATCCAGGTAAAAATACTCTCATATATATACTGTATACCATCGATGAACCTGAAATGAATCTTGACAATATTTGATTGTTTGATTTTTATTGATTTGAGTACTCCAATCTTATTTTAGACTTTTGTAGTATTATCGCAAAATTACTTAAACATTCCAAGTTAAAAAAAGCTATGTTTGATAGCTTGTAAGCCGACACTCACTTTTGTTTTAATTTTATAGCTTAAGAACAAATTTTGAGTGCTGAAGGAGTCGATCTCATTAAAGTGTCTATTATCTTATTATCATTCTTTGACAAATGTAATGTGATGCTTCTAACCAAAAGACTCATATCAGTCGTGGAATGTAAGGTGAATACATCCTCCTCCCTCTGTTTCAGCACCTGACTACTGGTGCTCCATCGCCTATTTTGAGATGGACGTTCAAGTTGGGGAGACGTTTAAGGTGCCCTCCTCGTGTCCCATCGTGACAGTGGACGGCTACGTCGACCCTTCAGGAGGAGACCGGTTTTGTCTGGGCCAGCTCAGTAATGTTCACCGCACTGAGGCTATAGAGCGAGCACGGTAGGTTAGCAAGGACCCACACAGTGTCTCAGACTCTTATAATGCGTTGAGATTATTTCTTCAGTCCATCCAAAAGCCCCAAACCCCCAAACTCATTTTCTGATGGTACATGGCAGCAAATCCTTATATTAAAGAATCTGGAATGAGCAAATGTTAAACGATGACATTAAACCTTACAAAAGTTAATTAATGTATTTTGTAAATGTAAAGCATGTTTGATATCATTGATATCTAAAAAGGAAAGAAATCCTTTAGTGTAGGAGGAGCAATGATTGAATCTTGAGCAGGAACCTGAACTATGATATGAGATGAATGGAAACAAAATTATTCTCTTATTCTTTGATCATCAGGTGCATACGCAATAGCATAGATTCAATTGGAGAAATACCACCAAAATTTCTTCGACCTTTGTGAACCATGAAGATTTTGTAGGCTACCCTCTATCACGTCCCCCCCACCTCCTCTCCTCCTTCAGCTTTCCCTCCATCTTTCCCTTTGACCTGTTGGCTCAGTTCCCTATAGTCTTCTTTCCTGTCCTTTTCAGGCTGCACATTGGAAAAGGGGTCCAGCTGGAGTGTAAAGGTGAGGGTGACGTGTGGGTGCGATGCCTCAGTGACCATGCCGTGTTTGTTCAGAGTTACTACCTGGACAGAGAGGCAGGCCGAGCCCCCGGAGATGCTGTTCATAAGATCTACCCCAGTGCTTACATCAAGGTAAGGGCATCACTGTTGTGACCTCAGCTACTGACGTCACTCGACTCACAAGTGTGTGTCTTTTCACAGACCTGTGTGTGTGTGTGTGTGTGTAGTGTGTGTGTGTGTGTGTGTGTGTCTCATACCTCCATTTTCACATCCTTTCCTCGAACATTTTTCAGTCAAGCTAATCAGACCGTTACATCCTCAGTTGGAGGGAGCCTGCAGTGGTGTCCCCCTGAACAGCTGCTGAATGACCAGTGTCTAAACTCTCCTCTCCTGTCAGGTGTTCGACCTGCGTCAGTGCCACAGACAGATGCAGCAGCAGGCTGCTACAGCTCAGGCAGCAGCAGCAGCTCAGGCTGCCGCCGTGGCAGGAAACATACCCGGACCCGGGTCTGTCGGAGGGATCGCCCCTGCTATCAGTAAGAAATAAGAGCTGTGGGAAATCTGAGGAAAATAGTTACATTTTGAAATGTAATGAGAACTTCCAGTTTTGCCATAAAAACTCATAATCAGTGTTTTTGCTGATAAGTTGTTACCCGTCAAAGGAGATGCGTGAGTCATATGGTTTACCCTATAGAATGATATGAGAATGGGAATATCAGAAGCAGGTGCTGGTTCAGATTCTGTGCCATAGCTCACACTGGCTGAGAACCCATTGTAAAGTTCCATGACAAACTTCACCGATCCAAATGCCGTGGAATATATTTCGATTTAATGCATTTGTGTTTTATTCTTTGGAATTTTTTCAGGAAGTGCTGTGTGATCATTACAGCCTCATGATATAACCTTGAATGAAACGACAGCCATGAAAATAATCCACAAAAGATATCTCTGGTGCTGAAAGCATGTGTCATATTTAGATCAGAACTGAAAAAAAGTGCAGTGGTGCATCTTTAATCTACAGTTGGAATGAAAATGCTACCTGCTGACTGAGCCTCTTCTCACAGGTCTGTCTGCTGCAGCCGGTATCGGGGTGGACGACCTCCGGAGGCTGTGTATTCTCAGGATGAGTTTCGTTAAAGGTTGGGGGCCTGACTACCCCCGCCAGAGCATCAAAGAGACACCTTGCTGGATCGAGATCCACCTTCACAGAGCTCTCCAGCTGCTGGACGAGGTCCTGCACACGATGCCGATAGCAGACCCCCAACCTCTGGACTGAGCTGCTCAAGCAGCACCACACTGCAACATACAGTGGAAATGAAAACTCTCCCTCAGTGTTTTGGTGGAGTGAACTGAAGCTCGTCTCCACGACGACATGCTTTCAGGTGTGTTTGCAGCACCTTAGTGCACTTTGGCCTTTACTTTAGTTTTTTTTTTAACAGGAGTGACACTCAGAAGAGCCAAAGCTAACTATCATAGATATCTGAAGTTGTATTTTTGATAGAGGGCTTTGGTTTGTCATTAGAATTCCAGCTCTACCGCAACATGCACTTGATGACCTGCACATCAAACTGGAATGCACTCGGACCATTTAGCGTCCACAGCCATCAACTACTGACCGGCACCGGGACTCCTGAGTGCTGCACGGCTGCGGAATGCAACACTGCTCACAGATCTTTTGGCACTGTTGTGCGGTCGCTTGTTTATTGGGTCAGTTTTCATTCAATCTGTTGTTGGAGACTGTTCTACACCTGGCTGAATAAACAAGCAGGAGCACTTCATCATGGGGGGGGGTCCTAGTAGACATTCAGGCTTTTAGAGCTGCAGCATCCATCAGAACGAAAAGCAATCAAAGGACATTTCTAGGGCAGGTATGGTTTGATTACGGGTTTGGATGTCAAATCAGTTTTTCACTTGTGTATTAACCAACATGGAGCACAGGTTCATCAGTGTGAGCCAGTGGTGATTCATCTGTTCTAACTCACTAATTCACCTCTTGACTGTTTCAGGTTTTTTTTGGTTTGTTTGTTTTGGGTTATGCTGCCACTCTAGTGAAGAACCTCATTTCATTTTAACCCTGAGCACCAAGATTTACATATGAAATCAAACACAGTTTATTTTAGATGTTGGAGATTTGATCAAAAGGGTTGAATTATTTTCTTTGGTCTTGAGGCAAACCAAAGAAAAGGCTTGTTAAATTTGATTTTAACGCGAATAAATGTACAATAACTCTTCATTCTAATCTTGCTGAAGCATCGCTCCACACCATACGACAATCATTGCACTCTAATATTATATGACTTGCAACCCACCGTCTTCAATAGTACTTCATTCAGGTCTCTCTAAGAGTTCCTCAGTAATATTTTTATTTTCTTGCCTTTTTGTGTTTTTTACTTCATATTTTTTAGCACTTTACTTTTTCTTGTATTTTTTTTATTTGATTATCTTAATTCTGAGGTCTGCGATAAAGAGAGTGAATAAATTGTAGAACTGTGAGCAGAAGCAACTTTGTGATGTGTTTTAACACCAAGAAAGCTTTTTCAAAAGCAGGTTCCGCTCCTTTATTCTACAACTTTTTACATCTTTAAGGTGTGTTTTGGTGAGTCTAACCTTTCATTTGCGGTCTCTTTCTTTTATTAATACATGTAAATAACTTTTTTTTTAATGCGTGTTGATGTTTGCATGAATTTTAATGGGAACTTGACCCCTTTTTCTATGCCCTTTCCCTGCTTCAGTCAGGGACACTGAACTAATCAAGGACAATGAAAATCAGGAGCTACCTCTCACTGGTATGTTACTGGTTTATAAAACCAGTATAAATGTCTGCAGAGGGATGCCACGCTGTCATAACTGATAATAAATTATGCAAATATTAGCTCATCCCTTCAGCGCTTAAGCTCTCGCAGAAGGCGATGACAACTCAGCTGCCAAAATGCAGTTTTTACATGAACATAGAAAGCATCAGTTGTCAGCATCAAAACTGAAATGATAAGTTTGATATTCTCTCACACAGTTGCGGAGACAGAAGAATTTGTTTGAGCTATGGAAATAATCATCTGTCCCGAGCTGTCCGTGATGCATTCTGTCACACTCTTACAGATGTCACACATTTACGAGGAATACAATTTTCTTTTTTTTTCCCCCTTTATGACCAAACAACATTGCCTGTACTACTTCTTTTCATAACAGCCTGTGATACTGTTTTATAGTTTGTTTTTTCCTTTCACCAACTTTATATATCCCGAAACAGGTGATTACTTCCCCCCCAAATATATATATACTGTGTGTGTGTGTATATATATATATATACACACGCATGTATGTACATGTATGCATGTATATAATAGTATAATAATGCTGGTTACAGATAAAATGTAAAATGATCACATAAAAACTGGAGCACAAATCTTTTTTTGTCTGCTCATCCAATTGAGTGTTGTGTTGGTTCACCCCGCAGCATTGTTAAAAAAAATATGGATTCATTGAGTTAAAGTGAGAAGCTGAATTTGCCAAGATAGAAAATGGTTTTGCTTGAATGTGGATTTATTATATATATATATATATATAAATTTAATTTTTATATATATATATATATAATTTTTTTATATATATATATAAAATTTAATTATAGATATATATATAAAATTTAATTATATATATATATATATATATATATATATAAATAAATTTAATTTTTTTTGCAGTTCTTATAGGAGCCTAAAGACACAGCTCAGACGCGCTGGTGTTTACTATGACAGGTTGCAGATTTTACCTGTATTTCTTATGTGAGAGTCTATAATTAAAAATGGCCTGGAATTCTCCGCCGAGTGACTTTTCCTTTTTTCCTCAAATTTTCAAGTTTTAAACGGAAAAACTTAGAATTCAAAGGCTGATGTTTCCAGGATGAAAGAAGAGTGAGTCAGTGGAATCATAAAGTTACCAAAATCAACGTACCAATACGAACACTGGAGGTGTAGCATGTCAGTCATTGACTTCTGTGGATGGAAGTCAGTCTTATCAAAGCATTTGGAGTGTTCTTACTCACACCAGGATATGTTTAACCCTCAATGCAGTCTCACAGAATCGCACATTTACTGTAAAAAGAGCCTCAAAGAGTTTGAGGTTCCCAATGGACAGGTTTTCTTTCCCGTGAGACTAAATTTGAAGGATGACAAAGTCCTATGTTGTATCAGAATAAATTTGTGTGGCAGACCATTTCTTGAATGAGGCGTAGGTGTGGGGAAAAAAGATTTTACAATCGTGCAACAACGTTTTACTGAATTGCAACAAGTTAAAATGACTTGAGACTCCATCAGATGGCAAATGACCTCGCCCCTAATCTGCACTGGTGTGTTGGTTGTGAGCCGGTCCACAGAATCCAGCTCCTGGCTGAGAGGAGTTGTTTTTGAAACCTTTGTAAATCAGTACAAAAACAAAGAGAATACAGATCAAAAGATAGAACAACTGGAAAAGATAAGATAAAGTCACAAAAGAAGCAGATCTTTGGATGTTAATAGATCTTTTTGTTGAGCTGAGCCAAGTGAACTGGCTCACCCAGAGAATTCCCACCACTGTCGTGATCTCCAACACTTGACCTAGTTTACGCACAGCTGCTGCAACCAAATTGATTCGAAATCTTGTGTTGCTGTTTGAATGTGGATACGATTTCTGAGGAGTGAATGTGTGAATAATCAACACTTTACGCCACAAAAGGTCTGTTCTGGTTCTGCTATTAATAATGCATGTAGAATCAAATCCATCCAAGCAGTAATTTTAAGATGACTTTACATCCTCTCGTCCTGAGTCTTTAAATGGGAATCCATAAATGGACGCTGTAGTAACTGAGCAGCGGGGACGTTTCTTGAAGTGAGTGGAACCCAGAATCAACGACTTTTCCTTCTCCCCAGGCAGACGGCGAAGGGTCGCAGCATCATTTTTAACACATTACCACATCCTTTTCAAATCGCAAATACATTTGTGAGACATTCTTGCTAGCTCATGCAAGCACGGTACTTAGAACTGAGATCGTGACAAACGTAGGGAGGAATTCATCTCATGTTGCGCGTTTGGTCAAACAAGCCGCACGGAGAATGAAGATGAGTGAAACCACAGAGCATCTGACACGACGAATGAATCACAGGAGGCTCGACGTGGCTTTAAATGAAACCGTCTTTATTAAGTAACTTTAATATCAGAAAAATAAAACTCTTAAATTCTCTTTACAGCAAATATATAATATCAGTGCTTTGGCCGCAATAACTTAAAAGGCCATTATAAAATATAGTCTGCTTTAAAACTCCTGACTTAATTTGAAGAATTTATATGCCATGAGACTCCCCTACATATACATAACAAAAGTGTAGTAAAATTAGCAAATACTTTGAAACTTGGTACAGCTTAACAATATATGTATTTATATAGAGATAATCTAATACATTTTACAGTATACCTTTCTTAATTTGGTGGCGTACAGACATAACAGGCAGCTTGAATCCTTGGCCTTTTTACAGTTGCAGAGTGACGCTTTACAATGGCGGTACATTAGCAGACATGCTTGTGATGCACATTCCATTTCCACTAAGTTTAACGGCAGCTATCAATACTATTATCATCATCAATACTGTAAACTAATAACTAGACTACAAGCAGATAGCACTGACTCCCTCCTGCAACATTTCTGTTTCCAGCTCTTCATTCACTTTAATCACTCAGAAAAAAATAAAAAATTAAAATCTTATTGTAAACATTTTAATATAGATATATTTTTGTATATATATGAAATGTAACAAAATAAAAAATACGTTCTGTATATTTATCAGTCATTAACAGTAAAATTATAATATAAAATAATACATACACAAAAATGTCAGATTCAATAAACTGAGGGCCAATAGTGTATTGCATTCCCTCTGAGACCAAAAAAAAAAAAAAAAAGATATCGACCCTTCCGAGACTGAAAACTAAAACAAGAAGGACGGATAGAAAATCCAAAAAGGGGGAAAGAAGCAGATGAGGGTTGTTTTTTTTTTTGCACTTATGGAGCTTGTTTGGCTCCTTCTTTTCAAGAAAGAAAAAAAAAATCCATGAACAATGGTTAAGTAACAGGGATAAGCATGAAAAGAGATTATTTGTGGCTGGACTTCTGGAGAGACTGTGGTCCAATGTCCATGCAATAAAGCATCAGTATTAACCCTTTGTAGTGTCTTGCACAGTCCAAGGTGAAGGAATTTCCAGCTGCTTCCCCTTGAATGTCCATAAACAATCCTGTAAAACAAGGCTAGGGACACTGGTGTTTAAAGCTAAAATTTGAGATGATTTCCACCACATCGTACCTTTTCTTCACTTTTCAAGCAGAGAAAGGAGTGAAGAGAATGTTGAGATTTTTTGAGTCCCAAGTAGTTGTTAGTGTGATCAGATACAGAGGAGGCTGTGCTTTAAAGGGGACAACTGATGAAACAGGAGAAGCAAAGTTGTGTACCATATAACGTCTCATCAGTGCATCGATGCAGATTAGAACCCTGATTGAAAGGTGGCAGAATGCAGATTTAAAAAAACGAAAAAGAAAAAGAAGTGATGTTTAAAAGGTTGAAGCCCAGCTTAGTTTGAGCTTTTCAATTAGAATTCGAGGAGTTTAACATGTTTAGTGCTTCCTCGAGCTGTTTCGCGACTGAGATATTTGCATAGGCCTGGTAGACCAGACAGAATGAAGCAACAGGTGGCTCTTGTCTTTAATTTTGCACCAGATTAAATCTTTTTTTTTTTTTTTTGCAGACTGCAAACCAACAAGGACATAAAATGCGACAGCCACACGGTGGAGCAGTGTGAGTGAAAGAACATTCAAGTGAGAGAAAAGAATACTGCTGAGAAGGCTGAAAAAGTCGGCGTCCCGACTGTGCAGTACCGAGAGAGCTGCTCCGCATTACAGCAGTTTTCGCAGTAGAGTAACTCGCAGATCCCAAGTGATGTAATCGTTATATGTCATCTATAAAAGTGACTGCTGTACAGGGGAGGAGGAATGTTCCCAAAAAGGTCTGACCTGTGCATACCTGTGGTTTTACCAAACAATGCAACCAAGGTAGGAAAAACCAAAATGTCAAAACAAATAGAAGGAATAAAATCATGGGGAGTGTTAGGTGCCAAAAAGATAAATCAGACGGTATATACTTTAAAAAAAAGACCCAAACATCCCTGTGATATAGCCTTTGTTCCACCGAGATGCGTTTTTAGAGATCGAACTTCCAACATTAAGACTTGTCAGCTTGTGTTTTTCTGAGCCAAGTTCTGGATTTGTAGGCTTTCCAAAAATAAAAGGCCACAAGTTAGTTTTTAAGACAGAGTGACACTGTGTTCACTCGACCAGTTGTTTCTTATCGTTATCCAGAACAGATTTAGGCACAAGTTTATCGTAAACAGTTTTCTCGGGCAGAAATGGAAACCATCGTGGGGTAACATCCGAATTTGTTTCAACAGAAAAAGGAGCTTCTTTATGTTTTTGCTGACTAGGGTTATAATCGGTAGGGAGAGGGAAAAGTGGCGCCACTGAGGTAAGAGGAAGACACCATCAGAGTGTGACGACTTTGAAGTTATGTGTTCGACCCATTCTGGAGGGCAATGGGGGTGTTTGCATGCATGTAGCAGGTGTTTTGGATCCATGTAAACATCATATGCTCTATAAAGTAGCACATAGACACTGAACAAGCCTGATAATAATGACGATATCTCATCTGGGAAAGAGTAGAACTTCCCAGTGATAATGTAGCACGTGTACATATAGATGGGTGACTAAGGAAAACTAGGGGGCACCGGGAGTCCACATACCTCCGCAGGAAGTAGCGTGATCATGTTCCAAATCTAATCGATTGACCCTTCATTTAACTCTATCATCTAAAATAATTTAATCTTTAACTTTATGATTCAGACAAATCAACGCCTGTGATCACCTTACTTCCTTGGGGGATGTAGAAAAAAAAAATCCCCCCAGAAAAATAAAATAAATAAAACCTGAATACACCTAAAATTTAGACCCTTTGACTCACAAATCTGACTGAGTGTTTTGAAGAACACAAGCGGGTGTGACTCAGACACGACGACCTTCACAGTCGCAGATCTCAACCCAACTGGTCACCAGTGGGAGGTTCAGACAGGACGCTCACCCACTACCATGATCAAAACTCAAAATATATTTTGGAACAACAGAGTTTTATCCCTCCAGAAGACTTCAAGATGTGTAGAATCCACGCCAAGACTCACTGAAGCGTGGGGTTTTTTTCCTTTTATGAGTCACCCATCTGTATGTGCATTCCATCTTCCGGTTATCACGATAATACTTTTCATTTATACATATTCATATGTGGTCTCACTATATGTAAACATGCTCACATCCTCCTTCCTACTTTTTTCCTCTTTTCCTGCTGTGAGCGCAATAAATGAGGCAAATGGGGGCAGGGGCTGCAATTTCAGCATATTAAATCTGTAGCAGCAAACTTTTTTAGACAGAAAAAAAAAGTTGACTAGAGCCAACGGAATTTAATGTTTTAAAAATATAAGAACTATAGATAGGTAGAAACTGATAAGTAACCATTTCAGGGAGAAAACAAAAACAAAAGCCCACCCCACCCATTGCTACATCGAGGGTTTCCAACCCTCCCATTGATCAATCAATCTCGGAAGAAGACTTCACAATAGCAGGCACATGAACAGGTCGTAGACCTTAACTCATGCCTTAAATAGAGAGCATTCTTTACTCAGCCATTCGTCCTCACCTCTGTCAATTAAACCCGAGGTGAGGATGCACCTAGACACTGAATTAGGGTCAGGTTTGTAATTTCCCTACACACTATACGAATTGGAAGTGTTGGGAAGGCTGATCCCTCGTCAGCCATCAAGGTAAATTCATCTCAGTCACATGTTGCGGAGCTGAATGGCCTGTGTAACTGGGGACAGACACACGGGACACACAGCATCTGGGCTCTGGCATATCTGGGTGGCACAATCAAGACAGAAGAGGTTATGGCCACACGGAACCAAGGCGGCGATCACCTGGCTATCCATGCAGTGGATACACATCTCCTGGCCTCTCCCTGCAGATCCCAGGCCAGGTCGATAGGAGAGAGAGGACTCGGGAGGGGAGGAAGAGGAGGCGGTGCTTTCACTGGAGGAGGAGAAGGCTGAGCAGTAGGAGGGGAGCCTGTGGGCGTCGAGGGCCCCTGCTGAGCCAAAAGGCCCTCGGTGAACACGCTGGGCCTGAGGGTGCTCCAGGGCTTCTGTCCCAGAGAAGGTTGGGGAGAGGCGAGGCGTCCCAGGCTGACTGGTCTGGAGATGAGAGTGAAGGTGGTGATGACTAAATGTACTGACATTTCACTGCAATTACAGAGCGCGATCAAAAATGAACCAGAAAATGGTTCCTCTTATTTGCCTTTTTCCTCGTTTATATAATCAGAAATTTAACAAAGGGGTTTTTGGATTGTTGACAAAATCAAGCATTCTGAAAAATGGGCTGTGGGAATGTGAGGGAAAATCTTGAAAATGATGAAAAATCAACAAAGAAAACCTGGCAGCAATCATCGCCCAGGTTCCAGGAGTCACCACACTGACCAGAACCATTCTGCTTCCAAAGCTGCTTCCAAGCAACCATAAAACCTGATAAAGATCAGTTTCTTCTCCTTTTTTAGATGAGTGATTTAAGGAACAGCATTATTATGCCAAACATCTCTGCTAAGCAAGTTCTATTTGTCTGGGCAGAATCAGCTGAGGACTTTTTCGCCACAGTTTTAACACTGACCTGAACCTACCTGAATCTGACGAGCTTCAAAGCTCTGAAGGGTTTGGTGGTCCACGAAGGGGCTCCAGATGGGTTGTGCAGAGGGACGCGAGGCTTGGGCAGTGGAGATGGTCAAGGGGTCAAATCCTGAGGAGGAGCCTCCACCTCCCAGGCCCACCAGTTCCTCCGATCCCACAGGAGGAAGGCTCTCGCCAAACCAGAAGCTTGTACCGCCGCTGTTGCTGTTGCTGTTGTTGTTATTGTTGTTGTTGTTAGAGTTGGCATTAAACGGGCAGGTCGGGCTAAAATCGGACATCCTGTTCCCATTCCCACTGCCGTAGAAGGAATCAGTCGAGCTGGAGCCACTGCCAAGGGAGCTGGAACTGTCGTTGCGGTAGTTGGAAGACATCCTGACACCACTGTTAATATTGCTATTGATTCGCTGAGTACCGTTGATGCTCACTGGCAGTAGGCCACCACCACTCAGTGTTGATACACCCGCATGAAGCCACCCTGCCTCACCCAGCCCCACGGATGTTGCAGAGTTCTCAAAGCTGACATCTGTCCCGTTGAACTGAAAGTCATTGTTATCTACGCCCGGAGCCTCGATGCCACCGCAGGTTCCAGTGCGAAGAGCAATGTGGGCCTCTATCTCCTCTCTGGCTCGGTCCACATTCTCTGGCATCCCTGTGACCTCGAACACTGGCTCTTTGTCGCGACTCGGTGTCACAATGTAGGTGTGGGTCTGTTGCTGAATGCGTTTGATGGTGGCCCCTGAAAGACATAACCAGACCACACCCTTTCACTCAAACAGTATTCGTAGGAATTCTTAAACTGTTTGGTTACATGAGAGAAATGAGTATGAAGCATCATTAGTTTCACACATCATAAAATACAACCTCCCAGCACTGCATCGTTGTGGACGAAAACTTCCAAAATGCATAAAATTTTGAAAACTTTCTCGCAATTTGTATGAGGGGAGCGTGTCGTGTTTTCATCCAAATGAACACAGTCAAGCACAATGAGTTCTCAAAATTCTCATTAAGTTCATCGCTGCCCACTAAACCTCTTGGCTTTTCACGGCGTTATACAAGTTATATCTATGGCTACATTCCCGTTAGCCCTCTGCTAACGAATATGACCAAGTGCTCTAGTTGTGCATTGCATCAGACTTTCACAAATGGAGGTGAAATGAAAATTCACCAGGGTTGTGGGATGTTTTGTAACAACAGAGAGGGCTACAGCAGAGTTTATGACATAATGTTCCAAACTACAGCTTCAAATTTAATTTGCAATACATACGACTGACATGGTACATTTCAAGAGGGCTTCTGAATATAGTGATATTCCTTTTTTCCCCCATATTGCCCAGCCCTAATCCTCATTCAATCCAGTGGAAAGTGAGAGAAGATCATATGATTCACGGAGCATAACTGGTTGGAAATTTAAAAAAAATAAAATAAAAAAAAAAATCACACACACACACACACACACACTGGCCTGGTGACTGATCCAATGTGATCAAATCTGATATTAAATACGTTCCAACATTTTAAACAGCAGCTGCAACCACAACTTGACCCGATTGTGTCAACCTGAAAAAATAACCAAAAAAGGCAAAACTAAAAGAGTGCACAGTCACAGGAACAGCATATGTTTTCAGTAGAATCTAACATGGAAATGGAAAGAAATCATGAGCAATAAATACAGTTGGCTAAAGGAGAGCACATAAAACCCCTGCGGGTTTGAACTTTTTCACATTTCAGTACAATACTATTTTGTACGTCTAACATTTGACACAAGGCTCAAGGGCAACCACAGAAACAATGGAAGCACAGAAAATCCTGGAGTGCCTGCGTGTGAATGCCTCACAAATAAGCCCTAACAGACACGTGTCATTTCACTGTTCAATCAGGAAATATTCAATATTCAAACTCTTGCCTCGTGAATGTGGAGCCACCATTTTCAAATGTGTTGTCATTTTGTCTTGTTACATCACCCTCTCCTGCTCAAATGACACATGGTTGAGAACCACTGCAGTGCAATTTGCAAATCAACCCCAGGGCTTTCTGACACCCAGGTGGTAATGTCAACAGAGCAAGAAGTTAATGGCTCTGTGAGGAAAACGCAAAACACGGTGAACCTGAGAATATTAAAACTCATTCTGAAGCTGAGAGAAAAAGACGTGTGTGCTAAGAAATGCCTCGGATCTTTCACAATTGCCATAATGTTTGTAAAAGGAAAAAAAAGTAGAATAATAGTATCGGTTACTTCTACAGCGGACGTGGCTGATTAGTCAGGTATAAGGTATAAAGACATACGCACTGTCAAATATTATAAAAATTGTATACTTAAAGTTGAAAGCAATGAAAAACCTTTTTGATGAAGCAGCAAAATTTTGAAAAAATATCTAGTTGCTTCTATTTTATTTGATTATACTGATGTTATGATCCCATCCTTTGTGTCATTGAAATGATTATGATGGGACTTTTATTTTTTACTGCATAATATAAAGATTTCTTTTCTTTAAGTCTAAATGATTTGTAAGCAGGAAATTTCTGCAGCACCGCAATCACAAGATGTAATTTAAAATTATATTTTGACACACAATTAGCCTTTCACTAAAAATTGCACCTTCCTGAAATTTGAGAATGGCAATGGAACATATTATGATGTGATGAAATGCTGATTAACTGTGCAGCCCAACTATATCACGTTCCTTTAAGTCAAAACATGACTTGCATTGTTGGGAGTTCAAAATTATGACGAAAATGACCTTGTTACTCTTTCCAGCTCCTATATTAGCATGTGAAAATAGAGACACAAAGACATTTATAAACCATAACTGAAGAAACAATTTCAAAAAAGCTTCTTTTCGCTTAGTGAGAGAACCTGACTTTAACAGAACTTTGTTCAGCCTGACGAGGAGGCGAGACTCTTACAGTTGCATCTCTGCCTTGTTGATCATGACTCAAAACGCTCACTCTGAACACTTGAGGTGCACTCAGGGAGGGCAAACCTCAGCTAAGGCCGTTGTTAAAAAAG
The DNA here is from genome assembly GCF_037954235.1 of Aulostomus chinensis. Taxonomy (NCBI): domain Eukaryota; kingdom Metazoa; phylum Chordata; class Actinopteri; order Syngnathiformes; family Aulostomidae; genus Aulostomus; species Aulostomus chinensis. The sequence continues at coordinate 9,010,952 of NC_141325.1, forward strand.
AAAGAAAGAAGAAAAAAAGAAAAATTTTATGTTACACAGATGTGCCACCAAAATGTATTTGGTTCCTTCTCGGTCAGAGCAGAATCACTCTTGCAAACAAGTGGTGTGCAGAGATGACAAACAATAAGTTTACCTGAACTGAACCTCATGCAATAACAGAATGAATTCAAAACCCACCTTTAGGACCCACAACCAGTCCGACAACACGATACGGCACTCGCACCTGGGGGATTGAAAAGACCCGGGTTAATTACATAACATTAATGAATCATCTTTAGAAGCAGGTTTAGACCAAACATGATAAGATTACAATGCTAAGATATGACATGTGACAGTCTCCTATCAATCGAGATCTCTGACTCAGTACCTGAATGGTGGTCTGTCCAGGTAAAGCGGGGATCCCTGGGCCGGACACGGTGGCAAGAGAGCCTGCTTTATTCCGAGATGCTCTGATGAGGGAGAAGTGCTCAGCCGCAGACAGGATCTCCCTCTTGGCCATAGCCACATCTTCCTTGCGTCCCGTAACAACAAAGACGGGCTGCTCGCCTCTAACTGGTGTCTTAATGTAAGTGTTGGTCTTGGCTCGGAGCGCCTTAATCTTACAGCCTGTCGGAGGCAAGTTGAAGATGAAAAGCTAAGTCAACTTAATTTATTAGGGCCACAAATCACACGTGTTCCATATTGCTTTGCATTCTTGTACAACATATGACCCCCTTCATACACTTAATTTAAATTACAACGGCCAAGGTTCACACATATTTTTTAACAATTCACTTCCATGACAACACGTTCTCAGAAATGTCTGGGTTAAGATGAAAGACGTACAGTCATCCAAGTTCGGATTTACCAGTGTGCAATTAACTAGTTAATAGCAAGCTATATGATTTGATATAAAATGAGCATGTCAATAAATAACAACCAAAAGAAATTTTCTCATTTGAACACATAATATTAAGGTATTTGAGAAGCAAATATTACAAAATTATTGTTCTGACTTCATTTATCTAAGGAAAAAACAGGGTCCAGGGCATGGAAATATTTCATTTTCTGACATTCCATGACTCTCAAGGGTTTTCCTGACCATAGCAACCCTGAGGTTCTGTTAAAACTATTAACAAAGCTGTGATTCCTTAAAGTTGAAAGATTTAACATTATGACAACTACATATGGAATCAAACCTCAATGATTATAATTACCAGATCTTAATAGTAATAGATGATGTACGTGACCCTAAGTTTCCAGTTACTAATGCCCTTTAAGAGTTGCATAGCTTATAAATTAAATATTCCTTTCAGCTGTGGTTGAGTCCAACATCATTACCAGCCATTTCCTGTTGTTGTCCTTAACACTGCACCCTCCCCCAACTGAGATCAAACTCGTCTTTAAAACAAGCCCCAAACCTTAACATTAAGATGTGTAGGACATAGTTCAGGAGGAATACAGCAGATAAATTCGCTGGCTGTATGAGAAACGAGTTTAGATTAACTCGGAGGTCTGCGTTATGTCACGGAGCAAAATATAAATGCAGCTGATGTGGCAAAGCAATGGTGACCAACGCTGCTGTTCATGTTCTCCTCCGAGACAAAGCCAAGCCAGGTTCAGCGCGACACCACACCGAGTCGCCTGAAGGTCCACTGTCAGTCAAGCACACACTTAACACTATCAGTACAGAAGAAAATGTAAAAGCAAATGCCGATGGATAAACTTGTGGTAGAAACTTTTGTTGAGGGTGGTGGGCTGGGGTGGCGCTGACCCAGTTAGGAGGGGTGCTAAAGCTAGCTAGAGTTCAGCTAACGCTAACTTTTATAAATCATGATGCAAAGTGCGTTGATGGACAACATTACACATTTACACTTAAGTTATAGACAGCCGCTCAAATAACGCGTCAAACGAACACTAATAAAAATGTAGAAAATTGGAATGGTGTTATATGGCTAGAGTTGGTGGTAACAATGAGGTAATGTAAGGTCTCCCATGGAATAAAACTTGAAATTTAAGATAATGCTATTAGTTTTCAAGATAAGTGCGTAGTAATTTCATTCCAGGATAATAAAGCAGTGGGTTAGTAAGAGTCACACTGTTTGACCCATTTTCAGTCCCGTGTGTACCATTTTGTTCGTTACCATTGTTTGCACAATTTTCCCACCAAGTTAATGCCGGCTAATGTTATTTATCAACTATTCAATCCGTCCGAACATCCTCCGAGCGAGAATAAAAACTCACCCTGCCTGCCCACGATCTCCGCGACGTGCTCCGAGCTCGGCACGGCCACGCACTCGGTCGTGTTGACACTCTTTCGCCGAGCCAAAAGCGAAGCCTCGGCCTCATAGCCCGACTCCCCGTATACACCGGAGGATAGCAGCGCCATGCCCCCCGCTGGTGGTAGGGTGCCGCCGCCGACTCCAGCATCATCCCGATCGTCTCCATTATACAGCAACACCGTCTCGACTTGCTCCATCCCAGACGGGAGGTGTTGGTGGCGATGGGCCTGCGCTAGCAGCGAGCTACCTGTGCAGCCGGAGGAGGCTACAACTTCTGGCTCCTCGTCCTCGGGCGCTGCCGTAAGATTCCCTTCATCTCCCGAGGGCGGTCGATGCAGCGGCAGGGGCTTCAAGTCTAGAACCGTACCGATGAGGTTGAAGTGAGAACCCGGGATGAGCTGGTGATGATGGAAGGGGAGGCTCTCATCTCCTTGTTCGGAGGTCTGGCTCTGGGAGCCGAGGTGCTCTTCGAGGCCCATACCGGCGAAAGCGTGCACTAAAGGCGGCGGGACTTCGGACTCTCCCTCGTCGGCCTCGAGCAAAGACGTACTACTAGGCATGGTTCAGAAGTTTTAGAATGATGCCGAAAATGTGAATCGATACGGATGATTAATTCAAATTATTTTGGTGTACAAAAAATAAAAAAGCGACCAGCGCCTGTTGGTTGAAATGTGTGGCTTTTGTTTTGCCAGCTCTCTCATGCAGCCCTCCCTACTCTGTAATCTCGTCTGGGTGGTTCGCGCGAGAGTTTGTTTTCGGGTCAAACGTGTGTTCGCAGATGTCATGTCGACGCTTATACCGCGCATCCGCAAAGAGTTAGAGACTCGTGATTAATAGGCTCATATCCTCTACAGTATACGGCTCAGACATTATGAATAATTCAGATCATGTGTCTGCATATTGTTGTTTATTACACATACGTCTCTACACTAACTCCGTAAGTTTGCAAAACTCTTCATACTTTCCTACACACATTCACATTAATGCGCAGATGTACTCTTGAGCCTCAACTTTGACATTCGTCCACATATATTACATACATTAATATTACCACAAACTACAGGTAGTCTAATAGACTTAAATTCATGACTACAGTCAAATAATTCCAGTAATAACCAAGGGACACCAACAAGTACTGTTGATGGTGCTGGTCAATTTTCTAGTCCTTTGTTCTATGTCCTTACATCCTCTCTTGCTTACACTTCTCACCTTCCAAAGTCTAAGTTATCATCTAGGAAAATGATAGGTGCTCTGTGTTGTGTCTATTGCCAGAATAGTGGTTTATTCCCTCTGCCGAGGAGAATAGGCGTTTGTTTCAGATGGGTTTACATCAAATTCTTCTCCCCCTGTTTTAGCAGATGGGAAAAGAACAAAACAGATGGTTAAAACAGGACATGAGTTTTGAATACAACAACAAAAACAAATGACAAGATATGATGGGCATTTTCACAATGAAATGCAGTGATGTGTGAGTGGAAAACATAATTGAGAATATATGGATCCAAGAGGACACTGAGCAGCTTTTAGTGTCGTCAAAGGCACAGGACCTCCTCTCAGCCACAGAGACCTGGCAGAGGAAAAAAAGAGAAGAGAAACTTGAGGAGTATTGTGGGGGCAGAAAAAATGCTGTAAGAGAATTGCAACAGTTATTAGGAAGATTACAGTTTTCTTTTTGCCAGGGGGAAAAATATGGGTTCTAATTTCAAGTATTAAAATATTCATTGAGACTGAGACCAACCTAAAAGATTATAATATACAACACCTCTGACAATAAAAAGTAATTGAAGGCTTGAACAGTGAACAGTTGAGAAATTCTTCTGAGTTGACTTCCCTGACTTTTCATGGCAAAGGTCAAATGTGTCCATGATTCAGTGAAATATCTCTACATCTAAAGGATGGATTGGCACTTAATTTTTTGCTCATTTTCATGAGTCATACTGGCTGTAGTGATTTTTCCTCAGACGAGTCCAACAATTAGACTGTGACATTAAACAGTTTAGCTTTATCAAGACATTTTCTGTAACTCTGCCATCAAGTTAAAATTGTTGACTAACTTTCCGATATCTTCTCCCTAAAACTCCAACTGTTTCTGATTAAAAAAGTATATAATTGAGATTTTTTTTAAATGATATTGTGACTGAAAATTATTCACAATATCAGACAGATTTTCATTCATCTGAAATTATTCACAACTCAATTATAAACATTTTGAATGATAAGTGATGTTTGTTGGAACTGTACCAATCAAACAAAAAAGTTATTACCTAAACTTAAAGTTGCAGTCTATCATATTTTCATATAAATGAACATCCTTTACAATTAAGATACAGAATTTTTTACCTGTGGTGACAATCTCAGGCTGCCAGTATATATACAGCAGGCACTTTGGGCAGTACGACAGAGTTATGCCAGCCAAGATGGTTACTTCTGGTCAGCCCTCTACTAACTTGTGGATAAATAACCTTATCATTTGACCCCCCCAGACATATAAGGTTATCAGACTAAAAGAATTAAATCGTAATGGTGAAAAAATCTAATTTCCAGAGATCATTTCTCATTAGTGGTTGTAATAACTGTCACTGCTAGATGATGGAGAACAATGTTTGCATTGTAGCTTTAATTTAGAATATCACCTTGACCAACAATTTAGCTTTTTAGAAAAAATGCACCTCCTGTGATTTGCAATGTGGACATTGCAGCAGGCCATATTGCAATGTTATCAAAATTTTTGACTGTGTCCATCAGACTCGACTGTGTTTCATGCTAAATTGCAAAGTTGCCAAATTGCCATGCCTACACACTAAAGAAAGACGGTAATTTGGACTAAATGCCGACAGATTAGTTTTGCAATTGAGAGCATGTGTGCTGAAAGTAATCGCTATCAAGGCTTAATCTGAACACTTTAAGTTATCAAGAAAATATTATAGAATGCCTATTGAAAACATTTGATTTCAAATGTAAATCAAGCCGGGGGGAGGGGGGGGTTGCAACAGTGACATCCTGCATTTGGTAGCTTAATTACACAGCAGGCGGATTAGTGGCAGGGTGCCATCTATGAGCAGGTGTTCTTCCATGTCATGTTCAGGTCTCAGTTACGTCCTTTCCTTTTTGAATTAGGTCCATTCCAATTGGGTCAGAGCTTTGTGAAAAGGTGTTTATTTTTCTGCTTTCACAATTGAACGCTTGTCTTCAAGAAGACTTAAAGAGATCCATCTCAGTGCATGGGCCTACTGGAAGCATTTGTGGAGTCTCAGATAGGCCTAATTCTGTGAGATGGAACTTGAGTTACACAAGCAGCTGCAGTTACATAGCAAAAACCTATTATTGAACACGTTAAATGTGCACAGCTGTCTTTTGTTTGACCACCATGTGTCAGCAGAGGATGCTGCTACTCAACAAAACTACATAACACAACTGCAAATTTTAAATAAGGGCGTATGGAAGTGTTCTTTCGACGACATCCAGTCCTACTTGAGGTTTAGGTTCTTTTCACTGTGGTTACATGCAATAAATATCAGGTGCGGTTTGGCCGGTTTGCCAGTCGTACATACGTGTATGTGTGGGCGGCCACGTCGTTCAGAAGTATCAACGTAGAGACATACGCTTTACAACTATGTCGCCCATGTGATGCACAAGCCTGCCTCCTCTTCTTTGTCCACCAATGCGCAGGTGAAGGAGGTGGGATTTAAGAAATGACAGCCAATGAGGTATTACGCTTGTTTTGCGTTTGTTAGAATTTATCCATCCACATCCGGGTAAGCATTTTGGGTGAGTAGCTAATGCCGACTGAGATAAAGTAATTAAAAAAATACAACGTTTCAATTCAGTTTAACTACATTGGCAACGAATACATCCTTATTACACGAATACACAGCTATTAGAAAAATTATTAGTTCCAAATATTTTCCTGCCCCGATAACATAAAGGCCAGACACCCAGCTAAGTTAGCATTAAGCTAACAATTTGTCGCTAATGTCAGTGTCCGGGTTTACGTTGCCATAATTTTTCTACTTCTAGCTCATTAATTATTGACTTGAATTTAATCTCTTATCATGTTACGTTCAGCAGGTCCACCCCTTCTTTTTTCTTTGAGGCGTTTGGCTCTCGGTCTTCAGGATGTACGTATCCTTTCGGGTGATGGTGCAGGTGCTGTGGGCCCAGCTGCTCTGTGGGTGGGTGCTGGGCTCCGAGCTAACTTTTGAGCTGCCGGACAACGCCAAGCAGTGTTTCTACGAAGACATTATCATCGGCACAAAGTGTACGCTAGAGTTTCAGGTATGTGAAGTTACATCTGTTTTTCAAGTACCCACCCGAATAGGGTGGGGTGGAGTTTCCAGCGTCTCACTTTTTCGTCCTGATAAGAAATCGTCATTTTCAATAAGAAGTCCAGTCAGTCCCTTCCTAAGGGCAGTATCAAGCTTGAAAGACTGGTTGCAGATTAATGATTAATCAACCAAACTCGCAATCAATCAATCAATCATTACCTTAATGTTGATGCAATACCTTGTACACTTGGCATGCTTATGACAGTGTTGAATTCTTTTGTATCAGTGCTGTATGTATCAATTTTCATGTTTTTGGACTTGATTTTTATGGAACATAAGTGTTTTTATAATGGCCTCATTTATTTATAGTTGTGAAATGCAACCCAATTGTTACCTTTACTGTGAAGGTTATTGCACCAGTAAAATCTCATTCTGCAGCAACCTATGTTCTACATAATTCTACATTTATGTATGACAAAAACACAAGTTTTCAAATGTTTCTTAGACACTATGCTTCATCAGTATATTTACTAAATCCCTCTGCCATTATTTTTTCCCAGGTGGTGACAGGTGGCCATTATGATGTGGACTGTCGTTTAGAGAACCCAGATGGCACTACACTATATAAGGAGACAAAGAAGCAGTATGACAGCTTCACCTTCACTGCAGCCACGAATGGCACCTACAAGTTCTGCTTCAGTAATGAATTCTCAACATTCACTCACAAGACCGTTTACTTTGACTTCCAAGTTGGTGATGACCCCCCGCTCTTCCCCAATGAGAACAGAGTCACTGCTCTCACCCAGGTGAGTGTGCTGTTAAGAAGTCGCATATTATTATCAGATGTGTAAGCATAAACATATTTATACCCCAAAAATGGCACTGGTAGAGAATTAACCAAGTAGGACTCAGGACATTATTTGCCACAGACAGTCTCAAGCACTGATCTATCAGCACCAAACATTTACTTATAGGTTTGCGTTAATACCTGCAGTTATATGTTTTTGATAGAATTAAACAGAAATGTCTTGGCAGAGCTTTCTGTTAGGAATTTACAAAGTCTGCAAGGGAAATTCAACCAGCAATCCTTTGGCTAGTAGAGGTAGTAGACGGCCTGAACCAAAGTCACAAACTGGTTGGACACTTAATTCCAAAACATTGAGTCCAAAATTGAACACATAACATCAAATCACAACTTTCATTCATTCTTGTACATGTTACTAATTCTTTTTTTAACCCAAGTGAAACTGACCTTTAATATTTTGTTGTACGACTGCTTTAATTCCCAGCTACAACTGAAATATCCCTCTTTGATCTTGTTTTCTGTTTATGATCCTATCCAGATGGAATCAGCCTGCGTGTCCATCCACGAGGCCCTGAAGTCTGTCATTGACTACCAGACACACTTCCGCCTTCGTGAGGCCCAAGGGCGCAGTCGGGCAGAGGACCTCAACACCCGTGTGGCGTTCTGGTCCATCGGAGAGGCCATTATCCTTCTGGTGGTCAGCATTAGTCAGGTGGTCCTGCTAAGAAGCTTCTTCTCTGATAAGAAAACTACGACAACACGTGTTGGATCGTAACGGCCTCCACCTTGTGATCGGATTCATCACTTTCTTTATCCATGCCTGGATCATGTGCATAGAGTAGATTAGAACAGCAGTGCTGATCAGAGATGGGATCATATCAAACTGCCAGGTCATACAATCTGACATCATTCTCCTTCAACACTGCTGTTTCTAGCGACTTTATGTAAATGAGACTTGAGCAAAGAGGTTATGTATTTGAGGTAAAAGAAATGACCGGAAGAAAGGCTTGATTGTGTGTTTCTAACTACCTGCACCAGATGCTGTTCAAGCAGTTGGCCATGTAGTTTAAGCAAACCTCAAGCGCTTTTAAATGTTTGAATTAATTTCTAAATATGTTCTCATTTTAAAGGTGTCCCTCTTTTGGCGAGTTCTTACCCCCCCCCCCCCCCCACACACACACACAAACCTTCTGTTTCTGATCTGATATCCATATTTCAGCCCAAACTGTGCACTGAAATAAACAAGGACATTGTGACTTAATGTAATAAATGTAAGCCTGTAAGGAAACTTTTTCCTTCTCTCCAGAGATTTGGGTCACTGCAGGCAAGGTGGTGTTTTCCCCTTAATGGGCACAAACTGTTATGAAAGATCTGTTGCATTTTTTTTGTTATTTCTCTTTTATTGTACTGAGTGAGACGAGGTAGATGTCTTACCAGCTTCATGTGTGGAATATGTGCAGAGAGGAAGCCATCCTTAAACCTATTACTGGCACAAACACTTCTACAGCTAATTGCAAATGACTTGAAAGACTGAACTAAGATGGGAGTTGTATTTTTCTATTGCAGCTGTTGACACAATTTGAAAGGATAAGAAAGATCATCTGTGTTTGCCTTTTAGATTTAATCAACTTGAAATACACATCGGATTAAAGGTGTGGTTCAGTTTGATAATGCCAACTACATTATCCAAACATGTTGAAGTTACGGGTAGGGGCTTCTCTAATACACCTGTTTGATTGGATGTGGAAGTTTAAATTTGGAAATACTCAATTTTGTGTTTTGATGCAATGACACATTGTGTGGTGAAAGGAAATCAAGCACATTTACTTCCACGGGTTAAATTGCAATGTTGTGTAACACATATTTATCCTCTGGGCTGATAATGTTTTTTTTAAATGCAGCGCTGTTGTACATTTGCTGTTGTTTGATCCGTTTGAGTTGTAGTTAAAATGACTAGGCTCATCCTATTATTGTTCACTCCAACAACAGCTTCTCAAAAAGGAAGAGAAAAGACCATTTTGGACTGCAAATTGTATGTCTCTACTCATCATCAGGGTAAAAATTGTAGTGCTGTAAGAAATGTCAAAATCATACACTTACATACATAACATAACACAACATAAGCCCTGGTTTGTTTGTTTTTGGGTTTTTTGTTTTTTTTTTACATTGTCCATATTAGAGGTTATGTGTAATGTGGTCAGAACTGATATGTAATTTCTGATTTCACTGTGTAAGGTCAGAAAAAATTCTAAAAGCTTTATCAGCAATGCGATTAATTAATCCTGCTCTAACTGTCCCTCTTGTCTGACCCTTTTCCCCTCACTCAGTGTTTGTTGTCAGTTCTGGTAGGTGGTGCTTTGTTGAACTTTTTTGCTTTAGATTTGAGTATGTACTCACAATATTTTTGGACACAAATTGAGTTCTGGGGGTGTGTTAAGTTATTGGGATGACAATAAATTTTCTGTTGAAATATCTTAGTATGAATTTATCGTTACTAATAAATTGTGAGAGGGATTCCTGGATACATCCTGTGGTCATACTTCTTTTGTCCTGTAGGTAGTGATAAAATCAAGGCAATCACAACCAGCTCCTCGTCCACATTCAAAACATACTTATTTAATTCATCGGATACAAAGAGGGCAGATTCAGTATCGTATAAGGTCGGTCTCTTGTGCCGTGGTTGCTCTTTCTTAGAAAGAAAAGTTCCAGTCAGAGAAAAGCAGCGTAGTTGATTTGTTTTGTTTACTGTTGTCTACGTCACAGTCAACCAGCTCTGTGATTGGCTCTCAGCGCGTCAATCATCAGCTCCTGTTGAGAAAAGAGACTGCGTTGGCTGCGCTATTTGACAGAAACTGAGTCGTGATCATCCGGTAGAGCCGTGGGTGGATAGTCTTCCCTATTTACCTTCCCCTGCGCTGACATTGTCGTGCCAGCCTGCTGTGCAGCTACATGGACGGCTAGTATTCGCTCTTTTTGGGGTAATGTTTGTCTCTTAACGTGTGAGGGAAAGAAGAACGGCTGGATTATCCCTTAGACCGTCTGCTTATTCGGACGAGCCGGGAACGGAACGTCGAGTTATCCCAGGCTGAGGTAGCGCGCCAGGGGTGGGGGTGGATTTTTTTTTTTTTATAGTTATCGGCCCTTGGGAAGCAAATATTATTACCCTCTCAGGAGTATGTGTGGGAACGATGACAAGCCGCGGAGGAAGACATAGTGGGGGAGAGCTTATAGGTGGAGAAGAAATGTCAGCGAATAAGTATCGTTTGAAGAATCAAAGAGGTGTAAACTAATTCAGCTAAGCGAAGCTAGTTAGTTAGCTAAACTGTACGAGGAAGTTGGCTAGCTGCCTTGCTAACATACTTATGTGTTGCCGGACCAAGGGTCGTCTCAAACTTTGTAGTCGTTTGTAGAGTTAAGAGAGTAACCTAACTGACAGGTAATAGCGATTTTTACAAGCGGAAGTGAAAAAGACACAATTTTTCCTGTACTGGAAAGATAGCTTAAACGCTAGTTAGCTGATTCGTCGTTAGCTAAAGTCTTGCTGTAAACAAAGGGGTCCGGAGTTCCACCTGTCTACAGCAGCGTTCATCGGCTTCCCCACGAGTGTGTTCACGTTTCGCCTCTTACCGAAAGAACAATCAGACATGGATTTAAAGACGGCAGTATTTAACGCAGCGAGAGATGGAAAGCTCAGGCTGCTCCAGAAACTGTTGGAGAACAAAGATGGACACGAGGTGACTAAGTTGATGGGCGAGAAGACTAACGGGGCCACCCCGTTGCTGATGGCCTCCCGGTACGGTCACTTGGATCTGGTGGAGTACTTGCTGGAGTGCTGTTGTGCACCTGTCGAGGTTGGTGGGTCTGTGAATTTTGACGGAGAAACCATTGAAGGAGCGCCACCCCTCTGGGCCGCTTCGGCAGCGGGCCACCTAAAGGTGGTCCAGTCCTTGCTGGGTCACGGAGCCTCTGTCAACAGCACGACCCTAACCAACTCAACCCCCTTACGGGCTGCTTGCTTCGATGGTCACCTGGACATTGTAAAATACCTAGTGGAGCACAAGGCTGACCTGGAGGTGGCCAATAGACACGGACACACGTGTCTCATGATCTCCTGCTATAAGGGACACAAAGAAATAGCGCAGTACCTGTTGGAGAAAGGCGCAGATGTCAACAGGAAAAGTGTAAAAGGTGGGTGGTGCACTCACACATGGCTACAAGAGCAACCCAACAGCGGTGGTCTTTTATTTACAAGATCTCTGTCCCTGACATAGGAGAGTCCTTGATCGGTGTAGCTTTTCGCTCTAAGTCGCTTCAGAGCTCTACTTAAACTCTCTCATTACGGATGAGACAACGATGTAATACATGTGCACATACCCGCGTTTTACAAATCACCAAACAGGTAAATTAAAAAACAAGAGAATTAATGCTGAGCCCATAAAGCACAGATACATTAGATACTGTATGGAAGCCCAAGTATAACCAGTTGGAACGAACATAAGATGACGTAACATTTGAAGAATTTGCGTGAGTTCACCTAAGCATGACTCAACAGAGTAGAATTAGTGTTCACAATAGAAAAACTGAAATGTCTCAGCATTAACTTTGTGGGTGTGCTAGTCTGAAATGATATTCTCTTGGATTAGAGCTGTATAATTAATCAGAATTAATTGCAACATATCACAGCACACAGCAACCATGTATAAATGAATATTTCCATTATATCATAATTGCAATTAATCAGTTAATATCAACATAATTATTTTTTTCCAAGTTTGGGAGCAGGTATCATTGTGCAAATATGCCCATGTAGTCAGCAGTTTAGAACCACTCAGTTGTAGCTCATCCTTGGGTTTGCTCACATGCCTGTGTTCTTACTTTGGCCAGTGTTCTGTTCATCCTCAGCACCAGTTTGAAGATATTAAGTTAATATGTAATGATGGTGGAAAGCACTCTTATCAGCTCTGTGGCTCAAACTGCCTTTCTCATAACAATTGATCCAAACAGGAAGGAGTTGGTAGATGTTGAATAATAGATCTGGAAGTGGCACATTTCCACAATGCCACAATAGCAGATGATGTTCCAAAGCTGGGGTTGCCCCCATCTCTCCCCAGTCGAACCACCCCTCAAGAATTTCCTCTTGTTACTTCTGTTTACCTGTGGGTGATGTTCCCCTCACTTTGGATTAAGGTTGCTTAAATTCAGTTTAAAGGCCCATAAGTAGTATTCAGGCTAATCTCAGGTTTTGAAAGGGATTGCTCAGTTTCTGGATTAACTTGTTTTGATGGTGACTGTTTAATTTAAGTGATTTGTTTCTGCTTTGAATTAGTGCGATGTTAATCCACACAATTGATTTTGTTTTGTTTTTATGATTGCTAGTGAATGTTCATGTCATCAGGGTATTTTGAGGCTTCACCTATTTCTTCCTGTGTAAAGTCACTATGGTTACAAGTACTCTCATATGGCAAGGTTAGTGGAAAAGACACACTATTTGTTTACACCAAGGGCTCATGTCTCTCTATGGAACAGACAGACTCTTCTCAATCTAGTTCTCATTTCCAGACTCACTGTTTTTAGGAAAACTACTCTCTCTGTTTCCCGCTCTCTGAGCATTAAAATGGCCTTCGGTCTCCACTGCAGCAGAGTGGATCATTCAGAAGCCTTATTCATATAGACTGCCTGATAACTGTCCAACTACTTTCTTTACGGTGCACACACCCAATCTTCCAAGAATCAATATCATAAATGTCATGTCTGACAGACAAGTTTAAAGATGAACTTGAGCAGATTTCTATTGGCTTTAATTTGCAGTGCCCACTGGCCAAAAGTGGATTTGCTTGATGTCTTTCCTTGAACCAAGTTTGCATTTACAATTAATGTAAGGAGCTTCTTATTTAAAGGATGTGGAACAGCTTCACCAGCACAGATGTTTTTGGGGGATGAAGTGGGTTGCACAGCAGTTATTCGATAAGACTTTAGGCAGAATTCATGGCAAAAAAGATGTTGGATTGTATGATGGTGTCCAGAAGTAGCCACACCCATACTCTTTAGGGAGCAATCAAAGCCATAGCATCTTGAATAGAAGTGTGGGGGAGGCTTGTGTACAATAAAAATGATCCAACTAACTATGTCTGTTTATGTAATATCAATTTTATGTTAGCCAAATGAAATTTCATTGGACATAATCTTGTTTGCATCCCCTTACTTACATTCACTGTCTTCTTGGGTGCCAGTATGGACACTGAGAATGTTGTTTTGCACATTGTTGTTAAGGCAAGTTATTACTTGTGTTACAGAATCTACTGATGGTTGCTTACAGCACCATTGTGTGTCACCTCTGCCTCACCAGGTTTCACCTATGATGTGACACACCCATCAAAAGCACTGCAGGGTCAGAACACGTTATGACACCGAAACATCATTGCCAAATTTTCACATAACACAAGAACAGATATACAGCATATTAGCTGGCAGCCCAACCAGAAACCTTTTTAATTTCGCAGGTTAATCCATGAAATCGTAGCAGAACTAGCTAAAACTAGCATTTCCTGTGATTTTTCTACTTGAGAGTGGTAAGGAATTGCCGTTGCATGCAGTGAACATGACATTTCTTGTGAGTGTTTAGTGTATGTGGAGCAGATGATGATCCACTATCTGCAGTAATGGTGCATCAGCTAGTAATTGCCATTCTGAATATACTCATACTCCTTGTGAAATCCTGTGTGCAGGGTGATTACTCCCATTAGTAACTGTCATATCTATATCCAAAAAAAAAAAAAGTTGTTTTTAATTGAGTTGTTCTAGTTTTATAGGCTATTTTGGACAGTGTCACAGAGCCTAGTGAATGTTGCCATCTCTGTGTACACCAGGCAGTGCAATTCAGTAGGGGTTTTCCAGTGGCTGTTTGCTGCAAAAGCCACAACTGCCTCCGCCTGTGACAGCACATGCATGCACGCTTCAGTGAAATTATCTCTACAGATTGTGTCCTTCATATTGCCTGGTTGTGAAATGTTAGCTGTATCTGTAGCAGAAACTGCAGGTTGTGAAGAGATGAGATGTTATAATTCAAAGTAACATTAAGAAGTCTTTATCAAAATGACCACAAACTACACACTGCATCATGGGAACACACCCTGAACTCATTGTCTTAGTGATCAGTATGAATGACCGTATTTGTAGCTTATGCTTCTATACATGTCCTCTGTTCTTAGGTAACACAGCACTCCATGACTGTGCGGAGTCAGGCAGCCTGGAGATCATGCGTATGCTGCTACAGTACGGAGCATCCATGGAGCAGGATGGCTACGGCATGACCCCCTTGCTGTCTGCAAGCGTCACAGGCCACACTAACATAGTAGACTACCTGACAACGCACCAACAGGTGAGGGTCTCTGTCACCTACAGTGTCCTAAATGTGTATGTGATGCTATCGCAAGATCTTTTTGTGGACACTTTTCTTACTTTTTAAGACAAGTCACAAGGAACGTATTGATGCCCTGGAGCTCTTGGGGGCCACATTCGTGGACAAAAAAAGAGACCTGCTTGGAGCTTTGAAATACTGGAAGAGAGCCATGGACCTCAGGTACATGGACAGTAACAACATTGTCCATAAACCAGAACCGAAGCAGCTGATCATGGCATATGACTATGCCAGAGAGGTGAGTTTTCATTTTACCAAATTGATTCAATATGGCTTCTAATATCTTGGAATTGGAATAAAACACACACAGCTATACATTACTTATTTACCAGCATTTCATGCACGAATGAATAAGTCAAAAAGGAATAAATCATACAAGCTGCTGCCGTCCATTGTCAGGTTTGTTTGTTCTTGGAAAGCCTGGCAGTAACCCTACTATCCACTTCCCAGGTGACCAACGGGGAAGAGCTGGACAGCCTTATATCCGACCCAGATGAGATGCGCATGCAGGCTCTGCTCATCCGTGAAAGAATCCTTGGCCCACAGCATCCAGACACATCTTATTATATCCGTTACCGTGGTGCTGTGTATGCCGACTCCGGGAACTTTGAGCGCTGTATAAATCTGTGGAAGTACGCGCTGGACATGCAACAGACCAACCTGGACCCCCTCAGCCCCATGACAGCCTCTAGTCTGCTGTCATTTGCTGAGCTCTTCTCCTTCATGCTGCAGGACAGAGCCAAGGGCCTCCTGGGGACATCTGTGTCATTTGAGGACTTAATGGGGATCCTTTCCAAAAGCGTCTTGGAAATTGAGCGTGCAGTGAGACAAAATGGACCAATGCCTCCTGACCCGGCTCAGCTCAGCAAGGCACTGTCAATCATCCTGCACCTCATCTGTCTTTTGGAGAAGGTGCCGTGTACCACAGAGCAGGACCATTTCAAGAAGGAAACCATCTACCGGTGCGTCCTGTGAGGGTAGAGACTAGAGCTGTCCAATAATGTGTTGAGGCAATGAATTATGGAGTTACTTTTGTATCTTAATTGTAGGGATGCACTGATTGCCTGGTCAGGGACCAGAATCAGCTGGTTTCAGTGTTACCGGCCTGACCGATGACTGGCTGGTCAGTGTCACGTGTTTCAAATTCCTAACCGGTTACTTGCCACAGTGGCAGCTCAACTGGGATTAGTGGTGTGTCTATTTTATTTATTTATTTTACGGAAGGCGTGTGAATCTGCATGGAGGATATCGAGCCAGACAGGAAATCTCCACATAAATGGCATAGCACATCCAGTCAATTTTCAAAAAAAGAAAGGCTTCTGGTGGCAGAAACAAACATGGGGGGGGGGGGACGACACACACAATATAAAGAAGTTCTCCCATTACTGTCCCACCAAAAAAAAAAAGGGCAATCGGATTCGGCCAAGGAAAAAATGCAGTCAGTCCACCTGTACTTTATTTTGTAATTACGAAATGTATGAGAGCCAAACAAGACTGCAAAACTAATGATGCTAATCCTAAACTGCTTTTCGTTGCAGATTGAACATTTTGCAAGTTTTGTTTTTCAAATTCAACATCGTTTTTGCTGTTGAAAGAATTCTTGTGGGCGGGACTTCTAACAGATATGTACTGGCCAGCCTATAAGAGGTGTCTTTCACTTAAAATTTAGTCCCCAAGACTCTGTTCAGGCAAGCAGCAACCAAAACTTTAAGATTTGCAAATAGACCTTTTGGATTTAAATTCATATATTCTTTTAATTCACATGTTTCTTATACTTTAAACAATGTTCAAATTGCAGTGATGATAGTTTTACTCTCAAACTTACTGCAAATGTGTATTATTGCTTGATTACTCAATGAAGATACAAAAGTCAATCTATAGCTTGGAAGATGTATTTCAAAAAATGGGGGGAGGGTGTCTCACTAATCTATGAATGTAAAAAGAGGCCATGTAGAGGAAGCCATTTGGTGTTTTTATTTAAGGTTTCTACCTAAAGGATTTGCTTCAGTAATGTGAACTTATAAAATGATGGTACCAGAAACTTTTTTTTTTTTTTTTTTTAATTTAAGAGGTGTTTGTACAACTTTTCAGTGTATTCAACCTGTACAAAACAGCTATGACAAAGACTGACTCACCGTCCCACTTAGTACACGAGTCATAGTCCAATCCTTATCAAACTGGAAGTTCCATCATGGTCGTGTTCATAACTCACTGGACAGTAAAGCAGTTCTTCCATCTCTTCTCTGCAGATTCCTGAAGCTCCAGCCGTGCGGTAAGAACGGCTACAGTCCCCTACACCTGGCTGTCGACCGCAACACCACCTGTGTGGGCCGCTATCCTGTCTGCAAGTTCCCCTCCATCACAGTCACTTCCATCCTTCTGGAGTGCGGGGCAGATGTTAACAGCCGTGATGAAGATGACAACAGGTCCGTTTGTGTTCTACTTGACATCTTAATTTCCTTTCACTGTCCAGGTTTATTATATCGCTGTTAGATGTCAGATGTGTCAGGCTGGTCTTTGGTGTAACAACTGTCTGCCTCCACCCACCAGCCCCCTTCATATAGCCGCATCCAACGGTCACTCTGACATCATGAACCTGCTGATCTCATGGGGGACCCACTTTGATAGCACCAACGCCTTCCAGCAAACTGCCTGCGACCTCCTGGATGAGAAGGAGCTGGCCAGGAATGTCATCCAGCCCATAAACCACACCACGCTGCAGTGCCTCGCCGCCAGAGCCATCGTCAAGCACAGCCTCCACTATCGGGGAAACATCCCCGAAAAACTAGAGGCCTTCGTCTTGCTCCACAGATAATGACTGTGAAGATGATGAGGGTGGGTGGGGCAATAGTTCAGTGCTTGGCCCACAAGGGGCTAAAAGACAAAGAACTGCATTTGCAAATTGAAATATTTTGAGGAGTATGAACGTGACTAATTTCCTGGTTCAAGCAGGATGGTGTGAAAATAAAATGGATTCTACAGAGGAACGAGTGGCCACCTTCTTCCTCTGGTTCTTCTTTCCCAGAGCCACAGTTATGACAGACGGCCGCATCTGTGGGATTGTAATCTGAGACAATTGCAACATGGACAAATGGTTGTGTCTTTGGATGAAGTGAGCAAAGGGTTTACGTATTTTTGCTTTACGAAAAAAAAAAAATTCTTGCATATTCCACCATGCTATTTATTGAATGAAACTTGAGAGATTTTTCTCCATGCTGGCTTCAACTCAGCCACAACTACACATGCTGGGACTTCAGGTTTGTTTGTTTTTTTTAATGTTGTCCCATCACTGTTGCCAACGGTCATGGACATTTTCTCCCTTTTTGTTTTATTACTTTTTTTTTTTGTACTTTTACAATACACATAGTCATCATGCAAATCTGGATATCTGCCAAGTGGTGAGGATTCTATTCGTTTTTCGTTCCCACTTAACAAAGCTTTACGTGAGGGGGTTTAACGTCTGCAAACACCATAAGTGCTTTATTCTTCCTATGCACAGGCTAGGCTGTTGGAAAGAGACTGTTTTATTCTGTGCCGGCACTTGTCTGTGCAATATCTCATGAGTTTTTGTGTTTACCTCATTGCTGCCGTTTCCTACAGTAACCCTCACCCCCCCCCCCCCCCTACACTCATGGGGGGTTGGATGGGTGGGGTGGGGGGGTGAAAATCCATTGTACTGATTGTTGTAAGAAGAGTGAATGAACTGTGTGTGTGTGTGTGTGTGAGAGAGAAAATGCGAGCGTGTGTGCTTTTTTTTTTCTTTTTCTTTTTCTTTTTTTTTGTGGAGCTTACACAGATTATTGAGGACAAGTGTTTGATGGAGTGGCACTCGTGGAGATTCCATAACACCACTAGAAGCCACGGCAGCCAAAACTATCTGAGGGTGCAGGCTTGTACACAGATATGACCTCTTCACATTCATACATGGCCAAATCCATTTAAACTCCATTGTTCTTTAATAATCAAGATCAAAAAAAAAAAAAATTCTGGTTAGGTGTCCAACATTTGTCCCACTGTGCTTGTGCAGCGGCAGCATATCAACCAATCACTGCAGAGAACTTTTCATGAGACCCCAAACTAGACCACAGCTGGGATTGCTCCGCTCAGTTCCTGCTACCATCATTGTCCAGTTGGTTGAAAACTGGACACACTTGAGCGGTAGGGCGCCTCGACTTACAGAATAGTACAGCTTTGTGGATTATCTTGTTTGCACATTAGCTTTAGATGTGTGGGTTGAGAAAAAAAAAGGGCTTTTCATAATTTTTAAGATTTCATATCACTGTTTATTTAACCCGACCGTTCTAAAACCAGACATTGAAAATGTATGACGACTCCCAGGGCAACTTGATTTGAATCTGCACTTTACTACCGCGGAGTTTAAGATTTGATAATGGCATTAATCAAGTTCATGTCTTAATAACCTGTTTGACAATAAACCCATGTTGCACTTGTTCACTTGTCTGAAGGTGTATTTTTTTCCCTTCTTCTTCCTCATAGGTCTGTAAAAGTCCTATGTGGGGAAAAAAATTGGGAATTTTAGCCAGATAATTTTTCATAGATGAGAAATATGTTGCGTTTATAGGTAAAAGTAATCAGGTTTTGCTGCTTTTATCTGTTTAATAGTCATATTTGCTTTGTATTTCCGCAACATTTTCAATCTATGCTGCTTCATTTACAGCTGAGTCACTTAGCGCACGACTCATTCCAGATACTTGAGCTGGGAGCGCGTCCACGGAGGACCCCTTTTCCCTTTAGGCCGGAATGTGACCAGAGAAACCTTTGACATCGCAGAAGGGGCTGCTCATGTGCATCCAGTAGTTCCAGGAAAGGTCCCAAACAAAAATATGATGATTTACTGGTTGTTTGTTCAATTCTTGTTGCTTGGAGCAGTAAAACAACAGTGGGTGTAATACAGAGAACTGAGACTCTTTTTGCCATTTTTATCACGTGAGAAGGAACAAGACATTCTTCCAGCGGAGCCCAGAACTCCCCAGAGCTGTAGCTGATACGTGATCTGTGAAATCCAGTTACAGAGAAGAGGGAATGGTTAAACCATGACTCACGATAGCTTCTGTTTTCTATTTTTCTCAACAAATCTAATCAAAAGATTCAAACATCAATGATGTCGTCCTTCCAACAAGTATCATGTTAAACCTGATGCATCCAAGCAGCTCCAGTGTTTTCCCCCCAAAATCTATTAGAATGACACCAATGCACCACACCATTGCACTAGGTCTCATGTTCCTTCATTCTAAATGCTAGCTAACTTTGATTCCTTCCTGCTGCCACTAATTCCAAAAACTGCACAGCTCAGAAGCTCCTAAATGAAGGTTCCAGGCAGAGAATCAAGGGACCAACTTTCTCTTTCTTACTTGGAGGATGAAGTTTGACTTCTCGAGTTTGTGCAACTTCGCCTTCTTTCCAGGGATCTCACCACCTGTTTCCTCCACATACAGAGGCAGTCAGACCCAGAATGTCACACCTATCCTGGATGTTCTCTGATGCGTCACGGCAGGGATCTCTGGTGAGGTGAAGAGGGGGGTGGCTTAATGAGTCACCCTCACTATAAGTACAGTACGTGTGTGTGCGCATGCGTGCGTGCGTGTGTGTGAGATAGCAGGTTTGGGTGGATATTTTTTGATCGTGTCTGTTACAGGAGTCTGCTCTGCAGGCACTTCTTCACTAAGTGTCTTCAACTCACCACTAACTGTTACTGTTGCTGTTGCATAACAGAAACAAGACTGCAACTCTAGTTGGGATCTGGAAAGGAGAGACAAAGAAACGGTTGTAAAGAAGTCTCACAGTGTTTTTGAGTTTGCGTGGCTTCATTGACAGGGCCATCCTTGAGGCGTGTCATTGTACTGTGCTTGCTTTATTATGACCACACCCAGGATTACTTGCTAAAAATAGCGCACAAATTGAGATCTGAATGAGGGCACGGGATTATTTATTTGCACAACTCTTTTTTTAAACTTCAGTTTGCACTCAGGAGTGACTGCTGGGTGGTTGTTGTTTTTTTTCTTTTTCTTTTTTTTTTGATCAGTGAAGCAAATCAATCAAAACGTTCTTTCCAATCTCTGTTGTGTTAACCTCAGATAACCTAGATTTCCTCCAGTGGGGAATGTTGACATTCTGAGTATTTGTGAGGTATTTGTGTTTCTGGGTCCGGAACAAGTTGAGGCTTGTCACAGCTGCAAGTGACTGTTCATGTGGTGCTCCACTTAAATTGGCACCAAAGGTGAAGAGTGCACTCAGATCTGTGTCGACCCTGGTGGTGCTATAATAAGGGGTGAAAGCAGAGACAAAGGAGGGGGTCTGAGAGGAGGGTGTATGTTCAAGGAGACTGTTTTTATAAAAGTTGCTCTTTGGGCTTTAGCATCGTGCGCAGCTGTGTAGGGGTGCAGTGAGCGAGAGGGTTACCCAGGAGGTCCCAGCATTTACTGTAAGTGAGTGTTTCAGCAACAGACGAATTCTCTTCCACCCAGAATGAGTCACTCTGTGTAACTGCTCTGTTGGATCAAGAGCCGGTGTTAAAACAACCTCCGCTCTCTCTGGTACACCTGAGCACACTTTAGCTTGGCATCCATGTTGCTCCATCACAGTTCTCTTGACAACTCAGACTTGTGGCTCAGACTGACAGGAAGATCTTGAGACCGGAGCTCTTTGGGGTTTGGGCAGACTGTTGCTGGACTCCATTTATCGCTGAACACAGCTCTTGTGTCGCTTCTGATAAATCAGGCTACTGCCTTTTGACAAGAATCTGCAGGGAAAATCCACCATGTTTCACCTCACACTCACACATGCGCTCCTCAGTCCTCCGGTGAACAAACCGCCGTCTGTCAGAGCCAAATATTTCAGATTTGACAGTCAACAGCAACTGCTGCCATTTTTCTGATGGTGCCGTCTCTGATTTGAAAGGAGAATCTGTTGCTCTTCATGCTTCCATGCTGTGTGATGCAAGGAAACCAGCAAAGCGTCACTTCCTCAGCACCTTTTCATTTATTCATAATATATATACATATAACATATAGTAAGATTCCCTCTACATATCTACTTCTGCTTCAGCTCATTTGGTTCAATGCTGTGGCTCATCCACATCACAAAGGTTTAATGTATGGAGCTGTTTGTACACATTCTTTCCATTTCTCTACAGTGGAAATTGGTGTTTTATGATATTCACTTGAATTTTGCAGCATTTTATGGAAATATTTCATAAAATAATTTTCAGATATCACAGGAAAATGCCACTGTTTCAAGGAAATATTTTACTTACTTCACTACAATATTTCACTGGAATATTTCATTCTGTATCAGTTCACCATTTGAATATTTAAAGGGATTATTTCCAGATTTCCCTTCAAATGTCACTGGAAAATTATAACCTGGAATATTTGAAGGAGCTCCTTCAGAAAACCTCTTGTTTTCCTGGAATATTTTCACTGCAAAATGTTACATTTCATGTGAGAATTTCACTAGTAGGTCAAGATTTTATTTGGATACTTCTCTGAAATACTGATTTCCCTGGAATATTTTCAGGAATATTTCAACATGGATGTTCTAAAAGTTTGTAACCAAAAGTTTATTTCATATCATAATAATTGTAGTTTTCCATTTGAGTTAGAGTTAAATGTTTGTGTGTTTCGTCCGCCGGAGTCATCCGCCTCTGTGCACGAGGCTGCACGTTATGACTTATTTTCATGGCCTTTTGGCAGTTCTGTCAGTCTACTTCTGTTCCATCTATATTTAGGGCTGAATAATGCCCAGTTGGAAGGCTGCCCTACATTAAGCCTGCTTCACCGTCTCTGAATACACCAGACACCGTTCCTCTCCCTCTGTCTGTCTACATGTGCCACTCAAACCAGTAGAACAATGCCAGAATCCCAAAGGCAGTAACAGGTTCAAAATTATGAAGAACAAATTAGCTTTTTTTTACAGTTAGAATTACTTTGTTGATAACCTGCATCTACTTTTATCTCTTTTTGTCAATGTCTGTAGAATTTGCCAAGCTACCACCCCCCCATTCTTTATCTTTTCTCCTCTTCTCTCTGTTCGTAGTCGCCACGGCAGCAGGAGTGACGGCTGTCTGCTCTAAAAATGTTTGCTTTTTTGCGGCTGGATTTGAGGGATGAGTGTTTAAAACAACTGGCTCAAATCTCTTTCAGATCTACACTGCGCTCATTTTCCCACCACATCTTAAAGACCGAAAAATGTAGGGGTACAGTTCCTACAACTCTAGTATCTTCAAACTCAAAGTGCAGAGAAGATTTTTTTCAGTTTATTGGAAGTACATAATGTGACAGTTCATGGCTGCAATACTGACATTTATACCAAGGACTTCTAGGGGATAAAACCAACACTGATGGCTTTAGAAAACAATGGCAGGTCATTTACATATATTTTCCTTCCCGATAAAAGTTCTTAAAATATTGCTATTTCAATCACATTGTTCTTCATTGAAAAATTCCACATCAGATTACGGCAAACGTCTTTCGGCTCATCGCAAGTTAACCATCGCACAGCAACCACAGCTGTCAGGGATAAACTAAATTCAATTCAAGCCTCTGGAGAGCGTGTAGCCACCTAAAACTGGTGTGTGAGTTGTGTTTCCCTGTCACGTAGAAAACAAAAATAACATGGCAGGAGAGGAACAACTTCACATGCAGGTATCTCTTACTTCCTCTGTTCTGGACTCTAACAGAGGCCTCCTTCAACCTTTAAGTTGATTTGGTGCTCAAGACATCTCGCTCAGCCAATTGCTAACAAATGACATTTCCTCTTAATTTTAGGAACCAGATCCAGTTAGTGAGTGTTTGATGTTCAACACAGTTCAAAGACCCTTTCACTACAAGTGAGGGTGCAGGGTGCCCCCCGCCCCCCCCCCCACACACACACACACACACACTACCCCAAAATCTGTGAATGCTTTCACCTCTGCAGGGCTAAACCCATCGAAGAGAATTGAAATGGAGATCTATCTGCCCTCTGCACTTTGCTTTCTTGTTTACTTAGATATACTGACAGAGAATTGCCACAGATGATCTGCACACCTGCTGAATGTAAAATAAGAAGGTGGTGACGGAAAGAGTGGCGCTTGGAAAACGTGACCGATTACATAAGCTGCCGCTGCCGTCCTGCAGCTAAAATAGATATGCAGGGTATTAACATGTGGATCAGTGTGGTCTGAATCTGATACTGGTCTGGACTGGACTCTGGGGCCTCCATCTGCCCTACCCTGCTCTCTCTCTGTTTCCTTTTCTGTCTCTCACACACTTACACACACACACACACACACACACACACACACACACACACACACACACACATATACAAAAGTGCACACACGCAGATCCATATTCACACACAATAGCTAACTCATCCTTAACAGCCACACAATAAGCAGTAATTGTACGTGTGCATGCCCGTGTGTGAGTGTGTGTGTGTGTGTGTGTGTGTGTGTGCGCAGATTGTAAAGCGCACCAGCACCAAGGTTTTCCACTTTATGTCAGCTGTTAAAATAACAGATCCATATAAATAGAAAGAGAATTTACTGGCATGACAGTGATTATAACAACAAACACACAAATTCAACTCTTCTCTGCACACTAAACACACTAACTTTGATGTAGGGTTCTATAACCTTCTGCTTTTATTCAATGAAGACAGGAAATGGCGGTGGGGGGGGGGGCTGAACGAATCACGGGATGCTTCATATTGTTGCTATTATACTCCTTTCACTGAAAGACTTAAGTTAATTTAGTTGACTTCATTTTGCAATATTGTCGTGATTCTATCTTACTGTAAGTCCTGATTCATTTCATACAATAATACACTTTGTTGGGTGTACTTCACTAAATCTAATGATCTGTTTACACGTAACAATTTCACTGCCCGTGTTTTTCCTCCACATTGCTTTGCTCCCGTAGTTGTAGCTCTGACGTCTCCACTCAGGAGATAATTAATCTGTTGCTAGGACTTATTCTCTCGCTCCTCAGCTGCCTGGTGCATCTGAGGTAACCAGCTGATGTTGATGGCCTCCAGCCACATGCAAACCTGTTAGGGGGGCATCGCAAAGCTGTGATAAATCAGAGACAGATGGCAGATGCGACTCTGAACATCCAGAGGACGCGTCACAAACAGGAATTTGTTACTTCACCATCCAGAAACCAGGCGCTGCTCATTTATGACGAGTGAAGGTTGGAACTTAAGAAATAACATTTATGGAAACTTGATCTAACTTTATCACCTGTGTATTCTTTTGATGACATCATTCACATCAATTTTCATCCATGTCCCAGTCCCCTTGATTGTAGAACTGCAGGTTGAATCCATCCATCCATCCATCCATCCATCCATTTTCTACCACTTATCCTGTTAAGGGTCATGGGGGGGGGAAGCCTATCCCAACAGTCTTTGGGCGAGGGGCGGGGTTCACCCTGGACTGGTCACCAGTCCATCACAGGGACAACTATTCACACTCACAGTCACACCTACGGCCAATTTAGAGTATCCAACTGCAGGTTGAATGCGGTGGTAAATTATTCTATTCAACCTGCCTTTGGCGTATGCATACCGATTGGGTTTTGTGTGTAAAATGTATCATTAATGTTGAATTGCAATAAAATTTGGCAGGCAAAATGACCATTTAGGATATTTGCTAAATATGTTACCACTACATTACTATGAGTTTGCTGGGTGAGGTCAGGGGATGTAACATGTAAGAGAAAATAAAATATATATTTTCCAGCCACATTCTTATCTTTGCTTCTTCTCTTTTTTCTACAGTGAATGAAACATATTTAAATCCTCTTTACAACATAATGCTTTCAAGCAAAGAGGGAATGCATTTTATACAACCACGAAAGACCTGCTTCTCGTCTCATTTTTTTTACTCAAAATTCACCCTGCACAATAGCAGCTCCACTTGCTGAAATGTTTGGCTGTGCCCACATTCATTGCCAATGCCAAACCATCTGCCACAAAGCAACACTGAGTCATCAGGTCTGCCCACGCTCTTTTGAGAATCCATGATTTCCGCGAGGTACCTCCATTTCTAACTAATCTCCCCGTACTGTACATTCCCCAGCAATGCAACACACTTCTGAGTTTGTGGGTGTGAAGTGTTGCAGATAAAGGAGCAGTCACGGCCGGAACGACGGCATCAAACGTATACAGCAAGCTTTTGAAACATTTAATTCACTGGAGATGAATTGCAGATATAATTTGATTCCTTTAGTATTCTTTAATTACTGTTCTGACAAGTGAGAACACAATAAGAAGGGAAATGCGAAGATGGATATCTAAAACGTAATTACAGACAGGAATGTAGTTGGACTGAATTTTTAAAAGGCTTGCCATAGTCATGCCTCCAGTACCGAGAGGCTTGATGTGAGAAAATCCACGTGAGCGTGCGCGCGCGCACACACACACACACACACACACACACACACACACACACACTGTGTCACACACACGCTCTGTGTCCTGACACCTATCAGCAGTTGATAATTCAGACAAAGAATAACGCCTTTGCTCTTGTCCTGTGCTGGCGGAGTTGGACAGGACAGATCCAGTGTCTGGAGGATGATCCAGTCTGGTGCTGGTGTCTATTACTCATGATCACACTGATACAGCTGATACCTCTCTCTCTCATTCTCTCTCTCTCTCGCTCTCTCTCTCCATCCTTGTGTCAGTTTTACATCCTTCTCCAAATGCACATACAAGGAGAGCTATAAAGACAGCATGAGGAAGCTATAACACCATGGCAAACATCGACATCAAGCGCACGTCTGGGGGTTGTGTGAGATGGTCGTCCATCCTGATAATATTTGGGTTTTTCTTAAAAACAAACTCGTGCTGCACTGTGGTGCTAATAGCACTTCCTGCTTCCACTAAAAGGCACTAGAGAACAAATACTTCTCCATATTATTTTGCTGTTGCGCACGTGAAGTAATTTGGATGTAAATCAGATGTTTGTTACATCAGGTTTTACTTCTAAACATGAGGTGGTGCAATGACTGACATCATGTGAAATTTTTGCAAAAGATCAGGCCACGTGGATTCCTGGTAAACAGTGAAATATTAAAATTGTCCACCCCTCTGTGGTAACACCATGTAACAAAAACTCACAGTATTGACTGCAACCCATCACCAAGTTCTAAAAGTGTTTCTGACCAAATCTGAGATGGATCTGGTCGACTGATAAGGAGCCGTGCATCAAAGTGTGACGAATTCATCTCATTTGCACTCATTGTTGCCACCCTTCCTCGGCCTGGACTCTGCCCCGCCACCGCCCTCGGTGAAAATCAGCTGTATGGTTTATAGTCCCACAGAGAACTGCCAGCAAAAACATGAACTCCTTGGCAGAGGTAATCATGATAATTGTGTAAATGAACATTTGAGGTGTGGTCATAGTTATTAGACTCTGAGATCAAACACAGACGGATTTGTGTTGCCACATTTGCCGAGAATAAACATGCATCAGGGCAACAAGCTGCTGGTCTTGCCATGATATCAGGCCTTCTAAACCCAAATTTAGTGTTTGACGTGGTATCCTGGGTGGGTGGTGGGGGGAAGGGGGCTGATAGGATGGCTTACTAAATTATAATAAGCGAGTTGAGCATTGTCTGGAATGTGTGTGTGTTTGTTTGTATTTGTTTACTGTTGCTATCACAGTGGACACAGAGAACGTAACGACTGAGGGACGGGAACGAACAAGATCTGATCTGCCGTCACCAGAGAATGAAAGTAAAATCCTCAGCTTGCTCATCAAAATTCCTGCCAATAAAAGAGTCTGCGAGTGATGTGGAGGCACCTCGGAATTCCTGACGGCATAACGAGTGTCGTCGCGCAGGCTTCTCCAGAAAACAGAAGCAGAGAAAGATGCAAACTTCTCATGGAGTTCAAAAGTGCAGCCATGAGATGGGATTAAATTCAAAATAGCAGCGCTCTCCCCTTCCTTATAAAACAGGAGAAGTTGACACACACACACACATACACACACACACACACACACACACACGCACACTCGAATGTTCCTGAGCACTCAGTGAACCCTGGATGGAACGTCAGCAATCAACCAGGCTCTTAGCACCTGCAGGTCATCTCTGTAACTTTATCACTCCCTCTCTCTCTCTCTCTCTCTCTCTTTCTGTCTGTCTCTCTCTCCCTCTCGTTCCTCTCACACATTACAGCCTCACTTTGGGGTTCATACATAGACATTCTGTCATAACTATTCTTTTTTTCTATGGAGAATATGTTGTTCTTGCTATTCACATACATTTTTCAGTTTGGAGATCAGGTCTCTCCCCTCCTCTGCTTTATTATTATTATTTTTTTTACTTTTTTTTAAACTTTTATCTATTTGTGCTTAGAAAATATTACAATCATGGCGTATGCAGTTTTTTTTTGAGAAAAGAAAATGTTCTAAGAACCTTATTGGGAACTTAAATGGAGTTTTAAATCATATCTAAAACAGAAAAAAATAGAAGCCTAAATGAACAAACACAATCAAGCAGCGTTAAGAAATAACAGAATTAAATGCATAAATGACACATTTAATCTTCTTAGTTTCCCATGTGAGTGCATAAAAGAAAAACTTTTTTTTTAAATAATTTTAAAAACTCTTTTGTCCCTCTGCTTTCTCATATCTTAGACGTTACATGAAGCCCCCCCCCCCCATTTTGTGCACAAGCATACTAGCCACCTTGATTTTGTTTGCTCTTCATCTATTCATCAGCTGTTGTCGCTTCTCTAAGTGTGAAACTTTTCTCCCTTCACCCAACAGTAACCACCCACCCAAAAAACAACTATTGTCCTGAGACGCAAACGCTATGCCAATGAATTGGTTTAAAATTTATTTTAATGTCTCTGTAATTGGCTAACTACACAAACGAACGCACGCACACACACACACACACACACACACACACACACACACACACACACACACACACAAAACCAGTATCCACGTGAGCGCTCATTGACTCTCCTCTGGCACTATGATTTATGCCGCCTAGAATCCAGCGAGGATGTGATTACTACAGAGTTATTCTGGGATGACAAACACTCACATGGCACTGCTGTCGCACCTGAGTTTAAGGGACTGTAACTTGGGAAGAGTCTCCTCAAATTAGAAAATTATTTTGAATTTTGTTTTTCCTTCCTCTTAACGTATTTCTAAATCACTTGACGCTAATATCACTGTTGCAGTTGTATATGAGAGTTTTAACAGACGCACATGTGGATGTTAAACTGGCAACATTAATCCTGATATCATATCATGATATCTGGGCTTATATAAGTACTTTTTCTTACCCAGATGTTGTCTAGGGAACCCTGAAGTGGCCATAGGGAGAAAAACATTTTTTTTTTCTTGTGATATAACTTGTGGCCATCGTTTAATTAATTTTCGGTCATAAGTTATAGCTTATTTACACACAAAAAAAAAAAAAAAGTATCACAGCAAAAGGTCTCATGATCACATGTCAATTAAATGGAGGGAACAAATTGTATTTTTAGCACCTACAACATATATTTTTTTCTCTTCAGGGCCACTCTGAACCCTATTCAGTTACCACTTCATTTTGAATGTCCCCACTCACTCTTGCACTGTTAAATTTGGGATCTCTCCGTAATGTAAGTATTATCGAAACACTGCAGACTGTATCCAGGTTGAATGTGGTCCTGATACACACACACTTGATAAAATGTTCACCCATCTGGGGCACAGTTGGCAGTGAACGTATCCACTCTCGCTGGCAGCCACCACTTCCTCTTCTCTGACTCGTAAAACTGATTTGTGTTATTTTAATGTCCGCGGGAGCTCAGACTGCTATTCACGGTTATTCTCTGCTGAGATTATCAATCTCAGTCCTGCGCCAGTAGGAGTTAAACTGAGATGTGATGAAAAAGAAACGACTCAGACATGGAGTTAAAGATATGTTTACTATTTAAAAAAACAAAACAAAACAATGCATGTATGCGCTGTGTGTATTCGTGAGTCTCCTTGTGGACAAATATCGTCCAGATTGTATCAACATTGAGGAATATTGCTTCATCTGAATTCTATGATGTATGATTACACAGAATAAGCCAAGAATGGCAAAAAGTAAAGTTCAAAACATCTTTTTGATCGTGTGATGAAATCTGCATCTGGATCTTCAACACTGCTTCATGTAACTAAAAAAAACTGCGACTGTAAACTGGACAGGCTCCACCTGCTGCAGAGGACCGTGTGGGAACCTCCACCCCGGCTGTTTGAAAGGACATCGTGGTGAGACTGTTCACTAAACTGCTGTTTCCAAGGTAAAGCATGGACTTTGAACCCAACATTGATTTCTGTCTTCTTTTTTCAAAGTCAACTTTAATGTTGAATATACTATACGTGCATGACATGGACAACCTGGACCGATTCGAAACATTTCTTGTAGCGATCTAGAAGCATCTTAGCTGGTAGTCTGCTGGTATTGTCTGCGGTGTTTCTTTTTGCACATTTTTTTGCAGCTTCATTTTTTTTTTTGTTGTTGTTTTGAGGAAGAGTTACAGCCCTGTTTCTCACAGTATTTTACCTACTTTCATTTTTAAAGTAAAACAATGTGAGCTCAGAATCGTGGTGGCCCGTCTGCAAATATTAGTCTTGGCCTTTTGTACCTTTCTTTATATAGCGGTGTCCTCCTGGACCTGCGCCCATATGCTTTAGTGTGAGATGTGTGATACGGGCCCCACTCTTGGGATTTCTCCTGGTCAGCTTGCAGCTCTGTAGATGTCTTGCCTGGTGATTCCTCCACGATCCAAGAATGTTTGAGGGGTTTAGCTCAACATTCTGGGAAGATCTCAACAGTTTCATGGTTGCTGATGCAGGGATTTCAAGGCCCGATCAAAGAAAGTTGTTACGTTTTTTTAAATTTCTGATGCTCTCTTTCCTTCACCTGAGTGGTGAAAAGGAAATGCACTAAAATCCTTTAAGAGTCTTCTTGTTTTTATACATTTTTAGAAATTTATTTCATTCTTGTTATTTGTCAAAGGTTCCTGCACCTTCATTCTACTGCAGTTCTGCACGTACAAATATGCATGTGGCACAGGCCACATCGCAAAAAAGGCCAAATCGCAAAAAAGGCCATCCTGATTAATTGGAAATCCAAGAATAACCTAAGCATTACTCAATATAGAAACCTTTTATTAGACCACATTTCCATGGAGAGAATGTCTGCTTGGGAGGAAAGTCGATCGTCAGAGTTCGAACAAATCTGGTCCCCGATAATTAAATCCATCAAGTCGTTTCGATGGGGGGAGCTGGGCTTTGTGGCCCTGGGCCCAGTGCGGGTGGCTATGGACGCTGGCTCCCTTGGGTGTCCAGTGGCTCGCTGAGCCGGAGGGCCCGGGTTACAGCCTCCGGGGGCTGCTTTGGGTCTCGCCTGTGCGGGATGGTGTGGGGGGTGTGGGGGGTGTGGGGGCGGCTTCCCCTATCATGGTGGCACCCTGTGGGATTGGGGGTTTGGGGGTTCTTGGGCTGAGTCGCGGCTTCCACCCAGTTTGGGGGTCCGGGGCCCTGGGCCCTGGTGCCTGGGATCTGCGCTGGTCTCCCCCCGTGTTCTGGGGGTTTCTGGGTGCCCTGGTGGCTTGGTCCTGACCTGCCTGCTATCCTGGACTAGGAGCACGATGTCCTGGTCCCCCACATCAGCTACAGTCAGCTACCCACAGCATCCAAGACAAACTGTAGCACACACATACACACACACACACACACAGAGACATATACACACATACACACACGCATACACACACAGAGACATACACACACATACACACACATACATACACACACACATACACACATGCGGTGCACAACTGATCCACAATCACACATTCAGACATTTATTTGAAAAATTATATTAAACCAAATGGTAACCTTGCACAGGAAATTCTGCAACCAGTGGTTTTTCTTTTTTTTCCCTCTGTTGTTATTGTTGTTCCTGTTGTTTGTTTGTTTTTCTGCTATTGTTGTTGTGTTTCCGCCCCCCCCCCCTCTTGTCTTCCCTATCCTGTCCCTGTTGTCTCTTCCTATCCTCTCCTGAGCCTCAGTCCGGTAGCTTTATCAATGAACCAATACCATTCCTAATAAAATCAAGCACAAATGGCGATAGGAGGAGGTGTTTAATAATCCTGATTTCAGTAAGAGTCACCCTGCTATCCCATCCATACTCCAATCATCTGAGTGTCACAGATTAAAGTCAGACCCAAGAGAGAGGTGAGAGGAGACGATGGTCCAGTCCTTGAGAGCAACTGGAACCACACAGTGGACAGTTTCGATAACATGAACCTGCGTGAGGCTCTGCTCCGGGGAATTTATGGTTACGGTTTGGAAAAGCCGTCTATGATACAGCAGAAAGCTATCATACCCTGTATCAAGGGTTATGATGTGATTGCCCAGTCCCAGTCTGGCACTGGCAAAACTGCTGCATTTGCAATTTCAATCCTACAGAAGATCAACCTGAGGCACAGGGCCACTCAGGCTCTGATTGTGGCCCCCACCAGGGAGCTGGCTCAACAAATCCAGCGAGTGGTGCTGGCTCTGGGTGACTACATGGGAGTCACCTGCTATGCTTGCACTGGAGGCACCAGCATCCATCGCGAGGCCCAGAGGCTGAGGAACGAAGACCCTCAGATTGTTGTGGGGACCCCCGGTCGAGTCTTGGATATGTTCAACCGCAGACATCTTTGTTCCAGGAGCATCAACATGTTCATCATGGACGAGGCTGACGAAATGCTCAGCCGAGGCTTTAAGGAACAAATCTATGACATCTTCCAAGTCCTGCCAAGCAGAGCACAGGTGGTGCTCTTCTCTGCCACAATGCCATCTGACGTGCTGGCAGTTACCAAAAAGTTCATGCGGGATCCTGTCAGGATCCTGGTGAAGACAGAGGAGCTGACCCTGGAGGGCATCCGCCAGTTTTATGTCGATGTCACAAAGGAAGAATGGAAGCTGGACACCCTCATGGACCTTTATACATCCCTGACTATAACCCAGGCAATCATCTTTACAAACACTCGCAGGAAAGTCGAGTGGCTGACTCAGCAGATGGAGTCAAGAGGGTTCACCGTCTCTGCACTGCATGCAGAGATGGACCAGAGCCAGAGGGACGTGATTATGAGGGAGTTCCGCTCAGGATCCAGCAGGGTCCTGATCACAACGGACATTCTGGCCAGAGGCATTGATGTACAGCAAGTGTCTCTGGTCATAAACTATGACCTCCCTACAAAGAAGGAGATCTACCTCCACAGGATTGGTCGAGGAGGTCGGTTTGGAAGAAGAGGAGCTGCCATCACCCTTGTGACCAATGACTGCAGACGAGCCCTGAAGGACATTGAGAGTTTCTACAGCACCACCGTTGAGGAGCTGCCCACGGACATAAATGACCTCATATAGAAGAATCCAAGCGTCTGCCATCACCCCATCATTTTAGGGGACAGACTGCGATTTATTGATTGTGTGTGAATAAATGAAAATAAAGTACTTCTGTCTTTGAAAAAAACAAATTTAATAGTGTGCAATTCTGGCTGCACCACGCAGCTACAAGAGCAAATTGTTTAATCACCTGTGTTAGCTCATAATGGTTTCTATGGGACTGTTCACACTTTTAACAAATTAAAATGTGTTTCAGTTTCACATCTCACGTCTATCCAGATAAATGCCCACATTACTTGCACAAAACAACAAACAAAAAAAGAAATACGCATGTGGCAAATAGAAATAATTAACTTGAACTTAAACTCTGTGAGTGGCTAATTAGGTCTCGTGAACACTGGCAGCTAATCAGAGGTGAGTCTGATTTTCATTCTATTTTGTTTTCAAATCAAAACTATTCAACAAGTTACCAATTATAGACAACTTTCAGTTTACAGTTGATATGGATTCATTCAATGATTTTGAATTTTGAATCATTGTAGAAAAACTGATGAGACGTATGTTTTGTTCAGCAAGACGATGTTGGCATATGAACTCTGGATAAACAAAACAAGTTATTTTGGCTTTAGGATTCTTGGGTGTCAGTCACTGAGCAGGACTGTACAGTGGAATAGAGCTGTCTCTTACGCTGGCGCTCTGGTCGGTTGAGGACAGTATATTCCCCATTTGGAGTGTGTAGGTGAGGCGAGGCCATATGTCACTCCAAATATATGAGAGGCACTCTGGGTAAGAGCCTGGTTGATAATGTCAGTAAAACCACACTGCTGAGGGGCTAATAGCAGCAGATATAAGAGGGTTTTCTTAGATAAGCAGAATGTATAGCCTCACTGATCCAATCAACCAAATAGATATCATCTGACCAGAGCAGCAGCAGCAGCTTCTAGATTTAGCTCACTGATGCCTTCTCCCAGTTCAGACTTGGCTTCCTGGAAGCGGCCAGATCCAGTCTTTAAGCCAGCAACTTGGGCTCCAGATAGTTTATTAGTATGGAAAAAATAAATGTTGCATTAAAACCCATTTGAACACACATGCAATTATTAACAAAGTGCGAATTTTTTTTTTTTTATCAGTTTAAAAGGAAAAGTGAAACTGTTCAGTAAATAACGAAGTTATAAAACCTTTTACACAGAAAAAAGGTGATTTAAAAACACCTCTGTTCTGGAGGCGCTGAATGTTCTAGAAGTTTCAGTAGATGTGCTCAGTTAAAAGTTGCGTTCAAGAGAAACGCTGGTGTCCTGACGTCACATCAGCGGGTCTGAGGCACAGCAGGAATAGCAATCAGAGCGATCACTTTCCCCGTGCCTCCACAAACTTCTTACGCCACACAACTCAAGTATTTGACTGATGCTCACACACATGAATGCATGTGCAAACGCTGGCTAGTAGCCGAGTGTAGCATGGCGCACATGTGCAGGAAGCAGCCGGATCATATTGGGTTTTAGAGCCATATACAATTACAACACTTGTCAGGTGTCAGGGTGTGTGTGTGTGTGTGTGTGTGTGTGTGTGTGTGTGTGTGTGTGTGTGTGTGTGTGTGTGTGTGTGTGTGTGTGTGTGTGTGTGTGTGTGAGAGAGAGACTGGTAGTGACCTAAGGTACTGTGACAACACAGCCAGACAGTTAATTGGAGATGGCATGTGCAGGTTCCAACAAAAGCCGTGTCCCAAAGTCAGGTCAGTGGTTTGGGTAAAGTAAGTCGTGGGCCTGGTAAGTCTGCATGAAATAAATGTGACTCTATGTAAATGCCCCCAAAGGTGAGTGAAGTAAGCACAAGTGAAAGTTTTCATGTGCATATGTTTTTGTCAACATAATTAACCCTTGTGAAAAATGGCATGTCAGCTGGAAAACACTCATATATTGACAAGCTGGCAGCTGCAGAATCAGACGAATAAACACACTTACCTGAACAGCTGGAGTAAACTCCCACCACACACACACACACACACACACACACACACACACATACACACACACAAATAAACATAGAGTCAGGTGTCATAAATGAGCACCTCTAATTCAAAGAACTGCTCTGCGTTCCAGTATCTTTGAATGCAAAACTGAGTTCTCTGTTTACACAGATCACATCTCATAACACGTCCAAACAGTCTATTAGCTCCCGAGAAGAGGTCAAAGGTCATCTCTTCCTAGTTTACTTTCCTATTTGCTTGTAATTTTTTTGTTTTGTTTTGTTTTTTGTTTTGGTGGATCGGTGTATCAAAGACACATTCATTCAACTCAGGTTTTCATATGAAAGCTAATTCCTGGGACATGTAAAATTTGGTGTCAGTTAAAGGTTCATGGTAAACTGTTTCTCGTGCAAGAGGTCAGTTTCCCTGGTCTTAATGAGGAAACTGTGGGAGAGTGAGGCCAAAACAACCTAAGTGGTGCCATCAGAGGTGCTGCTACATACATAAACTACTTGAGAGACACAGATACTTGGGTATAAAAGAGGTACTGACTAAAACCCTCAAATAAAGGGAAAACATTGAGGATGTGAAATGAACAAAAAGAATGGAATGGAAAAAAGCCGTGAAAAAAAATTCTTCAGTGTGAAAATCAATCTTAACATTTGAAAGGCATGCAATGATGCAAAAAATAAATGTATTGATTAAAAAAATATATCCTCCAATGCATTGAAATGATCAAAAACATTAGAGAACACAGATATTTGTGTTAGAATGTGGTGGGTAAAAGTAAAAAAAACTGCCAGAAAGAAGAGCAAAAAACTCCCTCAAAACTCTGCTTAATGCCTATAAATTATTTGTGCCTCAGTCTTTCCCGCCTCTCCTGACCATCTTAACTGAATGATGCCTTGCTTGTTCTCTCCAGAGTGTCATGCTGGCGAGAAGGAACAAGGTGTTTTCCCGTTATGGTTGAAAGCTTTACTGACTTTGAAGAGCATAAAATAAAAAAATATAATCCATGACTAAATTCTAACCTTCTATATTAGAGTAAGCTGCTGAGCAGAACAGTTTAAGTGAGACCCACCTTCCCCAACTTCAATCATAAATATATATAGATATTTCCCAGTAATACTGTAATCAGAGCGGGTGTAAGTTCTAATGTGGAAATATTTCGGCATGTTTGTCTGACCTGTTATGCCAGCCAGATGAGGCTTCATCTAATTATTCCACTTATCAAGTCAAGTGAGTCCCTCGGCTGCAGGAGAAGACAGGAAATTGTAAAACTTGTCATTAAGGAGAGCGGCTGCTATTTATGGTGGAGCGTCAACTCTGCCTTAGCACCCATGAGAGAGACTATCCCCAATATCTGCACTCAATAATGGATTCAGATGTCTATTTATACTTGCTCTCTCTCTCTCTCTCTCTCTCTCTCTCACCATCACTCTGCCACTTCTTGTCATAATTATAGCTGCTGGCCATCATTAAACGGCTGCTACAGGAATAACCCAGCCCTGTAGGTAACACTGTGTTTTCTGTACCTCTGGAAGTTTGTGCTTTTACATCAAAAATGTCTTTTATGAGTTTTGAAGAGCATCCACTTGTTATTCTGATGATATCAAACCATCAAAGCCCGAGGCAGCCGTAACTGTCTGTTTTATGAGCTTCTGTTACTAATATTCAGTTTGTGAACTAAGTAGATATAATGATATTTGGATGAAAATGTTGAGACTTATATAATGATGAGACAGAGACTTCAATTCCCATATGTTATTTGCTATACTGCAGAACGGAAACTCTCAGGTTGTTATTCTGAGGACACAATCTTCTCCGTCTCATTACCCTGCTTGTAGGGTTCTTATGGACACTTGTGGTTGGCAACCTAGTGGGAGAGTATATTACCTTATATATATATATGTAGGCTGATTTTTACACAAGTATGCAGAGATGTTGTTAATTATATGCCAGCATTGTAAATGAGAGCACATGGAGATTGAGTTAATAATTGCATTTTGACCTTTATGATGGGGAAATTTTTTTTACTGACAAGACAATTTTACAGTTTGCAGGTGAAGAGTATGAGAGTAAATTTGTGGTGGTCGGGTCATGACCTTGTGATTTTAACAATCCTGCTTCGATCTATTGTACCACATAGAGCATTTTTGATGTCTACACACTCAAATTTAAACACAATTTAACTAACAACAGCTGGTTACTCAAGGTTAAGGTTAATCAACCTGGTTAAGGTAAGACTGTTGTCATGGTTACGGTTTCTTACCCCGATTACAGCAGTTGTGCAGTCAATTGTCCTGCCCTGTCCTCAGGTTATGTGCATATTGTACAAACAGCGTCCTCTGCTGGTTTAATCGAAAAAGGATCACTGTCAAGCCAGGCCCTTTTAAATAAAGTTATTTTGTTTACAATTTCACTCAAACATGGCCTCCCTAGCAACCACTGGTTGCAGTGAAAAACTTTGCTCGGTAACTATTACGGCGCTCTTTTACTCTCTCTCTCTCTTTTTTTATAACTACATTTCAATCAAAAACAGTCATAATCGAATAGAAATTATATTTTTGGGATTATTTGAAACATTTAGATTTTGAGAGGAGTGCTAGGGATGTTGTTAACGAGCTCCACGAGCTTGTTAGCCAATGTCAGCTTATCTTGAAGTTAACAGTCATTTATCAGACTCATGAGTACCGTAATTGCTTTCTTTTTTTTTCTGGTGGTTTGTTCACGGATATAGCCTTATTAATATTTGTCCGACTATGGACGCCTTACTTCTTTCGTTTCTTTTTTTGTTTTTGTTTATTAATGAAATAATTATTTTTTTCAGATTAAATTAATATGTTTAATTCGGAGCACAAATTGAAGGTCTTCCCAGCTTTTCTATCCTCTCAGTTACTTTATATGTGTTTTATGTGAGACTTCATCACTAATATAAGTCTGTATGCATCTTTAAATTGACCCGTGAGGCACCATGAACGAAACGTGAACCTACCAAATGCAACGATGAAGTACTCTATGATTCGGTTTTGTCTTTTGGGCAGAGGGAGGGAGACGGCATCAGGCGGGCATGCACATCCTCTTCCCCCATCAGCAGGGACTATGTGGATGAGAAACAGGCCCGACAGGAAGCTGCACTGTTTCTCAGGGAGGCTGAGAGGACCCGGAAGCAGTAAGTTTAACCCCTTGATTTTTAACTGGTTCACTGGAGGAGCAGGGCCATGTGTTGATGCGACCTCACAAAATGTCTAAGCATTTTTAAATGGCATACACACAGATTTTTTTACTTCACATAAGACCATGACATAAAGACGGACAAGCTGTCCACAACCTCAGGCTCCTGTCAAATGTGGCCAATCACAAAATGCCTACTCATGTTTCAAATCAAAATGTCAGTTGCTCCAACCCTGTTATTTCTCCTCAAACTCATCACAGAATTGAAAAATTGGAAAAAGAGAGGACGCTGAGTGTTCAGTGCAGAAAACATGGCTGGACAGATGTGTCTGGAGGACTGGAGGAGTACGAGAGAATCCTGGGAGAAGAAAGACATGCAGAGAGTTGGTTTTTATTTGCATTTTAGTTGCCAGTATTTCCCTCTTACATTTGAGTATGACAGGGTGAATGGGCCTCACTGCTGTATAATTACCACATGCTTACAGTGTATATTCTTCTAAAACTAAAGTTCCAATCTTGACATCAATACATTTTCACTGTGATTCTGGGCCTTTTTCTTTCTTCAGAGGCGAAAATTAAAAAGCAACTGGAGAAGATTCAGAATGGGGTGAGAAAGTTTCAGAGGCTGCTGATTGATGTGAAACCAACTCCTGAGTGTAAGTAGCATCAGTTTAACAGCCACATAGAGTAAAAGGATATTTTGCATCGCTTTATTATCAAACAGCAATATAAACTGTATTTTTTATTGATATTTTTCCCCTCAGTCCATACTGTTTATTTTGTGTGGAGAAAAGTTACCTGCCTGGACAATTTCAGTATTCTTGTTTAGGTTGTTATTGTCATCTCTGATATTGATATTTGTGCTTCTGGTTTCTGCAGGGGTTGCAGTGTCATTAGGGCTCAGTGTTTTTCTTTATTTTTGTCTTTTTCAGTGATTGAAAGGCTGCAGGTAATAATGTCAGAGGTTGAAGTTGCCATCAGTGCCCTGAAGGAGGAGCAGTGCACAAGGTAAAATCATCTACTAGACAATGTAGTCTACATTTGACACAGAAAACGTAGGAACTCAGTGCACTGTAATTATAGCAATGCCTTGTTTTGGGCAATGAATATGCATAATATAATGAAGATATTTTTGAATGTGTTTCTCTGTGTCTCTTAGCTTTGAGGGGCTTTTGAAGGAGGAGAGAATCTGCAGACAAGAGATCGCCGCTTATGGGAAGAAGATTGAAAACTGGAACCTTGCTGTGAATTCAGAGTTTAAACCCCCCGCAGCCCCCACGGTTAAGGTCTGTGTCTTCTAACCTCCTTCATTCTCTATGTTTTCTCTGGAGTTGTTAAAACAAATAAAAAAGGATCCTCTGACTTCACTTATCATCCTTCACAAAAGATCAAAACCCTGGACAGAGACCTCCCAGCAGAGGTCAGAGCAGTGGAGTCTTACCTTCAGAAGACAGGGGGAACTTGTGGTGGCTGGGACCAGTTTGACCACCAAACCTTTCTCAGGGTAAAATACTGTAGTGTAGTTGTTCTACTTAGACAACAAAAATAGCAAAAATACTGAACTTTTCATGCTCCTGAGGCACGTCTCATCCTCCTTTATCACAGTGTGTGAATGGTTGAATGAGGCAATATTTAACATCACTTTAAGGGCACGTAAGGAGAAAAAATATTACATAAACAGAGTCTATCTAATGACACTTCTTGTTTCTCTTGCCACTTTTATCTTGCATCAGTACGTCATCACTTCGCATCTCCCATCACTGAGAGAAAAGGATGCAACTCTGAGGCAGTCCTTCTTATCATTTGGACACTTAAAGCAATGCTTCACCCAAAAATAGTTCGCTCAACTTCTCTGCTAACAACAGCTACAGCAAGAAAAGACCAGCAAAACTGCTCAAAAATATCTGCTTTCAAACTCTCAAATGCATTGTCCAGTATTCTTAATCCAGTTTTATGCTCATTAATCCTCAAAAACTTGGATTTGAGTGAAAAACACACAAATATACTATAAGCCTCCCAGTCCATCACTACCATGTAGCACTAGTGAGTAGGTTCAAATAGTTGCACCAGGTGCTATCATGAGTGAGCACCTATTGCAACAATGTCCTTACCTGAACTTCTCTCATCTGCCCCAGGTTTGGACAAAGTACAGCGGACAACCGGCCTACAGGAAAGAGGCCAAACTGTATCTCCCTTGTAAAACGCTGGAGGAGATACAGAGACATGAGGAGTGGCACCTGGAGCTGACCTATCTCCAGGACAGGAAGAGAGAGGTAGGTGACCCTGGCTAAAGATATGGAAACAGCCATGAACCTCTCCCTGTGTGCTCAGTCTTTCTGGCGTGGCCTGAATCCTTGAAAGTTTGTGAGAATCACATTGAAACAGTTAGCCTCCTCCACACAGTTGAGTTTAACCTTGACTGTGATTTGACTGGGCTCCCAGTAGTGAGCTTAAAGTCATCACAGTTTTTTTTCTTTTTCTTAAGTTTGTTCTTTGTAAACTTAGCTCTTTGTACACTCAGAAAGAATTATGAAAGTCAGATATCAGCTCAGGGAATGAGGAGATGTTGAAGGTGCAAAAGCAGGGTTTAGAGACAGCAGATGACCCAGAGCAACTGTCAAGCCAGTGTCATGAAGCCTTCTAGTGGGAGTGATATCACAGGAAGATGTTTTCCTCCCCAGGCTATCCAAAGATGGAAAACCAGCAAGGAACTAGAACACCAAACCAAGATACAGAGGCAGGAGGAGGCAGAGCAGGCAGAGAGGAGCAAGAAAGAAGCCAGAAACCAGGCCCAGCAGCTCAAGTAAGTAACTTGAGAAGACAGTAATTCCAGGGATAAAGCAGTGGAATAAATGTTCACACTCATAAGATCCCAGCAGCTCTGACAACCATCCAACATGATTAATTCGTCAAATAGCTTGTGGTATATTATCTTCTAGGGCTGAGGAGGAGAAGAGGGTGGCGGTACAGCAACTGGAGGAATGGAAGGAAGCAAAGAGAAGGAGAGAGGAGCAGGAGGCAGAGCAGCAGCTTGCTGAGGAGAAACGAAAGAGCAAAAGAGAGAAGGTACATTTGAGCGTAAGCGTGTGTGATGAAGCTCTACTAATGGTTCCCATTGGGAAGATAATACATCAGTATGCACAAGAAAATGATGAGAAATCTTATTCCACTCGCAGTATTTTCAAGAAACAAATGATAATGTGTTTTATCAGGAAGAGCGTCGTCGTCAGCTTATAGTGAAGCTGAGTGTTGAGGAGCAGCTACGATTGAAGAGAGAAGAGGAGGAGGAATGGAAAAGGGGAAGAAGAGAGGAAGAAGAGAGGGAGATGGATGAGAGGAGGAAGAGGGCTGCGAAGGGCATCAAACGACTCAGTGAAAGGGTACGAAACATGAGTCTGGTTGTCTGTGCTACTCTTCACCTCTCTGGTATGTTCAATTCTGATTGACTCCATCTGAGACATCAGTCCTGTCATGAACCCTCCCTCATTTCTGTTTCTTCAGTCATTAATTTACTTCCCGCTCCTGACAACCTCATCCTTTTGTCATTTCAGACCCTGCCACTCCAACCTGCCTTGTAGTCACCCCAGCCTTCACTAATTAGCTGATTCTCATCACTCTCTGTCGATAGACGCTATTCTTAACCACATTCATTCCCCCTCACTTCACTAACCTTTCCAGCATTGTAGTTATTCTGAATCCTGATTCCTGTCTTTTAAGTTCACCATTAAAGCTTTGTGGTTTTGACCTGCTTGTTTCTGTGTGGCGTTTGTGGTTTCCTGCCTGTTCTGAGTCAGCCAGCATCACCAGAGCAGTCAGTTGATGCCATTAACATGCAGTTTCTGGCTTCTCTGCTCTCACGAGCTGGCTTCACTGTCTTTATTGTGATAGTTTCTACAAGATGTAACGTAATGTTTGGGATGACAGACACAGCAAGGACGAGCTTCTCATCCATCTTGTCTGTTGCCAAGGTGACAAGTATCGACCAGTCATATAGTTGCCTGAGAGAGAGAGAGAGAGAAACGGGGACACCAGCGCCTTCCTCAGTAGTTCTGAAATCTGCAAGTACTGGAAGCGACCACACTTAAAGCAGAAAAGTCATTTGTCTCTCCTTGGCCCCAAACACAGTGGGAACTATCTCAGTGAATGTGATAGGAGTGTTTGCCATCTGTGAATTTCTCACATTAAAAAAAAGGTTAATGTTTGTAGACACAGATATGGACTGTAAAACTGAGGCTCATGTACACGTTCGTTCTGACAGTTTATGCCTCTCTGCAGGATCTCCACAGGGTGCTGGCAAAGCTTGAGGGGAAACAGCTGAAGGAAAAGG
This sequence comes from Aulostomus chinensis, assembly GCF_037954235.1. Classification (NCBI taxonomy): domain Eukaryota; kingdom Metazoa; phylum Chordata; class Actinopteri; order Syngnathiformes; family Aulostomidae; genus Aulostomus; species Aulostomus chinensis. Next base: position 9,053,570 of record NC_141325.1, read on the forward strand.
AGGAAGAAGAGAGGCAGGAGAGAATATCTGCTAAGATAAAGGAGAAAGTAAGGAGCTCTGAAGAACAGGCCCTTGCTACAAACATTTCAAACAGCTTTGTGGTTTCAGGTTGATTTTAATTTGTTGTTCATGCAGGTGGATGGTCACATCAGCAGAGACCCATCCAGGCTTACCCGCCCCACAAAGGGATGGGAGGAGCGCATGAAGAATGTTGGACCCTCTGGAGGAGGACCTGTGCTGCAGATGTTTCACAGGTCTACAGTCATTAGCCCCTTTAACTTCATCTATGAAGGACTTGTTTGTGTAACCATTTTCTATTTTACATGACTCTTCTTTGTGTTGCAGAGCTGTACCCAGTTGGAGACAAGGCCTGTGATGAGCAACAACTCCTTAGAAGACTGTGAGAGGAAGCTGGAGTACCAGAGAGAACCCACACAGGCACAGGGAGAACATGCGGACTCCACACAGAAAGATCCTGTGCCTCGATCCTGGGACTTGAACCCGGAACCTTCTTGCTGTGAGACGACAGGGCCAACCACTGCACCACCGTGCTGCCTCCAATGATGTTCTCAGACATCAATTAAAATCAATACCAAACACAGATTTTTACAAGTAACCAAGAATTTTTAACCAAGTAGTCTTAAGTACAATGTCAAGTTATCTTGCGTATTTGCATTTGTGGGATTTTATTAAGGACTGTAACTCACAAACATCATGGAGGATGTGTTCGTTTACTTTTGACACTTAAGCAAACTCAGTATCAAATACTTTCTACTTTTACATGAGTAGGTTTTTGAATACAGACTTTTACTTTTGCTTGGGATTCCTATTTTTACTGAAGTACAACAACTGTTTACTTCTTCCTCAACTACCTGTATGCTTTGTACAACCAAATCTATAATGGAATTGTTGTTTTAAATAAAGTATGCATCATTCTGTCTAAAGCCATTCCAGTTTTGCTTACTTTACTTCATTCTTGGGAACCAAAATTCACCTGTCAGCTTTTTGAGAGGTAAAACGAATGCAATATATTACACCTGCCGTGCTCCGAACCCTCTCGACTCAAGTATTATAATGATCGGTTTTAATGAACATATTTGAGAGAGGTGTTGAGAAAATTTGAGAAAGCTATAATTTGGATCCCTGAAGGACTGTATTCGGTTATACTCGTGTTTATGAAAAGATAGAATAAGTGTACACTGTTAAGGATGCTCTTAGTCACTTTTAATAAATATATATTTAAAATAAAAGGTCTTTGCAGGAAAAATGTATCAGAAAATGGAAGAAGAAAATTGGAAGAAGTGTAAGCAGTGTTTGCTTGATGGTGAGGGGCTGATCATCAGTATTATCAGGTAGCTCTCATAAACCCCACAGTAACGTTCCATGATTCAAAAACATTTAATACTAAGTAATCGGATCATTTTCACCAGTACCTACATTTAAGTCGCTGTACAATACTTACGTTACAGCTTTTATTTTGAAAAACATCCGTACCGGAAAAGATTCCTCATAGGTGCGGATGCAAAGATGGCGGAAGAGGAGAGCCAGTTTGAAGAATTTGAGCAAATAGACTTTTTAAGAGATCGACATGTACGATTCTTCCAGAGAACGCTACAAGTGTTACCCGAGAGATACGCCTCTCTGGAGACAACCAGGTGAGGTCACTGGAATAAAAAGTATTGCTTTGGTTTATTCGTTTTATTCAACAAATTGACCAGCAACCTAAGCTAGCTGCGGCTTAACTTGCCTACCGCTTTGAATGGAGGGCAGTGCTATTTAGCATAGCGTGTTGGCTAATATTAGCTAACTGCAGTGAAGTTATGACAGACAGGCTGTGGTACAACACGAAACTAACTTGTTACAGTACTACTATGTCACTGGCAGTTATTTGGTGTACTTTAGTAGGGTTTATTTTCAGGGATATTTTTTTGGTTTGTATTCTAACTTGAGGCAAAGTAAACTAATCAGACGAATCCCCCAAGTATCTACACAGTCTATTAGCTAGCTAGCCTTATTTCAGAAACAATTGCCGGGGGATGTTATGGTTCTTTTAACGTTGCTCTGTGCCTTCTTTCCAGGTTGACTATCATATTTTTTGCCTTGTCTGGTCTGGATGTACTTGATGCCCTGGATGTTATAGATAGAGACGTCATGATCGAGTGGATCTATTCGTTACAGGTTCTACCAGCAGAAGATCGTAAGTCCATATCTATCTATCTATCTATCTATCTATCTATCTATCAGTCTATCTATCTATCTATCTATCTGATAGCTGCTGCAATCTTACTAGGTTGAATTAAACTTCTGACAAACAGGGATTCATAGAACAGGTGCTCTCATAATATTTTATGCTACATATCTACAGTGTAGGTGTATTGAATGGTTTATAGATGCTGGTTGCAGATCAACCACACTCATCTGATTCTTGTCTCTGTAGTCATGTTACAATCTTCTGCACACATTGAACTCAATAGAGGAAATAGATAGATTGTAAGCCTGTCATAGCTTCACCATCATTCCTGTGAATCCATTAGTGGGACTGTCAAAGTCCAACTATCGTTGTTAAATACGTAGAGAGCTCACCATCCCCTGAAGGAGGGTGTGACGGCAGTCTTGAAAGGTAACAATTCAGGTACTCAGAGCTGGTAGCAGAGAGCAAAGAGGCTGTCTTGAAACCCAGGGTTTACCCTCTGGAGGTTTGTCAGCAAATCACGAGTCCAGACCAGTGCTAGCATGATGGGGTCAAACAAACGGAATACTGTGAGGGAGCTAGGAGGCGAGGAGAGGAGGCAGAGAAAGTCAGCTTCTGGTTGGAGGAAGGGCAATAGTTGGAGCACCCTTGTAAAGCAGCCACATGGGGCAGTGGGAAGATGACTTCAATCACGCCAATGTGCCTTTGCGAGAAATGGACTGTTATAGTTGGCAAAACATAGATGAACGTCTGCTTCCAGCTGATGAGCCTGCAGCTAACATTTGGCACTTGGCGGAGGGGTGAAACAGGAAACACCTCACCTGTACAAAGCTCACAGAATTGCTATAATTTTTTTGTCTTAGAAAACCATCCAGCACTGACAGAACCCTCTCATGGGAAAATCCATCTTTAGTAGAGAGACACTTGAAATGGTCAAGTGACCCGAGCTCTCCATGACAAGACACGTTTCACGTTTTCAGCAAAACAAATTTTTAGTGCATCAATGAATAAGCAGTGAGAATGTGTTGTTTCCTCTGAAAAAGGTTCAATAAAAGTGTTTCAGCATCACAGTTGAGGAGGTAAATACATTCCTGTCTGTGGTGTCACTGGGGTGGGGGGCTGGGGGGTGGGGGGAGCGGGGCCTGTCAGTCATCGCTGGCTCAGAGCATCTCAGGTTTACTGTGAAGTTGAGAAGCTCCATGAGACTTCGTTTCAGCAAAGTGTCGTCAGAGTTGCAAAGTTAGAATAATCAAACTTCAAAGCCTGGGAACATTTTTCATTCTTTCTGAATTTTGCAAGAGACATTGGCCGCCGGGTGCTGTCCTTCCCTCACCTGATCACACTTCACCTCTTTGCATCAGCGAAATGATTAAATATTTAATGACTTGTTTTGTTTTTTTTTTCTTTCACTAACAAGCCAGTCCATGCCATCTGTTTAGATGCCCAGTTAGTTAATTATTCAAGACATCAACAGAAATCACGACAGGATTGTGCTTGATTAGGCTCATTTTTGCTGCTGCCATATGTTCGGTGTCTGGCACATTAGACATGAAAATACAGCCCTGTAGGCATTTTAGATGTGTCATCAATATGGAAGTGGGTCTAGCACAAAGTTTAAACTGTTAATATGAGTAGATTGGTGTGTTTTTCTTTCCGTGAGAGTGCGAAGGTGTTGAATGAAGTCCCGGATAAGTTCAAACTACATGACATGTAGTTTGCAACTGTTCAAGACTTCTTCTTTTTTTTTTTTTGTCCATGATTCCTTTTATGTTGCTTCACTCTGGGCATGATTTAGGTAAGTATTACAAAGATGACAGTTTTATTCCAATTTAATGACCTTAAAATGCATAAATATTGCAGACTTTTTATTCTTAATGAACACAAGTACAACCTCCCGGGGGAGAGAGCTGAACATCTGTAGCGCAACATTATCGATGTCTGTAAGCCTGTCACTCAGAAATCATAAGGATCTTGTACACCATCAAAATGTTGATACAAACATGCTGTAATTGTCAGATGTTAAAGTTTGTGCACCTGCTGTAAATATAATATTTTATTGGCAGCAATCCTGCTAGATGATGTTTACTGTTTATGGCCTGTAGGTGGCAGCAGTACACCTTGTATTGTAGTGAGTAGGTTCACGTCCTGGTGCATCTTTGCTGCACTGGTGAAGGTCAGTGCAGAATGGGAACTTGTTTATATCCTAGTAAAACTGAGTATTACTGTCTTGCTCCAATTCCTCTCAGTTTTTATCAGTTACACAATGTCCTCCCATGCTCCCAGAATCCAACCTCAGTCGTTGTGGGTTTCGAGGATCGTCACATATTGGAATTCCCTACAGCACCAAGGTACCTTCCCTCCACATCCTTGACTGTATCTAGCTCATGTTTGACAAAGCACTGTGTCCTGTATGGGAAACATAGATGGTATTTCAGGTTATATCTACAAGAATGTCCTTGTTTTTACCATTAGCTTGCAGTTTTATTAATAACCTCTCATGTTGATGTATTGTCCAGGGTCCAGGGGTCATCCATCCGTACGATAGTGGTCATGTAGCCATGACTTACACGGGCCTGTGCTCACTGTTAATCCTGGGAGATGACCTGAGCCGGGTCAACAAACAGGCCTGCCTGGCTGGTCTACGAGCCCTGCAACTGGAGGACGGCAGGTCAGTACGTACACACACACACACACACACGCTCACATATTTGCTCTTACACTCTGATTTCCACCGGCACTTTCACTCTGACTCAAAACATACCTGAGGTCTTGTGAAGATGAGCAGTGTTAATGAGAACTGACATTAACGAACGTTTGGTGCTACACATTCATACGGACTCAAGTCATTTAGTCAGTCATGTTTGGCAGGTGACATCATGTCCAGACAGAAATATGATGAAACACTTTGAAATGCAACTGACTTGAAATGCATTTCAAATATATTTATTCAGCTTATTTCGAACTGTAGATGTAACTTTCCTGGCTTTTTCTTATTTTGTGTGCGTGTGTGTGTGCTGTGTGTGTGTGTGTGTGTGTGTGTGTGTGTGTGTGTGTGTGTGTGTGTGTGTGTGTATCATCCCACTTCCAGTTTCTACGCAGTGCCAGAAGGAAGTGAAAACGACATCCGGTTTATCTACTGTGCAGCCAGTATCTGTTACATGCTGGATGACTGGTCAGGAATGGACGTCCAGAAAGCAATCGAGTACATCAGAGGAAGTTTGGTGAGTAGATCTAAATCACCTAGAATGTGGTGATGGCTGAACTGTGGGGAGGTAGGGATTTCACTGTGGCACCACAAATCCATGCAACACTGAAACCCACAGAACCGCGTTAAGCTCTGGCCACGTTCAAAACCGGCCATCATTGAGGAAGATACGTTTATTTGCCATCCTCCACAGAGCTAGACGAGGTAGATATCCCTCCTACGAGAATGTGGCCGGCTGTGGCTCTGACCACCTTCGGTTGGGAAGCGTCACACCTGTTCACGTGTGATCAGAGCACCCATGTTAACACCGGTTCTGGACTGGACCTCTATTCACTCTGCACCAGTCAAAGCAGTATTTGAACACTTGAATGAGGCCACCCACCTCCAAACAGTGGCGCTCTGCCTAGAAATACTTCATTTATAATAAAAGAAGGGGGTGGGGGCAGCGCTTCATTGTCTGCAGTTTGAGCGTGGAGAATTGGGGGGGGGGGGGGGGGGGTTGATGTGGCACTCAACTGCTACTTAAGAATAATTTGATGTTGGGTTTTGTCAGTCAGACCTGCCAATGCAGCGTTGTCTCCATGCCAGTTATCTCTAGTGAGGTTTTCATCCAAATGCATCACAAATTTTCAACAGAATTTTTTTAAGACATTCAGTATAATAAAATGTGAATTAATGCACATTTCTATCCAGGACTGTAGACCAGTATTAGGTGTTTGTTCATCAGGACGAGCAGTAGGAGGCGCACTCATTCTCCCATCTACCACGGTAGAAGAAGAGGGGGCAGTAACGTGACATAATATAACTGTGAAACCTTGAACCAGTTTATGTACCCACAATTGAAATGAAGAGTTAATAGGAATAATATACAGCCACGTGCTCTTGGATGATCATAATTTATTCACTGAATCTCCTTCTTCTGCATTTATCTTGTGTTGATGCACCAACTTTTCCACTCTGAGAAGTTTTTGTTTTCTGGGATATTTAGAAATTTATTTGAATTTTAAGTGTTTTTTTTGTTTTTTGTTTTTTTTTATCAGGGTTTGCTGTACGCACAAATTTTAAACACTCACAAAAGGAGCCGGAAAGAATGCAGCTTCTGTCGTCACCTTGTATCCGAATCACCGGATCGCCTGGATCCTTAAATACGTCAAACTTCTTTCGAAGTTTGGCCTTTAACTCAACGGTCTTTTATCACGATGTCCAATTGTGTAACCGTGTTAGCGTTTAAATCCCAATTCATCCCGAAAACAAGCTAAAAGAATGTCGTTATCCCACATTGTCAGTTATTTTCAGCTGCTTTGTTCCATAAATGTTAACCATTTAAAAATAGATAAGAACGGAATTATTTATTTTTTGGTAGTAGTTTAATGTGCAATCAGCAAACGCGGCTCCCTGTGGCTCTTAGCGTTCAGGACTAATTCGACCTTATTGCTTGATAAATTAATTCGTGTCATTGAGTGTTTTTTGTTTTGTTTTCTTTTCTTTGTTCTCCACACAGTCGTATGACAATGGGTTTGGTCAGGGAGCTGGGCGGGAGTCACATGGTGAGTACAAACGTTTCCTGTCGCTTTTTATGATTTATTTTAGTAACAGAAACACAAATGCGAGTATGAAAAGAGACAAAATTCAAAGCGTCTGTGGGTGCGTTGGCAGTGTAAAGGCCATGAAAGTGGCTGGTGGGAGTAACGGGTTTAAAGGATTAGTTATTAATATCCATTTCTGTAGATGTGTTGTCCTCATTAATCCCTTCCCCACTCAAATTAAAACTTATTATTCTGACACAACGGTTCCCATCCTACACACACACACACACACACACCCCAGGTTTGAAAACACTGCTTGGATTATATTATTGTTCCAGAAAGGTAGGTATTTCCTGTGATCTGCTGTTAAGAGCATTTAGGTATTTTCCCCCTCTTGTGATGAACTAAATCTGTGTGATTACACGTTTCAGTGAGACTCGGCTCACTCGTGCGAAGCAGCCAACTTTGTCTGAAGGCTGATTACACATCAGTACACATATACAGTAGATGCCCATTACCCATCCACCCTTGAAGTGTGTGTGTGTGTGTGTGTGTGTGCGCTCGTTCAGTATCAAGACCTCCCACACGCTGATTTGGACGTGTGCAGACTCACACAGTGTTTTTGAGACAAACCTCCTCTGTGGTGCCAGACTTTTTCTTCAGCTTTAGGCTCTTTTTGCCTTCCGGAGACCGAATGCTTCTTTTCAATTAAAAAAATATGGAAAATTCCACCAATTATAGGTTTCCTTTATAATTACACTGCGCAAATTAGGTGAAAGGAGTCTTGTTCGCTAAAATCGTTGGGATGCTTATCATTTAGAGGTCTGTCTCGGTTGACGTGGCAACACCTGTGGTCGCTGGACGCAAATGCAAGTGTAGTTTGAACCAAAAAACCATATTAACAAGTGACAAAAGCAGCTGGCAGTCCACCAATTTTGATGGAAGTAGGTGACGGAGGTGCCTCAACAGCAGCGAACAAGGCACTACAGCGATGAGCTGAAGTTGAGTTTACGTTAGAAAAGTTCCAGCATTCGTTTTTCCCATCGCATTGCAGATGAGAGAAACCGATCCAAACTGAGCAACCAGCAGCTGATGTGATGTCAGAGCATAAATGATGAAAGAACGAGAGCTTTGATATCATGAGAGTCCTAAATGCTGTTTGGGGGGGTCCTTTGGTTTCAGTCAGATTTCATTGCATTTCAAGTGTATTTAAATTTGTTCCTCGTTGACTTTTAGAGTGATTAGTGTCAGATCTGAGCTACACGTTTGTTTAACCGCGGTTGGGATACATGGTCAGATTTACACCCCCCCCCCCCCCCACACACACACACACACACACACACACAAACACACACACAAACACTAAAATCCTTCCTTTTATCAGAAGTCCGTAGAATCGTCTTTCCTCCGCGATGTAAAATGCTCTTGAGTATGTGAGTTATTCATGCATACCACTGCTGTAACTTTTATGTATGTAATAATATTCGAAGGTAGAAAGAAAGAGTTGAAGCCTGTCATCACATAAATGACAGGAAACAGCCCCTCCCACACTCACACGCGGGATCGGCCCTGTAATCATCCAGATGTGTGGCGTTCAAACACGAATGAACCACGTCAGAATTTTTCCTCTTTTATGACAGAAAACTTAAGTTTCATTGAATTAAACTGAAAAAAAACAAAAACTATCCACGTCACCGGTGTGCGTTCGTCCCATGTGCAGGTGGCTGGACGTACTGTGCCATAGCCTCTCTGTGTCTGATGGGCCGACTGGAGGAGGCCCTGAGTCAGCGGGAGCTGGATAGGATTCGGCGCTGGTGCATCATGAGGCAGCAGAGCGGCTTCCACGGGCGTCCCAACAAACCTGTAGACACATGCTACTCCTTTTGGGTGGGAGCTACATTAGAGGTATTAAAAAGTACACATAAACTCTTCCTGCATGCAGTAACATGTCTAGTGTATTAAAGTATTATTATCTGGTCGTCTCCAGGGAATGACACCGCATTAGAGTTTATATTTTTTGGAAAAAAAATAAAAACTTGACATTTTTGTTATATAATTTGTATTTATCTGCATGTGGGTCATAACTTTGCCTGAGGAACATACAGCCGCGTGTGATCCAGAAAACAATGAGGTGAATGGCTATGAGTAATCCAGGGATCAGGCACAATCAACTCAATGCAGCAAAACTGCAAATTTCTGGGTCAAAACTGGGCCAGAGGTGCAAATGAGTACAAACAAAATATTTGTATATGGCAAACGCTTAGCTTTGATGTTGTCTGTGCTCAGAGAATATTGAGTGTTTGGAGTTGAATTGATTACAGTAACTCCATCCATCCATCCATTTTCTTCCTCTTATCCTGTTGAGGGTCGCGGGGGGGGGGGGGCTGGAGCCTATCCCAGCAGCTTTCAGGCGAGAGGTGGGGTTCACCCTGGACAGGTCACCAGTCCATCACAGGACCAACACATAGAGACAGACAACCATTCACACTCACAGTCACACCTACGGTCAATTTAGAGTATCAATCAGCCTCGTCCCCTCTTGATGTCTTTGGACTGTGGGAGGAAGCTGGAGTACCAGAGAGAACCCACACAGGAACAGGGAGAACATGCAGACTCCACAAAGAAAGACCCTGCGCCCAAGCCAGGACTGGAACCTGGAACCTTCTTGCTGTGAGGCGACAGCACTGACCACTCATCTTTGTGAAATAGCTTGCAGAGATGCGATCAACATCATCTTAACGCCATAATTATGATATCTTGGGGTTTGAAAGTAAATCAGAGAGTTAAATCCACCAGTAGTAACGACGAGTAGTCCCAGGCCTCAGGAACGTTGCACATGGGGAATACAAATCAAGTGAGGTTAAACTTTCATTTAATCCGGACCATAATCCATCTCAACCCACCCTAACATTCAAAACCTGTTGAGTTGTAGGTTTTAAACTTACTAGAAAAGCTGTTTACCTAATCTGACACTAAATGCCTCTTGGCTACAATAAAGATGAATATTTACATCAAAATAAAATATTAAAGGATAGGGTCCCTCATGACCATCATCTACTACGCCGCTTCGTTTAAGATCGCCTTCGGAAGCGTTCCAGTGGATGTATCGCATGTAGAAGTAAAATGGCATTTACTGTTACATCATTTTGAAATGAACATTTATTGTCGCCCATGCAAATGGAGCATCAGTGACTCTGTGCTCATGTCCTGGTATCATTTCTGTCTTGTTCCGTCTAGCTCTTAGATGTGTTCCAGTACACAGACTTTGACAAGAATCGCAGCTTCATCCTGTCCACACAAGATCGCTTAGTGGGGGGCTTCGCCAAGTGGCCCGACAGCCATCCAGGTAAGTGATTAGATCAAGGAGGCTATTACACGAACACTTGAGCAGGACGGGTTTGGAGTCGTGAAATAAAACGTCTCTAAAAAGGAGCCAAGAACAGAACACTGCCAGCGGTATTTTTGTGTACCTGCAGACGCTCTTTCTGCTGCACAGACAACTACAGTGCAGTGAAATAGAATGTTCTTTTTGATCGTCCTTGTGGTAGAAACTAATTGAAACAGAACCCAAAGGGACTTGGGTGGACATGTTGGGATTGCTGCTCCTCTGTTGTTATAACCAAGGTGTTGGCCAGTTTCTGCACAGAGGTGGAAGGTGGAGTTACCCACCTCTTGTAACCCTAAACGTCCAATGGCGTACACACTTGTCCTTTTTATAATGCATAATTTATCAGGCGATTGTTGCTAGCGAGCCCGAGGACACAGGAGACGAAGCTCCTCACGTTACCGAAACACAACGAGGAAGACAGAAATGGTGAGCCACAACAGGAGCTGTGTGACCAAAAAAAAAAGTTGTAAATATTCCTGAACAAAAGAGAGTTTTAGGAAAAGAAAGGGTTATCTTTCAGCTACGCTGCGGATAGCAGAGAGCTTGTTGCAGTGGTACACAGCTGTCTGAGAAGATAGGAGGGGAAGGATAATTTACCACAAAGGTATTTGTCAGGCTGATGTAAACCCCATTCACCCCCAAAGAATAGAAGCCTTTGAACGTTTGACTCAGCCTGTTCCACACAGCTGCTCTTCAACACCTCTGTGCCATCTCAGCGTTCATGGAAGAAGAGATGGCTGAATCCCATTTCCAAGTGGGATCTCAGTGCTGTCATTTGACTTCTTCTTCCACTTTTATAGAGTTTTCCGCAATAGCGCCATCAAACGATTCCCCCGTCATGACGCTTTGCACGTGTACGCAGAACCAAGGCACAATGGCTCGATGCCACTCCACTTTGTCACTTTATACAACGTACCTGAGTTCCACAGCGCACTATTACGAGCGCCGCTGCCTGATTAGAAGCGCAACAGTCCCCAAAAACAATGTGTTTCTCGTTCGATACCACATCCAGATTGAGAAGCATCGTAAATATACGGTAAAAGAAGAGAATTTGCTGCTTTTCTCTTCATCGTATCATTTGTAAAAGTCGTAGCTTTTGGTTTGGGAACATCACTTTGGGGGGAAAAATAAATTTTTTGAGTTGTCACCTTGGATGTGTCAGCTAAATGATGAATGAATTCACACATCTTCTGTGTGTGTGTGTGTGTGTGCGTGTGTGTGTGTGTGCGCGCGGCACTAAGAATCCTGCCTGAAGCATCTAATGGTGCTGTGATTGATTCTGATGCCGACCTCTAATCAGCTGTCATTTCATTATAATTAGATTACTGCTCCACTTACCGGCCTGTGCAGCCTTTTCCTGGGACGGGGGATGGGGGGGGCGCTACCCTATATGAATTATTTATATCGACTTAAAGGAGCGGCACAACACGGCTAACACTCCTGCATATGTGAAATCTTATTATTGTTTTATTGATTCAGTAATGGAGTGAGAGGTGACGAGCACGCCCATGGTCTTAACTCTGATGCTTCAGTCCGTGTCACAAACAGATGCTTCTGCTCTGAAACATTTACCATCACTGACCTACTTCCCTGCCCCCCACCCCCGTCACTGACTCCTTCTCGCTCTATTTTCCTTTCTGCCAGACCCTCTCCATGCCTACTTAGGGCTGTGTGGTCTGTCGCTGATTGGGGAGCCCAGTTTGAGGAAGGTCCACCCAGCTCTTAACATCACCCAGAGAGCCTTTCAGCACCTGCAGCACCTGCAGCAGACGTGGAGGGAGAATACTGGCAGCTGCAGTCGACAGCACTGACCGCCGCACCACAGTCCTCACCTCTGCCTCTGAACAGCTGCGGTAATCAGGAATCTCTCGTTAGGCGTCATGTCAGAGGCAACTGGACTTGCACTCATTGAAGTGGCCTCCTCATTCAGGAATCAGGAGATTTTGAAGACTCCGGTTACACACCAGTAACTCCTAAATTTGAGTCCATTTAAAGTGACTTCTCTGTTAAGCAATTGAAGCTACACTTGGTTTGCTGCCTTTTTATTAGTTGACAGTTGTAAATTCAAATGTGCATTTTGGGGTCTTTTTTTTTTTGGGGGGGGGGGGGGGAATAAAACTAATGTGCCAGAACTGAGTCACTGGAGACTTGAAGACATTCCAGATGCCTAAATTTTGAAACGTTTAATTTTTTAGATTAGGAAGTTTCCTGCTCCCTATACAGCATCTCGACAGGCTTCACAGCAGAGTAGCAGCAGGGTTACCGCTTTATGAGGTACAGCATTGAGTGTAGGAATAAGAACAGAAGAAAATAGACCCGAAGGGTTTTATCTGCACTTTCCTGTTTCACACAAGGAACAGGTAACACTTGAGTGAAACGTGAGCTGCTACGTTGGCTGTGTAGACGGCTGCTTTGATTGAAACACAAGTATCAGACGCGATCACGGTGGAACTGAAACTCCTCCGGTGTAGACGAACCTCAGCCAAGGATGAACTCTGCTGACCTTTTCTCTCTTTGAGGAACAAGGACACACTTACATTATGTTGTCATTTTTTTGTTTTGTTTTGTTTTTTTGAATTTCTTTGCAACTACGCTGATATCTTGTTAGGTTTTTTTTTTTTTGGTTTGTTTTGTTGTTGTTTTTTTAAAGGAAAAAGCAGTATTGGACCAGTGGGAATATTTGGGACAACTCATAAAACAAATCTTCTTTACATAAAAAAAAAAGAAAATTCTTCTTTCTCAGACAAAAATACAAAACAAAACCAAAAGACTTCAATCCTCCCAAAAGGATATATGTGGTATTGTTTGTTGTCTGCCCTCCAGACATCCTCCCCACCCTCACCTTCCTCTTGAACCTCCTCAAAGCCTCTGGTCCCAGAGGTGATTCCAACGTGGCAGGTTTACTCTCCTGAGCTCCCTCTGCTTGCCCCCTCTGCTGGGTTTGTTTACTGATGAAGAGAGATTTAAATGGTAATGCACTGTCGGGCGAAGCAACAGCCACCTCCAGGTTGTTGAAGATCTTTCGCAATAAAACCTTGTAGGAAAAGAAGGAGGAAAAAAAAGATGAAATCTAAACTTGGCCACAGGCCTCTTCTTCTTTATTGTTCACATTTTTCCTGAGGCTAACAGGAAAAAAAAAAAAGAAAGAAACCTCTAGAGGGAAGATGGTAAGAAGAGGAAAATCGTTGTTCCCTGGAAGGCAGTAACTTTCCATTTTAGACGCAGATCTATTTCAACATGATTCCTGGGCTTGGAGCTGGACGGAGAAACCCTCCTTCACCAGTTTCCATGATCCCTAGGAGGCGAGTGTGAAGTCAGTAGCAGACAGTAGCATTAAAACAGATCTATTTGACTGCTGTGTTTTCAGAGCAAAATGGAGGCAGAGTGGAAATACAGGAAGGTTTTGTTTTTGTTTTGTTTTTTCTGATATTCTGCTCTTATCATTGAGATCCTCCGTCACTGGAGGTTCTTCTCACCGTTTTTTAACATTTCAAAGTGCAGCTCATACATCCTGCTCAACGTCGGTGTTTTGAATCCCAGAGGGCAACATGTCCAGCTTCACTGACAAGCCCCAACTCACCCCTCACCGCCCCTCACCGCCCCTCACTTCCTCAGATGACAAGTGAGTAGGGGACAATGGCACAGCAGGGTGCGAGCTGTAACTACAGCGGCGGGTCTGTGATGCGCAACCTGTGGGAGTGGACTGCTTCTGTCTGCCAGGTTATAAAGAATATCGTCCTCATTGGTGTACGTGACCTTGACTCCTCTCTGGCCCAGTTGTCCTTTTTTTCAAAATTAGAAACCAGAGCAGGCAGACAGAGGGATGGAGAGAACAGAGGAGGAGGAGAGGGGGATAAATAAATAATTCGACATATCTATTATTAAAGGTAAACTGTCGGGCTGCATTCACAGCGCCGCTCAACCCTTCTCTATGATACACAGCCTTCTTTTGATGTAAGAACTATAATAACATGCCCCAGATTAAGGGGTTATTTCATGATACAAGACTGAGATTATTTGTGCTGGTTTTGTTTTTTTCATCGAAAAACATTTAATGTTCAGTGACTGTCGCTTTCGTTTTAGGTGCTGGATCAAGTCTCTGGCACATAATGTGATGGACTAAAGTTGTATCTAATCAGCAGAATATTAGATTTAGATTTTTTTTTCTGGTTATGTAGCCATTGATTTAACTGTTCCATAAGTCTGAGTGGTCCTGGCCATCCAAGCCGCTGCTGCGCCGTTATGGAGTCAGATCAATTCAAATTGAGTGATCTCCCTGAATGCTTGTTCTCCTGCCCGTTTTCAACCTCCATCCGGCTGAGCGTCTGTCCTTAGCGAACATGCATAGGCTGTAAGTCACGTGGCCCAGACCACTCACTTAAAACTTGACTCTGAAATGTGCCTCATGTAGCATTGCTCATTCAATGCTCCCTTCTTCCTTTTTGTGCAGCTTGCTTGAATTGAGTGTAGCAAAGTTTTCCAGAGATGCGCTGAAGAAGGGAAAGGATGGAGGAAGAGCAGTGTCCTAGACCTGTAACAACAAACAACACCCAGTCAAAAACCCTTCTCCTCCTTCCGTCTTTCAACGGAATTAGACAAGCTGACGGTAGAATATGGTTTTGTTCCTGTAAGTGTAATCGCTAATGTGTTTCTAGAAAAGGGAGGGGAAGAATTCAACGAGTCAGAACCCATAAATGCTTACTCGACATATTGAATGGCTGGATCTGCCACTTAACTGCAGATGAGGCCTCTTTTTTTTGCCATGTTACACTGCATTTACTGCTCTCAGCCCCACTACATAAAAGCGCAAACTGTGGCTTTGGGCTTAAAAGACGCCGCCACGGAGGCTGTGGTCCAACGGTCCAGAGATTTGAGAGGAATTTGCTCTGAGATGCAGCCAACATTTTTCAACGTGGTCGATCATGAACCCTAGTGCTATCAGCAACTAATATACATAATGTTAATGATAAATAATGTATCAATACATGCGACGGAAATTATTTTTTCTATGCTTTGTAGAAATATTGAGTGTAGATAAATATGTAAATGTCTATAAATAAATATGTGACTTCTATTGTGCAAGTGCTCAAGATGAAAAATGTTTACAGCTACATGAGTGAGGTGCTTAGAGGGACTGAAGATGCAAATGTGATGGATTCTAGTCTTTCAGCTTTGAATTTTAGGATGTTGGCTCTAGCTTGGCTTTGAATACTGTATGGATAGTAAATAAACACTTAATGATCCAACTCTTTTTGGTTTTTCTCGCTTTGTATGAGTATTTTTTTGACATGTTAGGATTTTATATTTGGTATTAGACTGTCTTGTGCTGCGTACCACATTCTCGTTTCTATTACTAGCTTGGTTCTCGTCAGGAACCTTTGCCTGTCCTCAAAAGCAAAAAGGCAATGAAAATAATACAATTTTAAACGCTGTGGGATTTTTAAGCCCATCATCCTTGATCATCCTTCGAGTGCATGAACATATACTTGGCACTTCTGGTCCACTTGTTTGTGCTACGTCAGCATTTTTTTCTTAGCGACGTGCTAACAATGTGAACAAGGATGATCTATGAGGAGGGGCTTGAGGCTGTGTCTGCATAGTGGAGTAGAGACCACCTGACTGCTTGTTAGCATAGCACAATCAGTAATGGTGAATTAGCATACCACTGTCAACAGTAATCAAATACACTTTTCTCCAAAATGACCAGCATTAATATAACTTTTTTTTTTTGCATAGTTTTAGTTCATTCAAAAAAAAATTCAATATAATGTAATCTACAAGTTTGTCTAACACAACAAAACAAAACAGGCAAAAAGGAGTTATGCTAACCTGCCTATCCTGTACCAGCTAACTGGCAGCAAGCCAGTTTCAGTGGGTCTCAACTTGCTGATGAACACACAGATAAGAGAAAGGTGTCCGTCTTTATGTTTGGCGATAGGGAGGAGGGAAAATAAGTATTTCCCCAAAAGTGGGCGTGTTCCTTAAATAATAAATCAGGAAGCATCCAAAATCTATTGAAGAAAGCCCTTTATTTTGTCACTGATTAAGCTGTTGGTCAAGAAAACATAATGATGCCTCTGACAAGGTCAGAAAAGCTTGTCCCCTTTTCTCTGTGATGAAGCCAATGAAAGTCACGTGATTGAGAACACTTCACATTTCCATTAAGAGAGAATGGTCTTTTTTTTCTGTCCAATATGAAGCACTAATCTCTATGAGACACCAACGCCTCATTTGCCTCCCAACAGCCCACATTATGTGGTCACATGACTCAAATTTGTCGCTCTATTTTTAACTTCAAAGGTGACGACTAATTTGCCTCCACTGCTTTTCATTTTCCTGCAGCGTGGATGAGTTGTACCTCAGAGTAACACAGTCTGGGGAGGATTTGTAGTCTATTCTGCACTGGGTCAGTGACTAAGACATAATTAAAAGCCTTGAGGGGGGAGTTTAGTCAGATTCAGGACATGCAAACACTAGAGCCCCACATTACAGACTTATACGATTAAAACAAATTTGGCACATACATATCCAGTCTGACTGCTAATGGTTCTAAAATTTCAAGCAGCTTTTTCATTGTTTAAAAAAAAAAAGAAAGTCTGAAATGGATCTCCGTCAGCGGAATACAGCCCAACCCAGATTTTAATTGTCAAGAGACGATCCCTTGACAGCCAGCTGCAGCTGTAGTAAGGGTGCGGTTACATCGTCTCCTGTTCAACACAGACCTTACACCTCCTTTATGACACATGTAACACTACGTTCTACAAGTATAGAGGAGGCTGGGAGAGAGACGTGGTTCTAAAATCCGAATCCTCAAGTAAGATCAGAGTCTATCGTGTTGCTTTGGCTGCCTCTCATGGCGCTACGTGTTAACGATTTCTCTCTTGTGATATGAATGATTCTTTTTAATGACCCACAGACCTTAGGGTGGTCAAACATGTGGTCATACAACAGCTAAATTTAACCTTGAATCAATCCTACTTAGTAAAACACACTAGTCAATTTGTTTTATTGATTATTCAGTCAAGTGGGAGGGCCTGTGGCTTTTCATAGGTCAGTCGAGTGTCATTTCCACAGAGCACTGGGAGTCGTCTTTGCCCCAAGAGTGGACGGAAAAGGCCTATTACGACCTTTAGAGCTTAAATAGACCACTACGCCAAAATATTGTCTAAATTACTTTCGATCGGTCAATAGCTAAGTTATAAACCATTAATAGGAACGTTTATATTGCCAGGTGCAAACAACTCTCTGGCTGTTGTTTGTCTTGCTACTGGCAGACAACTGAGGACGTTTTACTTCTTGGCATCTTGAAAGGAGCTGAGGAGAATCTGAAGGTGAAAAAAAAAAGTAATTATTCCATAAAACCCATTAGAAGTCATGTCATTTTGAAGCGGGTCTCACATTAGACAGTGTCAGCAGACACAAACCTATGATGAATAGCATAATCATAAATAACCTTAAACATTTAGAATGTTGATTAAGTAAATAGCATTTTGCAGATTTAGCTGCAATCAAATCTCTTTTTCGAAGTCGTGATGCAGGCGTCTCTTGTGTAATATTTGTTTATTGTAGGATTTTCAGTCAGGAGTGCATCATTGCACTGATTCAGCATTAGTTTATGTTTCAAACCCACTATCGTATTTGACCGCTCTTCTCTTTTCTTGTCTAGTGAAATCTTAATTTGGCCTTTGACATTCTGACCATTATTCCATTTGACCTGAACATCTACCTGAAAAACATATATATATATGTATATATATATATATATATATATATATATATATATATATATATATATATATACCGCTTCAAGTCTCATTTCTCCGGTTGGTTTGAGATTATAAGCAACAATGAAACTTTCTTTGCATGCAAAAGGTAGTCAGGGAGTTCCACAAGGCTCTGTGCTTGGATAGATATTATTCACTTTATTTTATCTTCCATTATTATGAAGGAACACTCCCCTAAACTTTGACTGTTTTGCAGATGATGCTTTATTACGTCTACAAAACCAATCAGCTACCTAAATTCGATGTACACGTTATCATATGTTGCCTTTGGGTACGTGTTCCTGTTGTGGATGAACTGATTGTTGTGCTCCTAGTATAGCTGTAATGGATGTGGAACCTCTAGCGTTTTATTATGCGAACTATGTGTTCAGCTATCCATGGAGAAGTTGAAACCTTTGTGAAGTGTACGAAGTATTAGAGGGCATTTTAGTAACAGTTGTTACAATAACTGGAGGCGAAATCGTTAGCTTCCATGTAAATGCCAGTCAGCAGTTAGCTGGAAACTGTGGAGACTCAAACCCCATCAACCCCTGTGTAACACTGCATAATTTGTAGAAAACCCAGTCCATTCATTTGTGATTTCCAGACTAGATGATTCCATTTCCCAAAAATCACACTGCTCCATTAAGTCTCTGCAGCTGCCCAGTCTGCTGCTGCGCTTCTGTCAACAAGAACTTGTGAAAGAGATCACGTTTCACCGTTAGTAGCTTCTCTACAATGTCCAGAATAGAATTTAAAATCCGTCTTCACTCTTACAAAGACCTTCATGGCCAGACCCTATCATATCTCAAGCATAGTACACTAGTGGCTAACTTGTCTACATTCTATAGATGATCCCTGATCATTCCATCCATCCATTTTCTACCGCTTATCCTGTTAAGGGTTGCAGGGGGCTGGAGCCTATCCCAGCTGCCTTTGGGCGAGAGGCAGGGTTCACCCTGGATGGGTCACCAGTCCATCACAGGGCCAACACATGGAGACAGACAACCATTCACACTCACAGTCACACCTACGGTCAATTTAGAGTATCAATCAGCCTCGTCCCCTCTTGATGTCTTTGGACTGTGGGAGGAAGCCGGAGTACCAGAGAGAACCCACACAGGAACAGGGAGAACATGCAGACTCCACACAGAAAGATCCTGCACTCCAGCTGGGGGTTGAACACAAAACCCTTCTTGCTGTGAGGCAACAGTGTTGACCACTGCACCACCGTGCCACCCCCTGATCATTCCTGATGCGCCTAATGATGCTCACGTCACAAAACTGTATACAGACGTGAACGATGCCCAGATAACTATGATGATCCCCTGACTTTATCCTTCTCAAAGTCACCAAATCACTCAAGCTTCAAAGTGTAGTGTCTCTTATGTCAACAGCTTGATATTTGGTGCTTTGCTCAGACATAGAGCTACTGGCCTGAAAAGCAATAGTATGCAAATGTCCAAAATGTATAAAGCCTACAGTTAAAATCAAGTGGTACTGTTAACCCTTACAACTCTGAGTATTGAGTACGCTTGTTTGTATTTAGATCCATTATCCATCATCGTCTTCCGCTTATTCCTTACTAGTAAGGGTCATGGGGGGGGGGGGCTGGACCCTATCCCAGCATCTACGGACGAGAGGCGGGGTTCACCCTGGACAGGTCACCAGTCCATCACTGGGCCAACACATAGAGACAGACAACCATTCACACTCACAGTCACACCTACGGTCAATTTAGAGTATCAATCAGCCTCATCCCCTCTTGATGTCTTTGGACGATGGGAGGAAGCTGGAGTACCAGAGAGAACCCAGACAGTAACAGGGAGAACATGCAGACTCACACAGAAAGATTGCGGGCTGGAGCCGGGACTTGAACCTGGAACCTTCTTGAAGTGAGGCCACAGTGCTAACCACTACACCACCGTGCAGCCTTAGATCCATGATGTGGTTCTGGAAATATAACAATATACACGCTGCTGTCTCGTCATGGATCTGTGCCACTTGAGTCCCATCCCCTGATCTCAGCATGGAAACATCCCGTTAAAGTCAGTCAGCGTTGATCATCTGTGCTGAGAGCTGGTTAGTTAGTAGATGGGTTATTAGGTTTGTCATGCACCGTTAACTCTGCTTGTCCTCCTCCACGAGCTCAGTGGGTTGAAGTAGGCCTGCATGAAGCCACGAAGCCATCTGGTGACACGGAACAAGTGGCATTGCCAGAAAAATTAAAGCACAGACTTGATCTGGCCTGAACTCACAGGGGATGCGGTGGGGGGTGCTATAACTGACTCAATGTATTGCATAATATTAAATGCTTGTTAGAGCCCAGGGTCATAGCTGCACCCCTGTCAGCTGATACATGGGGCAACTTCTCCCAGAGGAAGGCTCATTTTAAGAGCTGCCATCACATTTAGGTCGCAATGAGCAGAAATCAGCCTTTATTTAGCAGAATATACACGCAGGAAGGCGCCGTAAACCACGCATAAATGCCCAACTCGACTGATTTAAGACCCCCCCCCCCCGCCCCGTCCACACCCTCCTCTCCACTCTTTAATCCCCAGACAGATTATGATGATTACTTCTAGTGATTGATGGTAAAAACGGAAGTAATTCATTGGGGCTTGATGGATGACAGAGCAAGAGGACACAAAGGGCTGTGTAAGCGGAGACGTCGCCAATGCTGAAGGATGAAGGATGGAGATGGTACAGTCGTCAGGAGGCGAGGGCGGGGTTTCCCTCCAACATGAAGCAAACTCTAATAAATTTGGCTTCTTGCAGCCGGCGCATGCACTGTAGCCTGCAAACACATGCGGAGAGAGAGAGAGAGAGAGAGAGAGAGAGAGAGAGAGAGAGAGAGAGAGAGAGGATGGTGATGTGGTCGGAGGAGGACGTTATCTCACCTCCCCTGTGAGGCGTTTCATCATGCTTATCTAAGCCGCAGCTGCTGTTAGTGTTTTCCTGCATTTTGAATATTCGCGTCTTCAAGCATCATCTGAAGCCATGTCGGACTCGGAGGATATGACGGAGTTCGCCAGCATCGTGGAACGGATCGAGCGGGGCGAGGTGAGTCATCCGGTTGATTTACGGTTCTCCCGGGTCTTGACAGCGGCGGCGTGTGTGCCGTCAGGCCCGGCGACCGGCCTGCGTGTCTGTCAGGGGGTTGAGGGATGCTGAGCGGCTTAGATCCATCTCCTCTACTGTAGCACAGGTGTTTGTCTCTATTGTCATCACCATTGCTGTTCCGCTTCATTCAGTTTCATAAACCTGAATTAACACTGAAATGACTCCTTATATATGATATGACAGTACGTGGTGATATATTGATATACACTGATATTAGAATTAGAGTCGATATGGTGTTAGATTTCGATATATCGTTATATAGCACAACGATGTAATTTTCTGAACTCAGCAGATTATATAGTCTGCTGTCTACAGTCTATAAATATGTATGTATATTTATTTATATATGATTTTTTTCATCAAAATTATAGGGACATTTGATTTTAACTACATTTCCCACCCTTTTATATGATATGATATGATATGATATTTTAATCTGCTTTTTTTCTAACCATAAAATCCTTTGGTCTCTTCCATTAATTGAGCAGTCTTGTAATATATTCATTTCAACTCTATTAAGGATGCATAGATAACACATTCTGATATGCCAGTTCAAACTTTGATATTCTATTATAGTTTAATATGATGTGAAATACTATGAACTCTCTCCTACTAATTGAGCAGCTGATAGAACCACACCCTCTATTCAATTCTATTCCTGTAACATCATTTCAGGCCTTTCAGCTATCGAACACTGATTAACTGTCATTACTCGGATGTATTTATGGAATTTTTTTGATTTTAGGTGATAATACTGTAGCTTCTCCTACAAATTGAATACCATTGTTTTCTATCCAATAATGCCCCGTCTTTGTTGCTTCAGTGCTTCTCTTTAATTCATAGAAAATGGTGAAGATAAAGGGTTTTATTCGTGTTCAGTAGCTGTGTGTTGGTAGCTAGTTAGAGCTGCTGGGAGCGCTCAGACTCTTGTCAATATGGGACACTTGGCAGCAGCTGCCAGGGCACCGGGTTACTGAGGTGTCCATGTGTCTGGTTAGGGAGGGGTGGTGAAACCACTATCCTCCTCCCTCCTCACAGACTCTCAGCTCGTGTGTGTGTGTGTGTGTGTATTTTATGATGAATAAAGAGACAAAGAATGAACTCCCTGTAGCTACAGACGTCTGAGGGCTTTTCACATTAAACCAGCCTGTCTGACAAAAGTACATGTCAGAAAAATCTCAGAATCTTCAGGTTTGACAGCAAAATTATAATGCCAACAATGTAAATGGTCCTTTGTGAGACTTTGCTGGTTCCCTTTGTGATGCATGTTATATATAAAACATCCTATTTTTGGCACACAGTGAGCGCAGTGTGAAATGCACTGATAATAATTCATGGCCACAGCTCTGAACCATTCAGTGGTCATGTAAAATGCTATTTAATCTCCTTTTTGGAATATTTTTTGTATTCTTACTGGGTTTTCTACAGAAAATACAGAATATATTGATGATTTTTAAGGTGCCCTTTTTCCTAAAACAAAATAATAAAAAAAAAGGATCTAAAGTCTCCAAAGCGGGATGGATTGCAGTCATCCATCAGGGTGTTCCTGCTGGTTCTCATAGGTCCCTCGGGTCTTATACAGCTTGCACCCACTTCTGTTAAAAGCATTTCACCAAAATATGGCAGGAAGTAGATAAGTGAAATGTAGACATGGATGAGTCCAGTAAGACTAGCTCCTTGTGTTGCGAGGTCCCTTTTGAACTCAGCCATCTGTAGCGTCGGCTGCCAATAAAACGCTGGAGGAAGTGTTCGATTTATGGATCTGCAGAAGTGACTAAGTCAGCAGAGTGCTGACGTGGCCTGCAGGAACGGCTTCAGTGACTGTGCACTTTGTTCATTGGATGAATTCCGATGTTTCAGCTCCACTTAATTGCTTAAAGAAATGTCTGTTGCAACCTGCTGCAAAACACTCGAAAGTTATTAGATGTTACGCTGACCTGCTTGCAATTAACTATCAAATGAAATTTAAGTCTTTCCCCCAGTAGCCACAGCAGCAATTAGTGCATCGTAAATCCTCTGCACATTACTGTGGCCTGTAATGAGACCACAAGTTGTAGCTTACATGACGTTACAGATCACTAACTGTTTCATATGATTAGTTTTATCACCTCCGCTGAGGAGATGATCACATTACCAGCTGAGAAAGAATTGTTTTCACTGGCATTTGTTTGAATTTGAAACTGTTTGCTGATCCCCTGTACCATGAGGTCAAACATTAGCGTACTAAACTACTCACCTTCCCATCAGCCTCAGCTGTACTGTGATGAGTGATAATGATAGACTGTGCACTGATGTACGTAGCCAACATGGTACCGCCCTTGCATGGGCTTGAAGATGTGTGTGAGCTAGAAGGAATCGTATAGAAATATTTCAATTAAAAAAGAGACAACTTTCTCATTTTCATCTTTTATGATTTCCTTTTTGAGTCAATTAATCAGTGCATAAAGCACTGCACAAAACATTAGTCGTCACAAACCCTACACTGACCTTCACTAGTCCCTCTTGGGAGCTTGAGCAGGATAAAAATAATTAGATACCACCACAGATTGGCTGACCACTTATTAGCTTAGCACAAACATTGTTAGTGAAATGTAAGTGTTAGCATTCCTTTGTGAAAAGTCATCAACAAGATAACGATTAAGATTTTTGTTTGTCCTGAGGTTGTAATCTCCACGCTGTCTTACAAAGTTGGCGATGATCGGTTGTAGCAGTCCCTCCTCTTGTCCTCAACAAATGCTTTGTTTTTTGGTTGAAGTTACAATGGAACTTTTGAGTCGCTGCATGAAATCACTGCAGCCAGCATTTTTTTTTTTGTCAGGAAAGCGGTTCCAGTTATTTATCTGATTCTAAAATTAAGATGTCTTATTTCATTTCGCTTGTTATACACAGCTCTTCATAGTTCATAGTTCACTTATTGTTGTCACCATTTAGAACCATCGTTGCAAACAACAAGGAGATACAGGTGGAGCATCTCCACGGGAGCTGTGAAATAAAGTGCAGTAAGCAAAAAAACACAAATAAAGTGCAATCATTATCCCTCGTAGGATGCAAAATGTAGTCATCAGGAAGACAAGGACTTCCAGATGTAGACTGGGGATGAAGTAAAAGAAAACAAACCCTGGCAGAGGTTCTAGAGAGCACGCGATTCATCACAGCTCTTGTTATATAAATACAGATGAAAACGGTTTTGCAGGAGACATTTTGGAGGAAATTTGATGAATTCTAACAGAGGCACGCTGACACTTCTCATTTACCATCAGTCATTGCGCTAAGCTAACTACCAGGCAGGTGGTTTCTATGGGTCTCAGTCCCTAATGCAGAGGAGACAAGGGTATCTACAGGCTTCTCCCTAAAAAGTTGCACTTTGGTGCAGTAAAGCACAAGAGGTACATACATCCTCCATCCATGGGCATTGTAATATTCAACTCTTATTGCATCTGTTTGAGTAAGATTTTACTATTTTCTGAATTCTATCCTCCGATTCATATAGCCCGAAATGGAACTGACAATATAATGGCGGCAGTTTATGATGAGTTTGAAAAACGATAAATAAGTTAGCATTTGGAATGCTAATTTACCAAACTCTTGGTTGAGATGTTAATTGTTTTATTCAATGACATAACATACTTTTATGTCTTTAAAAACCACACTTTTTAAGTATACACAGTATATACCGCTCAAAGCAGCGATTGCTTGTTGTGAGCCATTATTATCTTTTAAATGGTTTGTACTGAATTAACATGGAATGTGTGGAAAGGTTGTTAAGATGATGAAATATGTGATTGAATGGATGTGTTATCATGACTTAATTTCTTTTTAGTTTCAGTAAGAAGATGTTTATCGACAGACATTAAGTCTAAATGTTTATTTTATCAATGTATTCTGGGCTCAAATGTAACTTGAAGCTTCTGTAATTTTACTTCTTGAAGAAATATCCTAGTGTGGGTCTACTGCTGCACATACACTTAATTGAGAAACACTGGTTTGTGGGACCATCGGTTTAATTAACACCAGTTTATAATAAATGTTCAAATGTTTTTTGAAAAAAAAGCCTTGGTTGCTAACAAGTGGTTATGTCAAGCTAAAACATCAGTAAAAAGATGTTAAAGGCGACGCTGACCTTGATGTGGTTTGGCTAGCGCAGTTTTAGCTATGTAAGGCTAACATGGAAGGGGTGCTCATTTGTTAAGGTTATCTTGCAAATTAAAATATAAACGTCATAGACTTCAGATTGACGCAGTGTGTATTTCCAAAAATCCAATATTTAAAAATCTCTGTGGCTTTTCCTCATGGTGATGCTAACTTCCTGGTTGGCCTACAAAAACATGCCATCCCTGCTGCACCCTCATTGGTCTACCTCTGATATCTTTCACTGTCACTGTGACTGGTTGATCGTAGTAATATATAGACCCCCTGTGGAGGGTAGAACGGATTGAAGAGTTAATTAAAGTTTACAAGGAGCGCTAGTAGTTCCTATGGGAACCCCCCTCCTTCTCTCTCTCTCTCTCTCTCTCTCTCTCGCTCTATCTCTCTCCTCCCCCTGCCTTCCGCAGCCCTCCCTGAATTGGCTGCTTCTCCTTCGCGGCGTCACTCTATTTAAATTCACTCCGCCGGCGTTGTCGGCATCTCCCGCTGGCGTCCGACTGCTTGTTTTTAGCACCAACGATACGCAAAAAAAAAAACGCCGGCTAAGTATTTTCGACTGCACTCCTTCCTTCGTCATGTCTGTGGAGATGCGGCGCAGCAGCGGCGCGGTTGCGGTAAGTGCGTGAGGGGAGAGATGATGGTGTTTGGAGGATGATTAAACTTTGTTTGACTCGTCATTGTTTAACAGCCGGCCGGCCGGCGGCGTCTCCTCGGTGCTGAGAACTTCGCGAAGACTGTAAACTGCAGTTCATTCATGACTACTTCAGTGTTTTATGGAACAATGAAGAAGCCTGGAGGTGTTTGCGCTCCTCTTTTACTTCCTTCTGGGTATTGTCCTTTCACACGTGTGCGGGGTTTGAACCTTAATTAGAGGGTTAAAGCGGAGGAGTGCGGACTCATCTGATGTCAGTAGTGAAACAGTTGTCGGTCAGCAGCTTAATCTGTCTTTAAACGTAAAAACGTGAGCTGTTGGACTGTGTTTGTCTATATTTAGCCGCCTTTTAATCCCGTCTTATGTAATGTATCAGAAATGGTAAAGAGACTGGACAGTGGCTGTCACAGTGGACTGCCAATATCTTTTAATTCCAACATTTGATGCACAGGTTAAATGGCCTTTCAGTCTGAATGGACTGAGCTACACATCCCACCTCAGTGACACAGCAAAATGTGTTGTTTTTTTCCCCCACAGCTTCAAGTGCAGCATTGCATCTTTTTAGTTGCACCCAATAACTCCTGTTTCCTGTTCCTCCAAGCACTGAAACATTTCAGATTGGTCACTATTTCTCTATTCTTGGTCTAATCCTTTTGTCCTGAGTCATGCCAACCTTTGGTAATGGTTCACAAAAAACAAAAGTGGTTCATGCAAGCAAAATAAGCACAATTTGTTTGTTCTGATACACACTGCTCCTTCCAGGTGATGATTCTGATACCTGAACTTTAGTATCGGCCAATACTGAGTCATTTTTGGCCGTAGTTTCATTTCAGTTTGTTTTATGACTTTTTAAAGTGGCAAAACGCATCGAAACTCACTCTGAGCTGCCGTGAAGAAATTAATGAAGCATATAAACAACTGCGTTTAACTCGTGCCTGTGCTTTTCTCTGCACATTTTCAGTGAGGGTGGAGCCAACAAACAATCTGATACACAATCTACCTACTTTTTTTTTCTCTTGTAAATGAAAATGTGGTTCACGTATGTAAATTTGTTTGTAAATTTGACAGTGTTTTGCTTGTACATAATATATTTTTTTTATAGTCCGTTTTTGCATCCCTTATGATGTCATCGCGGTTATATGACCTGGATCAGGTTGTAAAACATGACCAAATACATACAGAGGAAAATGAACTTTACTGCGTCGTCTGCTTTGACAGTCAAACGACAGCCTCGAGATGTGTCTGTCCGACTAAAGTTAGATATCAATCAGTTCTCCCCCGCCGCTCGAAAACAGAAGTTGCGAGTGGAAGAACAACACAACTTCCTGTGTGGACTTAACTGTTTAAGAGACGCAAAGAATAATAAATCATTTCCTTCCATGGCTGTCAGATAAATGAGCTAACTGGGAAATTCCTGGAACGTAATTTATAAATTATGTGTGCGTACTGGAATAATAGAACAAGATGGAGTATCAGAGACATTTGTGATCAAGAATCAGAATTTGCTAAGTATCAGAATTGGAAAAAACTGTGTTGCTGAGACATACCACAAAAGATTTTTGTCAAGGATAATGATTTCCTTAAGGTGGCACAGCCTTTGTTACCATGGCTACAAGAAGGACCACATGGTTAAAGTAAGGAGTGACTGCATCTCTTTGGACCTCCTCAGTGACACGCCTCTGATTTTGCTATTGAAATCATGAGCTCCTCCATCAGATCTCAGCGATGGTCTCTCCGTCCGCAGGTTCCGATCAAAAACATTGAGAGGGAGCTGATCTGCCCCATCTGTAAGGAGCTCTTCACCCACCCGCTGATCCTGCCCTGCCAGCACAGTGTCTGCCACAAGTGTGTCAGAGAGCTGTTGGTGCAGTACCCCGAGGACTCCTTCGATGCTGGCTCTGAGTGTTCGCTGCCGGGCAGCCCCCGGTCCAGGGTGCCCTCGCCCTCCATGGAGAGGCTGGACCGGCTTGTGCGATCAGGTGGGTCTCGGGGTAAGGAGCTAAACTTATTTATCTGTGTTCTTTGGGGGAAGACTTTGATCATAGGTGCATGTTGTCCAGCGTGTCGAGGCATTAATAAGAACAGTGCTGTTGTTGTGGCGCCGGTGGGCAGGTCAGCCTGATTATGTGAACTGTTATGCGAGCTGATGGAAGCCGAGGATCATCTGGTCATAGTGCAGGAAATTCAAGTACAGCTGGAGTTATGTGGAGTTCCTGTTAGTCCAGTCAGCTACCTGCTACATTATACTGAGGTTTACTTCTGCTGCATTCAACGGGTTTCAGTGGCTGCAATTCCCCTCTATAGAAAATGACTTAAAAAGAAAGGACGTCTTTGTATGCAAACAAAAGGCCATACGCTGTGCTCACTAAAAGGGTATTTTACCACTGGAGAGACGATTTCATGCACCGATACAAACTGAGTAGAGGGCAAATAAGAATTAAAAAAAGGGCAGGGCATTATTGTTGGATTTCTGGGTGCAGACCCCCCCCCCCCCCCCGGGTCCTAGATAAACAAGAACAAACTTCAAAAAATGATTGAATAATTTCCCCATTCAGCCGACATTGTCAGTCATCGCATCTTCCTCTAATCTGGTCTGCTTTTTTCTAAGGCTGCATTAATGTCAGCAGAATCTTGATGAGCTATAGTGTTTGTCTTTGTGTCGACAAGCTCCCTCAAGCCCAGATTCTCCTGACTGTCTTCTTCTGATGTCCCAGGGGCATCAAACATCCCCTGCAATTATGCCAGGGATCATGTATTCATTTGGAAATGATAGAAAATACCATTATCAACACACACAAAAAAACCAAACCAGTAGTGCGTGTGTAGTCGTATGTGCACATAGCAGCGCAGCTGCTTTTTGTCGGAGCATGAGGGAAATCTGCAGGTTGCATGATTAACTTGTCACAACAAATTTTAAGTTCTCAGTCCAACACATGGCTCAGCTTGGTCAGGCCAATGTCTAAGCCTCAAAAACAGCGGAGAGGGACACAAGGCTGCCTTTCTGCCCTCTCAAAGCTCTGGGCTTCATGCCACTCGCTCAAAGATGTCGCCTCATTTGAACAATTGTCCACTTTGCTTTAAAAGACGCAAACTGTCCGTACTGATGACAACTGGTAATTTATTTATTTATTTATTTTCACTAATTGAAAGCTGTAAAATCTTTACTCTTCTGATTTACCAGTGAAATGTCATTTGAACAGGGCAAGGATCTGTGAGTTTCTGCAAAAACCGTTAGGTGAATTGAGCTGACTACATGGACTGAAATGTTACTGTAAAACTTGCTAACAGGCCAGTGAAAACCATGAAATATAAACACTGCAGCAGGCAGAGGTTTGGAGAGGGGACCGCTGACCACATGAGTTAATTTAGGGACTGAACAAACCAAATGGAGACCGAAGACGACGACGATGACACTGTAAAGAGTGAAGATAACAAAAGTCGGAGGACAGATGCCCACCTGGACGTCTGCTTATAATGGAAACCTGTTTAATGTGAAAGACTCAACATAGGAGAGCTGAGTCCAGGGGAGATTCACAGTTGTAACATTTTTTTTTAATGAATATCGAACTATAAAGTCCAGACCAAATGATGTAGGTGTGAAGGTGCCCTCGGCAACATGTAACAGAACTCCTACCTACCAGGACGTAATTGTTGAGTAACTGAAGACAGTTTAGTCTAGTATATGTCAATTTGGATTTTGGACATATTTCCTTGCAGGTCAGACAATGGAGTAAAAATAGACTGCAAATGTATTTTAGATAAGGTCCTACACTGCTAGTTTCCAAGGGGACAAGGAATGACAAATGACTCCAGAGCAGCACAGAGTACCAGATCCAAAAGAGCCCAGGGGCACCGTGAGGTGAAAACTTTTGAGGAACACAGACTCCCTCATTCAGACTCCCTGAATGAGTTTATTCTTCACTGGCTGGGCTGCATCTGTTTATGCAGGGAATAACCAAATCCTACCTTTGAATAACCAAATCTCCCTGCCCACTGAAAGCCATTTTATGCTCCAGGAAAACTCCTCTTTTGCTGTATATTCTCATACAGACTCGTCATGAACTGACTGACATGTAATAAAGGTGTTTTTGTGTGTGTGTGTGTGTGTGTGTGTGTGTGTGTGTGTGTGTGTGTGTATTAGACCGTCATCTCACACTAAGAATCTGCAGGTTCACTTCACTCAGTTGCTATGAAGTATTTACAGGTCATATACAACTGGAATTCTCCAGTGGATTATTGAGTAAAGTTCTTGGTGTGTTACTTACATTTAATCAGCTGATTACAAAACAGCAAATCTCCCCATGTAAGGAATATTTACCTCAACTATTATGAGCTCATTACCTCTGCAATAGACCAAACAGACCAATCCTACAGTCTGCCTTCCACACTGGGAGATCAGATCATTGGTCGTCATGGTGACGCAACCTGCCTGTAAGGAATGAATGAGGGATTAGTGGGAGGGAGGAAAAGAAAAGACGGCTATATTTATCAGTGTGCAGCTGGGACTCTTCCACTACGTTGGGAGGGATGAAGGTGGAGAAAACTTCATTGTGTTTTTTTTAAACTCCATCTTTTCAGTTGCTGATGCATTCATGGTATGGTCAACAGATACCGCTTGACAAGTTTTGATGATGAGCAGCTCCTGATTAGCTTAGCTTAGCTGAAAAAATGCTGTCGGGAAGAACGTGTTGGACACTAACAGGGGGTCTTAGGTCTATTCACTCCAACTGGAGATGTGATCATGGGCTCAAAATGTAATTTAGGAGACATTCTTTTGTCCAAAGTGACTTATAATGGCACATTTTATCAACAGTAGTGAAAACCAACTGTACATCTGTCATTATTTGAGACTTATGTTACAAGGCTGCTGGTTTTATGAGATCCTGACATCAAAAGATGACGCTAGAAGCCATCTTTTGAGGCATCAAATTACTTGTCTAACCCACGGTGGTTTCGACCACATGATAGATGGTGATGGTGATAGACAGGTGGTTCTTTTCCAGACAGTTTGTATGCGCAACCTCTCACATGGTTCTGTAAAAAAAAAAAAAAAAAAGTGAAGCATCAGGTTCACCTAAAGAAGAGCTCGCAGCAAATTTTGTGGAATGATTTTTTTTTAAAAGACTTTGTTTTTCATGCCACAGTCCCTGAAACACCTCAGTATCTTTACTTTTTATATGATCATAGCTAAAGACATCCAGACTATTTAAGTATTATGTTGGATCTATGAGCGACAAATATTAAAGGTGCCAGGCAACAAGTGGCACTGTGTTAAACTGCCCTCATAGACCACAAGTCATAGTTTTTGAGCCATGCTTATTTTTTCCAGTGCTAAAAAGTTGCATGTCAGCTGGATTTTATTTTTTCGCAAATGGATAAAGTGGAGGTTGGCCCAACATCCAAGCTTTCACCAAACTAAGCTAAACAGCTGCTGGCTTCGCTTCATGTTTAGGATCTAGGGGTTAGTGACATCTATGTCCTCATTCAACTCTGTCAGGACAGCATAAAAGGATCCTGATGCACTGTTTGTACTGATGGGATATTTTCTATTCACATTCTGTTTAAAGATGCATGAATTTGTCCTGGGATTGAGACGTTGTGTTCATGCCATGCATATTTTAATCATTCAGTTCTGTATTACACTTGGATCTGCATTACAAGGTTTTGTTTTTTGTTTTTTTCCTTTTTTAACAAGTTTTTCTTCAGTTCACTTGTGCATTGGGTTTTTCTTTCTCCAGTGTCATGATGTTTACAGCACTTCACATTATGTATTGTTTCATTTTACTTGTTGGTCTCACCTCACTTCTTTGTTCATTGCTTGCAGCCACACTGCGAAGGTCGTTTGGAAGTCGAGGTAGACGTGGCCTCCGTGTTTTGAGTAGCTGTAGTAGTGAGTACGGTATTACTAGAACCCCTCCTCAAACCCCATTTTGGCTCTACTTTTTAGCCTTGTCAACACCATCATACAAACACACCACCGATTATAAATAAGATTTACTTAGGAGACGGTAACAGCAGTCACTTGGCATTTATGTAGAAAATGCAACAGTCTTTAGTTGCTAGGTTACAGCCACGGAGCTCAAAAGGCCACTTAAAAATGTCCACTGAGCCTAAAATGAATCCAGCTGTTAAAGATTAACTCTTAAAACTTATAAATGGAAACTAATAGAATTGCAAAAATGGTTTTATTTCTCAGCTGTTGTAGAAGAAACATGAGATGAAAGCAAAAAAGCTAAGACTGTTAGCTTCTTATGTATTGACTTGCCTTTTGTCCTGCTGTTCATTAAGAATTTAGAAAAATAATGATCGATAAACACTTACACTAATGTTGTGTAAGGTCTTGAAAAGAAAAGCATGCAAACATTACCGCAAGACTTGCAGGCAAAACAACATGTTGAAAGTTTGAATGAGTGAAGGTGGTCAGAAAAGTATTAACAAGCAGCGTTAAAAGGGAAGAGGAACAGAGAAAAGCTACAAGTGGCTGAGTCAGCAGACAAGAGTAGCAGCAGCAAGTGAAGACGCAGAGATGACCACGGCAAGGTCGACGAGGAACTTCAGAGAGCCGAGGCAATAATGGCTATGAAAGGAGTGAGGATGTTTCCTAGGAGCCGTCGGCAACTGGAATGTTCACATGTCCCTGAAGCGGCAGTGTCACTGGCATTCATTTTGGTAGATTAAAACATGGTGGAAAATAAAGCAGATGAGGAACTGTAGCGCTCTGTTCTGAGTCAAGCACACTCTGAGTGGAAACCTATGCTGTGTTCAGGCTTGCTGAGATTCTTAGCTAGTACTTCTCTGATGGATATCTCTGTGACTTAAGGCTAATATTCATGCTTGACTTGATAATCACCGGGATTTGAGAAACACATTAGCACACTAATAACCAGCCAAGAGCTAATCATTTTTGGAATTATTGATTGTTATATTGCGGGCCAACCAAAACAAGACTGAAAACTACCTTTGTTTGTCAGATGAGGCAGGTATTTGAAAGCTCAGTGGATATTTTTAAGCTATAAAACGTGATTCTGTTTGACAATTTCATCTAAAATAGCTACTTTATACATATGTCAAATCGCTAAATAGGGAATATTGAAAACCCCTTTGGTTAAAAATAAGCAGCAAAAGATAAGTGATATGAAACCTTTTTAAATTTGATACACATCTCACGTCCTGGATCTTCATCAAAATGACAATTCTTGTTTGAGCACCAAATAAAAGGGAAAATGGATAATCGAGATTTAGTGATTGACATGTCCAGGCAAGATTCCATAAACATTTTAAAGATTGACTGAAAGATTAAATGTTCTATCGGGTCTTAAATCAAACTGTGTGTCAACAGACTTATTTAGAGATCCAAGCCCCTTTTGTTGCATTGCACCTCTGCAATGACTCGTCAGTTTCTGCCTTCGCCTCCCTCAGCAGATTTGCCCTACACGCACAAACACACTCACTCTCACACACTTTGCTGCAGGCGTCTCCACCTGCCTGTCCAGACCAAATGCTGGTCAATGTGTCCCAACATGACACACACATACATACACACACGATAACAAGTCCTGTTCCAAAATTCACACTTAGCCCCGAGGTTCTCACCTAAGTGCGTAATTGTGTGACGTGGAAGATATGTGGACTTTCGAGATGAAAGTGCTCAAGGTAGTAAAATAATGAGCAGAACTGCCTAGTACATCACTTCCGCACACGCAAGACGAGCCATGAGCTGTCAGTATAGGCAGTGTTGGTCTGCTGAAATGCGTCAGTGTCCAGACTATCATCAGTTACGCTGGGGAAAGGGTTTCAGGTGTAAATTGCATGTTTTGTCAGGATTCGGTCCAACATTGATTTAGCAAACCTACAAAGGTTTTTCTGAAACCTCACAAAGGGATCATTTCATATCGACTGCAGATTCCATTGTTGATTTGCGACCAGTCAGTCTTCTGATTGGTTAGTTGTAAGACATGGTACAATACATGGATTTTAGTGGTTTCCCTCAGCCATGTGTTTTTTTTTTTTTTTTTAAATGCAAACATGCAAGAAAGGTGCTTCAAGGGTGCGTAGGGAGGATTGGGACACCTGTCGTGTTTGCCCACCTCACTGAGGAGCTACAAAAAAGAGGGACGCAAGTCTTCAAGTGTGATTTTTGAGACAGGACCTCAAACGTATGTGCTTACTCGCACTACCTCTGCAGAGTCAGCATCTTGTCTTTCCATCCAATTTTCCCAACAAGACCACGCCATCTTCATCGCCATCGTCATACTCAGTTCCTCACAATACCACACCACGGTGTTAATTTCACATTTGTCGTATGAGTGTAGGAGAGATTGCTGTTGAGTCGATAAAAGTCCCACTCGTTCAGTTTATAGTCAGATCAGTCAGATCTGGCCTTTTCGCTAGTCGACTGTCCTGTACTGTCACCACCGTCTTCAGTTGTGTTCATATCACTCAGTGACAGGGCATGCACAAGTCAACACACATCACCCAGATTATATGTCTGCTGTTCTGTCGCTGCTTCTCCCTTTGCTGCACTTTAAAAAAAAAAAAAAAAATGAAGTATTGTTTGGAAGTTGTTTTCCCATATTTTGCTTACCTGAGGAGTGTTTGATTTAATTTTCAGGTCCTCGGAAACGAAGTGGAAATACTGGCTTGCAAAATGAGATAAATCCAGCACTCCTCACTTCACCTGTCCCCCAAAAACGTGAAGCAATATTTCTGTCAATGATTGTGCCGTGTTGTGGCTTCAGTCTGCTGGCTTTAGTTGCGTGAATGCGTGTGTGCTGATCTGTGTGCTGCAGTTCCCGCTGCTTGCATCTTTGTCGTGACCTTGTGTAAATTTCCTGTGTTCCCACCTCGTCCCTGACTTGTTATGATGCTTCTGCATCAGTAACAAGCAGAATCCTGTCAAAGCTCTTGAAAGCAGCGTTGCTTTAAGAGGAATCATGTTTGAACTTAAGTGTTGATGCGCTGAACTGGACAAGTGATAGATTTAAGTGTTTTTGTATAGCTGTGTAATTCAGTTACAGTGTTTGATGTTAAAGTGATGTGCTTCTGTTTTGTCATGTTGTTTTTTTATCGTTATGTGAAAATTAGATTATTGCCTCGGTCCAGATCAGTGTCAGCACTTACTGCGATGCTGCTCAGTCGTGTAATTAATGTCGAATGACTTGCATTAGAAAATGCATTTCTGGTAAAGAATGAGCATTCGTCACAAGGTCGAGGGAATCCTATCTTATCCATGCGTCTCTCCCACAATCAGCCACAGTCCTCTTGGATGTTAACTCCCCCTAGACTGTTTGATTTTTATTTATTTTTATATATATATATGTATATATATATATAATATAATATAAATAAAATAATTGCCTGAACTGTGATTTTGCTGCATACATCCATGTATTTAAGGAGAAGTGGTCATTGTGGAAGTAAAGCATTAAGGGAGGAGACATGCTGAGACCCTATTTGTGACGGATCCATAAAGAC
Source organism: Aulostomus chinensis (assembly GCF_037954235.1). Taxonomy (NCBI): domain Eukaryota; kingdom Metazoa; phylum Chordata; class Actinopteri; order Syngnathiformes; family Aulostomidae; genus Aulostomus; species Aulostomus chinensis. The sequence goes on from NC_141325.1 coordinate 9,089,038, forward strand.
ATTGTTGTCTGATGACCATACTTGGCAAGTCAGTCAAAATGATGTAATGCTGCTCAGCCCAGAATCTGTCGAACACAAGTGGGGCTACACAGTTACCCCTCTTTGATTCACTTGGAAACTATTCCTGCAGTGTAATTTGGTGTTAAGTCACCCTTTCCTTCACAAGTAGGGCCTCAGATGCAGTTTGAAACTGGGTGACCCAAGGCTGTGAATCTGTCCGACACACGACCTTTTCTAACTTCATAATGTCTCCCTCAACCGCCTCCAGGCTCCATCTCCTCCCCAGGATGGCGCAGAGGATCGGTGACTCCCCGGGTCACCACCATCCCCTGCCCAGGCTGCCAGCACGACATTGACCTCGGCGAGCGTGGTATCAGCATGCTCTTCCGTAACTTTACACTTGAGAGCATCGTGGAGCGGTACCGCCAGGCGGCACGTGCTGCTGTTGCCATCATGTGCAACATCTGTAAACCTCCGCAGCAGCAGGAGGCTACAAAGAGCTGCATGGACTGCAAGGCCAGCTACTGTAACGAGTGCTTCAAGCTGCACCACCCCTGGGGCACTCCAAAAGCCCAGCACGAGTATGTTGGCCCCACCACCAACTTCAGGCCAAAGGCAAGTCCTGTTTGTGCTCTTCTTTACTACTTTTGTTTTTGGAAATAAAAGAAGCTTTTTCTGTTGGACTGTAAACATCTCTTTGGGTATAAGCCTGAAGGAGCCAGAGTGTGTCCAGATTAGTCACTGGTGGGTCAGTCAGTTTGTTGTAAAGGTTTGATGTGAAATCAGATGACTTAAACTTAAGCATCTCTGCTAGGAATGTCTCAGCTGTTGTGAACTAATTATATTATTTTATAATTGAAGGTTCCACTATGATTCTTCTAAAGTGTCATATTGGACACGTGGCTTTGAATTGTTCAGAAACTTACTTAATTCTTTGTCAGAATGGTAATTACTGTATTATCAGTGGTTATATTTCCATTTGAACTTTTCGAAATTGAAATCGTTTTTTTCAGTCCATGTCAGTGTGCTGAGCTGCTCTTTACAAGCCGTCTCAGGTCTTTACAGTAAAAAAAAAAAAAAAAATAGGCTGAATTAAGTTTGACCTTAAATACACTTGAGAGAAACTGTCTGAGAATCTGAGAGATGCTTTTTTTTTTTTTTTTTTTTTTTTAATTGTAGGTCATCTTCCTGTTTCGCTTCAGCTATTTTTTTGATCATGTGGGTTTTCCACTAAATTCTCTGTTTCGTCTGTCTTTGCCTCTGTGAGAATAAATATTAAAGCAGTGAATTACGTCATGAAGGTCATCACCAAAACAAAAAAACATGGGGCATGTTTGAGTATTTTGGTATTATTGTAACTCTGGCTTGATCTGGAAAATATGGCAGGTCCTCATGTGTCCTGAGCACGAGATGGAAAAGGTGAACATGTACTGTGAAGTCTGCAAACGACCCGTGTGCCACCTCTGCAAACTGGGAGGTTCCCATGCCAACCACAAGGTCACCTCCATGAGCAGTGCCTACAAGATCCTCAAGGTACCACGTTTAGACATTTTTAACTGTGCTTTTTGCCTTGCTGGGAGGATTGGGAATTGTCAATGAAAAACTTGTATTTATTTTTTTGCTTTGCTTTTGTGTGTGTGTGTGGTGGGAGTATTGGGAATATTATACAACACTGACTTATGAGAATGAGGATTAAAATGAGCTTGCGCACAGTGACCCTGCTAACAAAGGCTCAAAATGAAGTCAACGACCTGGAGCTTTAAATCACTCGAGTATTGAAGCACCTGAGTGCACAGACTGCTGATTAAAATGGCATCATTATGACAAAATATTTGATTTATACAAACATTACAACTTTGGGTTCTGTAGATCTTTCTGTTTTAAAAACAAAAAAACAAACCAACACAGAGAGAAATATTTTCTCAGACGTCCGGTTCATATAACGTCTTTTGATGGCCTGAAATGAGAAGTAAAAGACTGGGGAGGAGTAGTATCTTTCTCTTCAGAGGGATCAGAGCTGGTCTGTTGTTGGATCCTCCTCTGACTGCAGCCTGAATTTCTCTCATGTATTATTAATGTCTGACCTGCATCTGTACTGACATGCACCCAGCAATGAATACCAACCTCTTTATTTGGTAGCCTGATTCTCGGCTGCCAAACTGAGTGAAAACTAATTGGCCTTGTGATTATGCATTCGTTTGGTTGATTAGTGGAATTAATTCCAACCAGTTTGAATGTTTATTTTAGCTTGTGTAGAAACAAATATCAGGAGATGGTGTTGGTTGCTCGGGCTTCACTTGACAACACAAACCTTTGATATATTTCAGTTAACTCTTATTATCCTCAAACAGTAATTGGATCGTTTGGGGTTGAACACGGCTGAAGACGGGTTGCTTGGCAAGTTGAAGCTGAATCTGTGTGAAATTCAATCGTCTGTTCTATTTTCAATATTTAATGAAACCATTTGCTACCCTTGATTTTGTGTGCATTGTATTCTGAAATTGAAGGGCGTATCATATGGTCCTTTTGTTAGCCAGGAAGTAGTTTAGGTTTCAGTTGCTGTGACGGGCGATGAATTGTCTTCATTGTGTGCTAAACGCTGCACCAATATACCAACGTATCTTGATGTCCTGCACATCTGAAGCAGGTTCTGTGACCGCACATCTTTTCACATAAGGAGACGTTGGAGTCAGTGAGGCAGGTTTTAGTTGGGACTTTGTAAGTGTGTCTGTTCTTGATTAGTTATTGCGATGTGTCATAAGTTAATTGTTTTTTTTTCATTTCATTTGATGGAAATTCTATGAATAAACATGAATTAAATAACATGATTCGTGAAACGCTTCAGATGCATTGACAAAGGTTGTTTAACAGTCAGCACAACTAACATGATCTTGCGCTACTACACGGCATCATCGATTTATGTCTTTTGTTGCTGTGTTGATGGAGACAGCTGAAAGCAGCAGTAGTTGTACATTGAGCAGTCAAGAGCAGCTGTATTGTTGTAGACTTTACGATGTCTTTGTGGCTGATCATCGTCTCTCCTCTCAGGAGAAGCTGGCCAAAAGTATCCATTACCTCATCAGCAAAGAGGACCAGGTCAGGACTCAGATTACTGAACTTGAAGAACTCATCAGTCAGACTGAGGTAAGAGCTTTGACAACCAGCAACCGTCTGGGAGATCTTTTTGACCTCTTCAGTTTCAATTAGGATTGCTTCTTCCATCCTGATACCAAGCTGCTGTGCCATCCACAAAAATCACCCCAAGAAGAACATCATCAAATGAATCAGCATATCTTAAACTATTTAATGATGTGAGGCAGTCTATTAATGCCTCAGCTTGACGTTTCTTGAGGTAAAGGCATCTTTATATAACTTGCCAGTCTGTTAAGGTGGAAGAGCCATTTGCTTAATGAGCTTCCTTATACGTAGAAACAAACAGTATTTTAAACACACAAACAATGAAACTAAGTATTTGCCAACTGGTTTCCATCCCACGTGTTTGGTTGTCAGCCTCTGAGGTTGCTCCTCTTTTATCTTGATGCAAAACCTGACTAGGTGGGGTTTCAAGGAGGACAACTGCCTTTGGCAAGCAAACTTTTTAATGAGATGAATGTCATAATGTTGCTTAATTGTGTTTGTACAAGAAAAACTGCTCCTGCGCTCTCATTGTTTTTTTTCTGTTAGGTTGGGAAACAATGCCAATGAACACATCTCTGATGATGTTGTTGACTCAGGACTCTGACCTCTCTGTAGATGACACCTCTGACTCCAGGGAAGAATGTATAAATTTCTTTTGCCAAAAATTAACGAGTCTTTTATTGTTGTAGGAAAATGGCCAGCTAGCAGAGCGTCAAGCTAACGAGCATTTTGAGCGCTTGTTTGAGACCCTGCAGGAGAGGAAATCAGAGATGTTACGATCAATTGAGCAGTCTCGCAACCGACGCCTTGACCAACTTAAAACCCAGGTATATTTGTGCATTGAAGGAACTGAACATCATTTGTATTTCCTTTCCCATTCTGCTTTGTTGTTTTTGAAAATTCTGTTCAGTTTACCTTCTGTTTTAATTATGTAAATAACAAAAATGCTCAATTTAAATTCTTTTTTATAATATTTGCAGGTTGAGGAGTACCAGGGCATGCTGGAGAACAGTGGTCTGGTGGGCTACGCTCAGGAGGTGCTGAAAGAGACCGATCAGTCCTGCTTTGTTCAGACCGCGAAGCAGCTGCATGTCAGGTACATCAGTTTATTATTGATGGAATCATTAATTTCCTTTTGAAGATTAAAAAAGTGTTTGTCACACTAGAAACCTATTCTTAGCGGCTCTTGGCCAATGCAAAAATTACTACAAAATTCAGATTTATTCATCTGATCTGCGGAGGTGAAGTCATTGTCATTTGAGGTCTAAAATTAGTAAGGAGAGATCAGTAACGTCATTGATTTAATAATGGCAAATGTTCAGCATCAGAACGACATGTTGTTTTGAACCCAAAAACAAGAAGCTGGGGCGTGACTGTTATGGTTATTTACAGCCCACTGTGCATAATGAAGCAGCTGATTCATAGATCACCTGATGAAAGTTCACAACAAGTTGCATGTAATTATTTCACAAGCTCCTTATGGAAGTCGGTCATGATTCATTTAAGTTGTGACATTTACGTAGCTTCCTGGTTCTGAATGGATGTCACAATTTGGTTTGTTTATTCCAGTGTTGAGAGCCTCAGTCTGATAGTGTTTGGGTGACTGGAGTGTGTCAGCTGGGAAAACAGGCAAAGCTCCATCCATGTACAGAGGGTAGTGAAGGGCATTTAAGGAATTGCTTGAGCAGTAGTGTGTGGAAGGATCTCCTGCTCTAAGCAGGCTAATTGATCTCCATTAACAACTTTGGTTAATTGGGGAACCTTTTCACTCTTGAGCATGATACTGTAGCCGGGAGAGTTTCATCTGTTGACTCAGTCTGGATATTTAAGCCCCTTTTTCAAGAAAAAGAAAGAAACATTAACTACAGACACAAATTCGTTAACCCTATATCGACAGACCAGAAATATGATTGACTATAATTAAAGAAACGCATAATTGAGGAAACACATTTTCAGTGTGGCATTCTTAAATTATGTCTTTTTCATGCATGTGTAATTTTAGAATCCAGAAGGCGACGGAGTCCCTCAGGACTTTCCACCCTTCTGCTGACCCCTGCTTTGATGAGTTCGTACTGGACACATCCAGAGAAGAGGCTCTACTCAAAGAGATGTGCTTTGGTGGAGGTACGTGGAATTTATGTCGTGTAGATGCTGGCCGATGAACAGAACTGTTTGTTGAAGATACATGTGTGAACAAACAGGCTGCAATGAAAATCTGACTGAATAAAGCGGCCACTCAGTCATGGCATGAAATAAGTTCTCTGCCTCTGACATTGAAGTTCATGTATATTGTGTATACGTGAACTTCATCTCATGAAAAGTTTTGACACAGTCTACATTGTATACTGCGTCAACACTTGTGTGACAACTCTCAGAAAGCAAGTGAAGAAAAAGAAGTCAAGTCTGTTTGACAGGATTGTCAGAATAAGCTGTTTGTCATCATCCAACCATCACATGCACAGCCCCGTGAACTGGGCTGTTCTAAGAGGTCAAAGGTCATCTGTCCTCAGAGAGCCCTTGCGAGCATATCTGGTTCTGCGCTCGTTCATCCAGTTTAGCTGAGGATTTTTTTTCTGGCCTGCTATAAAGGCTTGGTCTTTGACGGACAGATCAGTGGTTTCTCTGCTTTAGAAAAGATGCACATTTTAGCTTTGTTTGCTTATTCAAATTTGATGAGTAAGAAGCATTGTTCTCGGGGGGGGGGGGTAGCATAGTTATAGCATACTGACGGTCCACCAACAGGGAATGTCTGTGCTCGGTGTTGTAACATTTAATCTGCATTTCACCAAATTAGCTCTATCTTAAAATTTCAATCTCAGCCTTGCATTTATTTCCAGAATCTCAGAGCAGAATCTATTTCATTCCTTGATAAAAGTAGATGGCGTGTCTAAAATACAGTACGAAACAAATCAGTAAGAAGACAATGATCAGTGGAGCAAAGATCAAAACTGCTGACAATTGTCAGGTTCCAAACATGTCTAGATAAGGAAGTGATGAGAGGTGTCATCGGTGCTTTACGTGTCAGCATGTTTGAACAAGGATCTTAAAGCAATAGGATTGCAGCAACCTTTGCAAAATTTTGTCAAAACTCTGCTTGGTCGTTGTCACGTGGTTGTCTATGTATGTTATCATGCTAAAATATGTAATACCTGTTTATTTAAGATGTATTTTTATATTCTTACGAGCAAATTATTCATTTAAATGTATTAAAATGTTTGAAGTCCAACTCAAGAGACTCCAACCCCAAGCAGTACAATACCACAATACAAAGTACTTGTTTAGAATCAGTAGTTTTGCTGATAACTGCATATCAGATTTTTAAATGCACAAACTATCCTATGTTTAACCAGTTGAATGTCAACTTTTCTACCTGCCAAATTTGTGTGCACATCATTGATTTATTTTAACATCCCAGTGTGTAATTTTTTTTTTGTGTCTGGATTTAATTTTAGCAACCATAAAACTCACAAGTTGCCAAAGCTATGGAGATAATTTCGAAGATGTCAGTGTCCTCAGGAAAATTCAAAAAGGTTTTCATTGTCTGCAAAGAGATTCATCAGATTGTGTCATTCTTAAAAACAATTATTTAGGCAACAAAGATATGAAGCCCAAATGCACATCTCCGAGGGACTCCAAAGGTCTGTGGTTTCCATTCCATTCTTTTGAGGGAATTTTGTCTCCTCAAACTTGCTAAACATGAGGAACTTCCAAATTTGACAAATCATGACCCACGAAATATTCTGATTTAGTCCAGTTTGGCATATTTAGATTAATATTTGCAGAGTATATTTACACTGCCTCCTCCACACTTGCATTCCTGCCCTAGTTACATAATTACAGGACTGTTAGAGCCCTGACATGGATATGAGAGCTCTACACAGACCTTTTTCCATTGAGTGACAGTTTCAGACATTTGGCCAAGGCCTTGTTGTCAGTTTGGACACAAGGCAGACAAAGGCATTTACAACGTGTGTGATTGTTGCAGATGGTGACAGGTCAGGTGTAGTCATGGCTTATGTCAGCTGACTGGTGTTGAAGGGTATATTAAAAAGTAAGAGCAACCTCTTAAGAATGGCACACTGGTCAGTTTCAAGTAAAAACTGTAGTCTTGAGTATCAGCTGTGCTTCCAGATGTTTGCATTTCAAAAAAAAAATTGAACATTGCTGACATGGCGAACACAGCTGAGGTCTCTGGCTCAGAGCCGTTATCGCTCAAGTGGATGCAACTGAACAGCTGACAGCTGCCTGACAGGCCGTTAGTGACAGACAAAGCTGAGGGGGACATAAGTTAGAAGCTGTGGGCTTTTGTTTCTACACTGCTAAGCTATTCTGTTAGCATGTTTCAAATCAGTAATGTGAGATTTAGCTTGGATGCTGCCAGCCACCAGAACTAGAACATGTTCTCTCTGACTGATTTCAGCCCCGTTCCTTTATCAGAATACTTTGTTCAAGAAAAAAAACAATATTTAAAGGTAGAACTTGGCAGTTTGTCTTCAAAACAGTATCACAATTATTTAAAACTTTTACATCTTTAATCATTATTTTACACACTTTTTAACACTTGCATATACAGTCAAGAGCTGGTCAGAGACCTACTAAGACAAACTATTAAAGGGACAGTATTGTTGATTTTTAAATTTTGACCAAGACATCCATATTATTTTTAGAGGCACTGTTGTGCTTTTAGATATGGCTCTGATTTTCATTTTTCATTGATTTTATTTTTCTATCTCAATTTGGATGATCTTTTAATCTTGATTTTTGATTGTAAAACATCGAATTACTGACTTGGTGGCTGGAGGTAAAACAAAAACACATACTAAGAAAATGGTATTATGTTGCCAATCCTGCTTAAATATGGAGAAATGGTTGAAACAATCTCTCCTCGTGCTTATTAGAGCAGCAGACGCTGTCCGAGGATGCGTTACACAAGGGCTTCTCCTACAGTGTCTGACAGAGCTGCCATTAATGTTTGTGTTGTTAGCTTAGCCGCTGGTGGTGGTATAGTGGTAAAGGAGCTACATAGCAGGAGTTTGAATGATTCAGTGGGGAACAGGACTACAAATTGGGAACAACTGTTCTATTTACAGATGGTAAACACTTGTCTCCAATTACCAAGCTGGGCACATGAGTTTATTAGGGCAGAAAATACATTAAAAAAAAAAAAAAAAAGTAACACATGGGATTACTCATGAAATGCAACCAAAACCCCGCTACAGCATATTGTACAAAACATTTAGAAGACTTAGCAAACACTCTGAAATATGAGGAAATGTAATACTGAAATGTGAGTAAAGGTAACAAACTGGCTGGCCATCTAAACAAAAAGGAAAAACATTTTCGGATACTATAGCTTTTGAAGAGGACAACAACAGTTATCAAACATATCACTGCTGGATCCTTTGGAGAAAGTGCAGCATTTGGGTGGCGGATAAAATGAAGAGCATCTTTTATCCATGTTGTCACAGAGATTTAATGGTGCTTTTAGGCTGAGCTCAAAGGGAGAAAAGAAGCTGCTGGGGCCATAATATACTGTGGTAATTTGATGCAGCAGTGAAGAGTGACTGCAGTATCCCTGGATAGGGCCCCTAAGCCATCTTACAAGTTCGTTGTTTCATGAAGTATTTTAACCCTATTATTCATAATCTCAAATGTCAACTCCTGAATATTAATCCTAGCCATTTTATTGTTGCATATTGACAAATAATATTGGGTTTTGAAGTTTGGGAGTCATCTCTTGAGTAATGGCATATTTGTGCCTACTAACCTGGTTCTGGCCTTACAGGGTTTTGAGCCCATGCTTTGCCTCTCAGGACAGTGAAAGACCTTTTTGTCCAGTGCAAATGTCGATTTGTGGTCCATTTCAAATCAGAGTTTCCACAGAATCTTGGAATGAGAACAGTGTGTCTCTTTATTGTTTTCACTTAAAGTCAAGTTCAATTCAATACATTTCCTCTCCTAAATACTGACGAGTAAAAGAAATGACGGGTTGAGTCTCGTAACACTTGTCGAGGCAGTAGAGGAATGAGGACTGAAGCGAGACAAAGCTGCTCCCTGCAGTGCGACTTGGCCGTAGTCCTGTCAGTCTGGCAGCGGCCTCGGCCGTATGTGATCAATAGTGTTGTTTTTCTCTGAGACTCTGAACGCTGGGGACGTGCTGCCTGCTGTGTTGGATGGCTGCCTGCCCCATTTCATCTTTGCCTGTTGGTCCATCTGTTGCAAACAGGTGAAAATATGAAGTCTGTTTTGTTTATGTAGCTGTTGGTATGCCTGTTTGTGATCTCAGTTGCCTTGAATACTGCATTTTTCTGGGTTACAATCTTAAATGAGACAAGGCAAGGTGTTGGAGGCATTTAGAGGGAAGGAATGAGTAACGTCTAGATCAGAGTTTTTCAAAGTGTGAGGTGGGCCTCCACAGGGGGGCTCGAAGAATAGAGGTGAAAGAATATAATTTAAGCTATAAGAATGCCATCATACAGCTGAAATGAATGTAATTTGGTTAAAGATAGAAGTCGTTTTGGCAGGATTATACAGACCATTACTTTCTTCCACTTTCCAAGAGTCTGAAACTAACCATTGACTCAAGACAGACAATTTTCATGGAGTTGGTGTACTCTGAAGTTGTGCAAAACATAATAAAGAGCCTATATATGCATTCAGAAACAACACTAATTTAAGGTGGGGCCTCTCATTCAAAACTTTAAAGGGAAGCCCACCATCTCTGACTTTGTCCCAGACTTGTTCCATTCTCCTTAACGTAATATCTCAAAAACAACTTGAGGGAATCTCTTTAAATTTGGTACAAACAAAAAATGGAAAACAGTATTAATTAGGCTACATTTAATTAGGTAAAACACAAATTTGAGTCCATGCATCACATTAAGATGTGTCTTTTTGAAGGGATAAAACTGCAATGCAATATCTGTTGTTCCTCTCCAGTTATGACTAGTAGATGGATGGATGGATGCTACCAATTAACACATGAAAATTCATGGTTCATTAAATGGTCAAAAGGGGACGAAAGCTCATGAATGTGAGCTTGTCTGGGAGACTTCGAAGAGCAGTATAGGATTAACCAAGTGACTTTGGAGGATCAGAAAGCTCCGTGGCAGCAGTGACACTGAGCGATGAGGGGAATCTGTATAAAGGGGGAAACTGATTTAGGAGAGGGATTGGGAAGGTCGAAGGATAGAGAGAGTATAAAGAGGAGTGAGGAACAGACACTTTCTAAATGAGAGGCTGGGGGGAAGAACACACTTTGATGTTTTCAGAGCAAGATGGTGACCTACATGGTTTGGAGTAATGTGATTCTGCTTCTTGAGGAGAAAAAAGAGCTTTAGTTTGTGAGAAATGTAAATGTTAGGAAGAATCATCGCAAAGTGGTTGCTGTGGATTAAAGGAGGGATGGAAGTGGGCCGTGTACAGATGAAACTAAAGTGTGGCGTGTCGATGCTTCCCCAATGGGAAGAGAGAAAAGGGTGCAAAAGTGAAATGAAGGAGGGGCAAGTGGACTGAAGGGATCAGAAGTAGCCATGTTAAACAGAAATTGAAGGAGTTAAGTGGGAGAGTGGTGGTGGTGGGTGCTTTTACAGAGTTCATTTCCTGGCAGTTAGTCTGGATGTGAAAGCCTCTTAACCATCTTCATTATGCAAGACAGTCCACTGTCCAAGGTGGATAGTCCTGTTCCTGGATAGTCCTGTTCCTGGCCACTCTTACATGGCTTCTTCTGTTATTGAGCTGAAGTACAGCACTTCGCATGATTAAGACACAAAAAGATTTTACTGGAGCTTTGCTGGTGGTAGATTAACCATCAGATCTGTGACATCTTGCGTATCACCACATGTATTTTCTTGTCTTGTTCGGACTCTCTGGCCCATGTTGTTGGCTTACTTCCTCACTGTCTGACTGAATTGATAAAAAAGTTAATTCTAACTGGTCGTAACTGCCCTTGATTATCTTCCTCCCTAGTCCCAGATCCTCCTATGATTGACCTCTCCCAAAGCAGAGTCTATAATGAGGCCACAATCTGCTGGAGGCTGTCTGATGACCACCTTCCCACTGACCACCACATTCTTGAGTACCGCAGGTAAAGGTGCAAAAAAAACAACAACCCAACCTGACAATGCAAGACTAATGCTTGTTTAGATTAACTGACAAGATGCTCTGTCTCTATAGACTCGGTCAACCAAGCCAATCCGCATCCCAGGAAGACGGAGAGGACAGCGGGGTGTGGAGGGCCACAGACAGGGTGTTTGGTCCTAGCACTGTGGTGTGTGATCTGGACCCTGACAGCTTGTATGCCTTCAGGGTCAGAAGCTGCCGGAATTCCATGTTCAGCCCCTACAGCCCTGAGGTCACCTTCCATACACCACCTGCACCCGGTAAATCTGAGAGACCTTGTTTTGTGTGGGTGTGTGGGTGGGTGGCCTTGGTAAATGTGAAAGGAAAGGGGTGCTTACCAAGTTCTTGATTCCAACTGTTGATTATAAAAAAGTGGAATTGCTCATGACTGCATTTTTTCCTTCAGCCACTTAAAAGATCTGAGCTGTGTTATTGCAGTTGACGCTAAGTGCATTAATTAATCCACAAAATGTCATTATGTACAAGCTTAACCTCCCAACCTCTGTTATTTTGGCAGATTTCAACCAGAGCAGTGGCTAAGCTGTTCTATCCCCTTTACTTCTCACCATGGTGAATGGAAGTATTTTGAATTGTTGGATTTCAGGAAGATCACCAGATGACAGCTGCACCAGTGTTTATATTCTACTTTCTGATTCAGTGTGTACAATAGTTAGTGAAGCAGAGTGGTGTTTTAGTTTGATGTAGTGATGGTCTTTGTGTTTCAGATGACTGAAGGTGTGTGTGTGTGTGTGTGTGGGGGGGGGGGGGTATAGGGATGTTGTATGTCGTGAATTCTTGGAAAAGAAAGCTCTATTGACATCTGCTGCTGGCATTGTAAACCGGCCTGACAGACGCAAGGTGGAATTCATTAGAAACCATCATCATCTCCACCATCTGCTAAACTTGGATTCATGTCTTATCCGCCCAGTCAGGGACCTCACTTTGATTCATATTCTGCTTGACAGTTTCATATTCTCAGTGCTCCAGACTGCTTTACTGAGGATTACAAGGAGATTTTTCTGGAGCAATTCCCTAATTTCCAGAGCACTTTTCACCACCATGGCAAGCATCAAACTAGTCCGTTGCACATGCGAACATGACACATCATTCTGTTGTGACTGAGCTTTGATTTGTGTGCAAAGCTCATCATTCGTGTTGTGATTGGAACATCCACATTCCTGTGCTCTGTGGTTCGTGTAGGTCGAAGGGAGCGGATTCACTGTCCATCAGTAATGAGGTGGAATTTCATGCCAGGGTCAAACGCAGAGGACAAACACACACATACACACACTGCTAGTCATTTTGCAGCCAGACTCTCTTACTGACAATAAAGACGTTACAACATGTGAGGACTTGGACTTTTGCCAGCCTTCATTGTTTGTCGGGAGAACGGCATTAGGTCCCTCACAGCCTGTTGAACACGCATACATAATGAGTCCTGTTTTCCTGGCTAATGAACCCATTGTCAAGAAAGTTAGGTAGTTGAGACATTGTTGTAAAATCAGCATTCGCGTAAAACGCTGCTGTTTTTATGAAGTTGACTACTTGATAAAATGTGATATTGAAGATGGTTTTCATTAGTCAGTTGCATGCCACGTCAATGATTCATGTTATGCTTCTTTTATGGAATGTAGAGGTAATACACAATATCAAAGCATGTCATTAGCAGTATTGATGAAACTAGTATTTTCTGTTAAGACCAGTCATAACTTTCAGCCAACTACAACTACTGCTACTGAGATGATTTATTGAATCAGTCTGAAACCAGTGAATACATATGTGTAAATTCAAATTCTAGTATTGGAGAAATACTAGCTTGTGTTTACCCAGTAATGCAGAATTATCAAGCCATTAAGTCCTTCTTTGTAACACTTTATATGCTACTTTTGGATCAGTTTGGATTTGTATTTTGGCTAATGACCATCAGCTTCAGTGCATTCAACTGCAACATGACAGCGCACTGTTACAGCCCTGTTGTCCCTGCAGGCAGACTTAAACTCATAACATTATCATGCCCTAGTTGTTGGGTCTCCTCTTAAACATGCATATTAAGTGGTCTTCCCCAGATTGCATGAGATGGTTGAATGAACCAGCATAATCATGTCGATTTATGTGTCCCAGAATATGGCAATAATGACCCATAAACTATTTATAGAAAAAAACATTTAATTGTCTCCAGATGAGGAATACAAATGCACATAAGCTGTAGTGCCCCATAGGGTAAATGTTGAGTATTTGAAGGCGCTGTATAATAGCGCCCTCATGTGTACGTTTTCATCACTTACAGTTCAAAACCCATTTTACCGAGCCACTTTGACTGTCATGATTTATGTGCTTACACATACAATCCTTCTTTTCTTACACTTGTTTTTCTTCTCCCTCTTAACTATTTAAATTAGTTTCATCATCTAACTTCTGGCTCACTTTGCTCCTCTCTCTTCACACACAGCTTTTAACTTCCTGTTTAGCGACAAATGTGGCTTCAGCACAGAGCGCCTCATTCTGAACAAACGCCGGGACACCGTGGAGAGTGTAGCAGGCATGGCCTTCCTCCTTGCTGCAGATCGTGTGCAGACGGGCAGCTACATCGGACTGGATTACATCATAGGGGACACGGGCATCTCTCAGGGAAGGTAGGCCACAAACAAGTTATGCTTATGATGGCAGGCAGTTGAAATTAAGATCTCCCAGTCTAGAGCAAGCAAAGATGGAACTTATCTTATCTGATTGCTCCAATAATCAAATGTTATTCATTCAGATGCATCTTCTGCTTCTTTGTCTCTATTAAATGAATTTTCACGATGATTAATGGAATAAATGGAATCTGACAGAGTGCATTTATGTCCCATTCACATTGTGGTGAGTAAACAGCATTGTATTACTTAGCTAGCTGATGAAACTCATAATGAGAAGCCTTGAAGAACCAGAAAATCCCTCAAAGCTGCTATGTGGTGGGATGAACTACCAACATAGTTAAAGAACTCAGGACAGTTTTTATAAGCTGCCCAACAGAAATGCTGATAATAGAATTTTTATTTATGTTTGCACCTTTCAAAACACCCAAGGACACTCGGCCTTTCAGGAGAGAAAACCCTGTGCTGGAGGCGTAGATGTGACACATCCACTTGACTATTGTTGATGTGAAAACTGTGCGTCAGTCTGACACCCTGTATGCAGATGTCATACAATTCAATAAGTCAAGCTACGACAGTAGAGTCGCCTAGCAATGCTTAGCATTCTAACAGCTAATAATCATTACAATCTGGTTAAATGTTTTAAGATTGACGGAGCCATTAATTGTAGTCTTCTGCATTTTCACTTTTGGTTGCGTGCACATTCCCCTCCCTTGGTGGGTGTGGTTCTCAGATTATGCTGCATTTCACAGTGTAAAGTCATAAAACTTTGCTTCCATAATGTCATTTAAACTAGAGTAGTGTCTTAAAAAGTGGACTTGTTTTGTTTGTTTTCCAGACACTACTGGGCCTTCAAGGTGGAACCCTACTCCTACGTGGTCAAAGTGGGAGTGGCCTCAGACTCGAAGCTGCTTGAATGGTTTCACAATCCAAGAGATACCAGTAGCCCACGGTGGGTAACGGCACGTGTCGGCATTTACAACAGCGGGCCACCCTTAACACGTTGTCCATAATCAAAGGGCATGTGGTGCAGCTGAGTCTCAGCTGTAGGGACTGTGTGTATCTTAACCTTGTCATACCTGACTGCAACAGACTCACACAGTCTCAGGAGAGTGATAAGTGTGTTGAGTCACACCTAATCCTGTGATGTAAGAGACTCTGTCTTCTTAACTGGTAAAGAGCTTATTCCCAGACAAGGCCTACTTTTCTCTCTGCTTGGATCAGCTCAAGTAAAAGTATGTAAAGAAGCACATTTTTAGTCAAATGCACTTTAATTCTAAAGGAATTACATAATGTATGCACAACTAACACCTGACTGCATTAATCAATCATTTAAATGTCTGTGCTTTATTTTTTTCTACTGAGAAGGAAATTGTGGGCATGTTTTAGTTCAACTAGCGACATCTTTCTTCAGGCCAGATTTTTATTGATTACACTAATTTATATTGAATGTCTTCTTAATGTTCTGTTGTATTTCTGTGCCCCTGTGAAGCATTCTGAATTGGCCTGTTTCTGAACAGGGCTATAAAAATAAATTTGCCTTGGGCTTTTAATTGTTGGATCACACTAAAAAAAGTCAATTTAATAAGCCAAGTCCAAAGCACTTAACAATTTTGTCCATTAATTCTAGAGATCTCTGCTTTGTGCTGTTGACCAGGTACGACCACGACAGCGGACATGACAGCGGCAGTGAGGACACCTGCTATGAGCTCTCGCAGCCTTTCACCCTCCTCACTCTGGGCATGGGCAAACTGTTCATCCCCAAGGCTTCGTCATCCTCTTCCGTTTCCTCTGCAAGCGCACAGTCTGGTGACGCTGGAAACCGTGTGCTTCCTATGCCGCAACGCTTGGGTATCTGCCTAGATTATGAGGCATGCCGGGTATATTTCTTTGATGCCGACACCATGAGGTGCCTTTACGAGAGGCAGGTGGATTGTTCGGGAACGATGTATCCAGCTTTTGGCCTCATGGGCAGCGGCAAGGTTCAACTGGAGGAGTTCATCACCGCCAAGAGGCTGACATTCTGAGGAGAGAAGGAATCTCCTGCATTGTTCTTGGAAGAGCAGGTTTTATTGACAGGGTGATAACAATCCAAACCAGCCAGATGAGGCAGACGAGATCACAGCCTTTAGTCCAGAAATGTGAAAATGTGATCTCTGCTAGCAACTGGTGTAGCTAGAGCTGGTATGTACGATGAAAATGACACATGAATATTAGCACCCACCTAGAGTTCAAAGGTCTTCTCTCCATACCAAAGTCTCTTTATTATATTTGACTTGGATTTAATGGCCAGCCTCGATCAGCTGTTAATGTAGTTGATTTAGCTACAACGTTAACCATTTTAAATCTTTGTTTTTATATGAAACACCTTCTGAGCTTAATTCTTCCTGTTTCGCTTGGATTATGTTTATAGATATGAGTAGTTATAACTCACTTAATTGGGTGATTTTTTTGTTTGACTCTATGTAGCACAATAGTTTTAGTTGTAGTTGTGGTGGACCTGAGAGCCTTGTAGCTACTTTTAAAGCTAGCGCCTCTTGTGCCTTTTGTCTTTCTTTTTTTTTCCCCCTCCAAGGACATGGTTCACTTATTTTGCTCTGGCAAGCAGATACTGGTGCGTCATTGCACATGCATTGTGGGAAAAACTGAGCATAAATACTGTATGAGCATATTTTAGTCACTTGTATGTGTTGGGAAACAGTTGTTCTGATTCAATGTGCGCGTTATTTACCTATTCACTTTTTACTTAATCACAGAAAACACTTTTCTTTCTTGTCACACTTCTTTTAAGCTGTTTAGCACAGTATGATGAATCAAGCCTCACATGTTAAGTTTACACTATCACAATTTGATCACTGTCTAGTTTACTTCTTCACTAAATGTAGATATAAACAGCGATCAGTGTTACACTAATCTTCACCCTGGCGTAGGTCTCACTGTGTACTCGCTCGTCTGTTACGCAGCACTGAATGTGACTTCATACAAACCTTTCCAGACTAATGCTTGTAGTTAGCTGCTGCTGTTATCCTACATCACTAACAGCCAAAGCCTGTTGGTTCTGGTGCTGACATAAGTGCAACACAATACTCAAGCAGCCTTTTACCACACAACAACAACAACAAAAAAAACACAGTTTTTCAGGGTCTTTCAAAAAGTGCTATAACACCTTGCATTTTTCATTTCAAAACTACAGTTCAATCAGTGCAGCAAGTGTAGCAGGCCAGTATGTGACTGAGTTTGTCCACTGGAGATGCACATTTAAGAGTTTCACTGGTTTTCAGTCCAAGAGAGCACACCAGAAGGTTCACTGGGAAATCACATTGAGTGTTTTGTATAGATTTACTGCTTATGTGCCTGCACATGGGTTTGTCCATACATTCATGTATGTTGAGATTTCTGGAGGGTTATGGTAATCTGTGTGTTTTCTCAGGTTCCAAAGCTACCTACCTCTATCTGTCCAGCCTGGAAAACCTTAACTACTGTACCTTTCCTCACAGAAACATACGCGGTTTGATTTACAGCTTCATTTGTAAAAAGAAAACATGTCTGCCTTTTTTTTCACTTCAGGTAATAAGCTGATCACTCGAATTGTTTAGTTTGAACTCCCATGTACATATTAATCTGGATTACATTATTTTCTGTGGAATAATGTACCTTTTAAATATTATTATTTGGTGTTGGACCTGAAAGAGAGGTGTGTATCACTTTTGGTGAGATTCCTTTTGTTAAGAGTGTTTTTAAAATGGTACTGGCAACCTTTTCCTCCTTATTTCTCTGCTTTTTTTTAAAAACTCATTTTAAATGGTGTTAGACTGTCAAATGTGGGGCACATTGTGTATTTTTGTTCCTAACGTATAATAAAATCGAGGTGCGTATAGCTGGACGAAGTTTCCGCAGTCTTTCAAAGAATTATTGTTTATAGTTTAACTGATGTTGCCATTTCCCCTCCAAACCTGAGAGGATACAAACCTGAATCCTGTTTCCTGTGCGACATAATTGACTGTTTAAATTTAAAACGCATCTATGCATTTAAGAACTGGACGGGCAGGTTAACAGTTAAACTTCCATTCTGAAAACTATTCCTTTTTAACTACAAAACAAACAGCTGATTATTCCTCTTGTTTTGGTTGGTTGTTTTTTAGGTCAAAGCACCTTCACGTGGTTATATGGAAACATCATCTCGACATTACAGCTACATTAAAGGAAAAAACAACAAAAATCACCCTTACCTGCTGTCTAGTAATGACTTTAGAACCAAATACTTGTCAGGCTGGCTGTCAATCTAAATCAAGGCTAGCACTTTAAAAATCTGCATGTCAGCAAATGCTTGGCTCTGCAGGCGTATTATAAGTGTGTGTGTGTGTGTGTGTGCTTGTGTGCAATATTGTTAAAAAAAAAGAAGCTAAACGAAGGAAATGGTTTAGACCGACATTAAGCCTATTTGCACTGCTTATAGCTGATAGTTTGTGGTTTAAATAAAGTCTCCTTGATACAGTTGAAACCACTGCTTGATTTTCTAACCGCTCCTCAGTTTCTAAACTCTAAATTCGTGATTGTGCATTTGTCCCTGCGTGTTGCCAGACAGTTTGGTTGTGGTGTGATGCTAGAGGGTTTCTGTATGTAGAGATGTGAAGATGTTGGGTTTTTTCTTTTTCTTGGAAACACAAGATTTTAATTTGCTGTGTGGGGATCTAATCGAATAAAACTAGTGTTTCTAAAACGAGTTGGTCTCTGTATTAATGTTTGTGTTTGCTCATCACTTTGGCAGTAATGAGGTCATCTTTGAGGGTAATTGATATGTGGTTTTTAATGTCTTATTTCCTTCAAGGGATCTGTCTGATGTAGCATTGATGTTTTGGGAGCTTTTCAGTGTCTTTGTCAAAAAAAACCAAAAGATAATACATAGTTTTGAGCTTTATTTTACAAATACATCAAATATACTGGAGTTTTATATGTAACCTTTCTTCAAGTTCACTTGGACATTAGCTCCCATTACATCATGTATTTTATTACAGGCTACAGATAATAAAGCACTGCAAGGGTGTCAGGGTGTGAGCAGCTGCCGTTGACCAGTTTTAGTTGTCAGTTATAGCGTCAGGTTTAAAGGATTAGGGATGCTCGAACTTAAAAACTAAATGACACAAAGAACAAAGACAGATCATTATCTCATAACAGTTTACACACATTTTTGTGAATTCTTCTTGAAGCTGATGGAAGAAGTATTCTAAAGGGCCATAAAACGACGTGAAAATATTCTGTTAGAAGTCAAAATCTCAAGTATGCTACATGTTGGCTGGTCAAAAGCAAGATTACATCATTAGTTATGTTTAAACATAATCTACATAATACAAGAGCAACCATCAAAATAACATGAAAAGTATACATGAATATATAATCGTTTTAAAACAGGTTACAAAGTGCTTTACAACAAAGAAAGGAATAAATAGGAAATGAAGCATGCAATACCGTATATATAGAAAGAAAAAACCTACACATAAATAGCTGCTCCAGGTGTTGGTTTTTAAGTTCTAAATTGTTGAGTTGTTTAATCACTATAAATATCTTCATTGCTCCAGAAACATCAATGAAGGCCTGCCTCGTATTGGCTGCATGCGTATTTGCAGCATGTTCTGGACCTCCTTCAGAGTAAATATTTTAGTCCTCCTACTCCTGAGCCCATTTTACCCTCCAGACAGATTAGATTTTGATGGCACACCTCCGAATGAGTTTAATGATGATCTGGAGCTGTCATCCATCCACCTGGCAGGAGGAGAGATGAGGATGATGATGATGATGATGATGATGATGATGTGGAGGAGGAGGGACGTCACACTGAGCACGCTCGCGGCCTGCTGCAACGCGGAAGAGAGGAAGGAGGAAAGAGGATTCTACGTCACAGAGGTGTAACACTGGCGTCAGTGTAACACAAGGTGCTACCTCAGTACAGTATCATCCCCGAGATCCCCATTGCGATTGTAATAATGCGTGTGGGCGCAAAGCGAAGGTGAAACAACCGTTTCTGCGCGGAGCAGCATCGGTAGACACGCCGGGAACCCGCTGAAGGTACGTTAGCGCCGCCTGGATGTTAGCACCCCGGCTCCTCAACCGCCGCCGGTCAGTACCTCCCCCTATCACCCCCTCAACACCGGTGACCTATGCCGCTTGAAGGGAGCGATAACGTTAGCTCGTTTTCATTGATAACACTAGCAATGTAGCATGATTAGCGTGGCTACTCTCCCGCAGTGGTTAGACATGGCGAGGTTAGCTAGCTGGGTTTAAGGTCGTCTGGCTTGTCAAGCGTGTTGACGTTTCAGGTTGACAGTTGTTGGTGCCCCGCTTCTGCTCCTGCTGCTTTCGTGCATTTCTTCTGTGTATCGGTACTGTCAGCAGACTAAAACGGGTCAGTGGAGACAGAGAAGCCGCTACCAGGCCTGTTAATAAACGGTTGTAAGAGCGGTGGTGTCACTGGTACCAGCTAAGGCCCATTCATTGTTATTGTTTTGGTGCCGTAGACGTCAAATATTCACTCCTCAGGCTCGTTTGTCCTGGTATGGTGGAAATGTGACTCTAAATACGTAATATATAAACTTATACAATTATTAGTTCACTATTGCATTATATTATTGAATGCAGTTGTTGCATTTAAATATTTTGTAAGTAAGCTAATAATTAATGAGCCAATAGAGGAATAACATAGTATTTTACTATTATTTAGTTATATCATATATCCAATACATTCTCTTTCATTATTACACTTATTAAATTTTGTATTCTCTATATTTATACCCCCTTAGGTAATAACCTGCCATTGTGTTACACATTCTTACATTATGTAAAAAAAGATATACAACATTACATTGTCAGTTCAGAAATGTTATTACTCTATTGGCAAATTATTACATTGCTAAGAGCTGCAATTTTACCTGCAAAATGTTATAAACTGCAAACAATGTAATAATCAGCAATAGTACTTACACTTACTTACTGTAATAACTTATTTTGCTAATAGTTGAGGAGTTTTTTTTTAGTGAATAGTTTGAGGATATTGTGGACCAAACTGCAGCAGTGGGAACTGGTAGTTGCCAGCAGGATTCACATGCAGCGTCAAAAGATTTTTGAATGTTTTCAAGACATTTTGAAATGTTGCCAGTTGTTCCCAGTCTGGTTGTTAATCATGACTCTGATCAGATATTACTACATTATTGGCAGGTATTACATTATCAGCAGTAAAATGACAGTTTTTCAGTCAAGGAGAAAATAGTTAATAAATGTGTTTCTGTTGCTGTGGAAGGAGCTGTCTGAGCTCCTGAGATTATGTCCTGAAGATATATGAGGATATAATTATGATGACATCATCACATGTACTTCATCTTGGGTGTTAGGATTGCAAATGTACCCCAAAAAACAAAAAAATGAGGCCCTACTGATATTCAGCAAAATACATTTTGAGAACATTTGCTCTGTCTCCATGAAATTTGGACTCGAGCATCAGAGTTCAGCTTTGTCTAACACTGATTGTGCAGATGTGCTCAGTCGACCAATAGAAACACAGAGGCACAGCGTGGAACTGGCAGTACAATGTTACATTGCTAGACTGCTGCAGAAGTGCCGTGTTAATATTTGCTTTCTTTTTGTTAATCTGTGGCCATTCATAGCGTTTCTGTGTCTGCTTGTGTTGTATTTGCAGCATGTAGAATGTTTTTCTGAGCTTCCTTGTGTGTGTTGTAGTGCAGAGTATTTTTCAAGTGTATGCAAGCATGTGTTTGTATGTGTTTTGCATGTGCTGTTCTCCGGTGTACTTCGCTCTCGATGTGAACAAACAAAATACCAAATTGATACCCAATTATTTTCAAATTGTTACAGCTGAAATTTCTTGGAATCGTCCAAAATAAAAAAAAAAATGTTGTGATCGTGTATTCTGAGCATAAAGCTTTCTGTAGAGCCAGAGGTGATGGATTACCTTTCACTGGAGGTTGAAAAAAGGCTCCTGTAACTCAAAATTATTATTTTTTTCCCGACCACAAGCCCTGTCCTGAATGGACGAGGTATGTGTAGTTTGTGTTTGTTGTGTCTGTGTTTTTCGATCAACCCAATGTTACACAGCTGACAGGAACTTAGCCTGGTCACATACGTAGTAATATAATACTACTTACAGTGAATTAGCTGAGGATTTTATCACCAGTTCATATTTGTTTTTTGATCTTACTGACTGATTACATGGAAGATTGATGAATATTTAATGTCTATATGTGTGTGTGTGACATTACAAGTTAGAGTTGCTTGATTAAATTAAGTGTAAAGATCATTGAATACATTTAAGGATATACATTGAGCATTGTTTTATGTGAGAATTTTGTGATTATGTTGGATTGCATTCGCTACTCAGGAGTCATTTTAGTCCATTTTATCAAAGAAATAAATACACACCTTTCAGATCATAGGCAGGGGATTTGCTCAGTAGAGCCGCTTCAATGTTCCCTGAGTTACTAAGAAGAACTTAGAAATCTTGTGTGATTGATGTTATTTCCAGTATGAGGCAGTACAGAATGTGGTCTCATACATAGCATGCAAACCATACACCACAAACCATTATCTTCGACTGTTGTGAAAAAGATCCCATCTAAAACCTGTTTTATAGGAAACACCCAGTTCTTCACACCCCATACACACCTTTAGTTCTTTCAAACTGACAAATAAGTCAGTGCAGAACTGAAGTGGGATGGGAGTTTGGATCCACACATGAGCGTTTAGATTTATGAACTGCTGTTGTGTTGAGCTGCATTGTGTGTGTGTGTGTGTGTGTGTGTGTGTGTGTGTGTGTGTGTGTGTGTGTGTGTGTGTAGTAAACAACAAAACATTAGGAAAGAAAGACCTCAAGCTCATCTGTTTGCATATGGTGTTATCATTACGGGCATAGCAGGGGGCTCCCCTGAATTCCTGGAGCTATTGACTTAAAACTACACATTAGCACTATTCCTCATGCTTTGTAAGCAAACAAAATATATCAACGTCCTGTTGTTAAAATGGAGTAGTGCTCCAGTAAAGTATGATGGTAAATTTCCATTACGAGATAAGATAAACTGTGCAAGAAAGTGACAAGAACGCAAAACATTCTCAACAAGCAATCAGAGGCAACAGTAGCTGTAACTCCTAAAAACGCTGCCAACCTGAAAAAGTAATATTGTGATTGTATACAGTATTATGATGTATTAAACAAATCTTATCATAAGTGTTCTTGCTTTGGTTATCGTAAGAAAAAAAAATTCACACAAATGGCCAACAGCATCCTTGCATAAAAAAACCAACCTTTGTGCAGTGCTGGTTTTTTTCAAAATAACAAATATTACTAGATTAAATAAATAGCTATTTTATTAATCATGCAACACTAATTCTGTTGTACATTAATTTCAGATACATTACACATAAGTGTAGTGTTTTATACCAGTATAACTGCATCCCTTTTATCTTTTTATTCTCTATGTGTGAAAGTGGATTGTGGCTTGAAATGAAACTGCTGAGGCTTTCAGAAAAGAGTGAGGCTTAGAATGCTATTAATATTTTGCATTTGGAACAGGCTTACATTTTCAGTTTTTATGCCTAAGTCCACACTGGAATAGTAGAAGTCAGACAAACACAGTAAATCGCGTTGTGTTTGTGCTGCACTTTATTATTCAACAGGGTGGTGTGACTTCAAATCCTCAGCAGTTGTAGAGTGGCACCAGGTCATTTTGACAGGATACTTATGGAATATTTGAAATATAGGTGTAAATATATGGTAGTAGTATTTTACAAAATCTGGTTCCTGTTTTTGGTACTAGACTGGCAGCAGCTGTGTTGACGGATCTGGTAGGCTGTAGTTACCACATGATTCAACGGACTTTCACTGGGGCTGAACATATCAATAGTGCTTGTACTTTTGGAACACTCGTGCTAGCTTTTACTGAAGTGCTGGGCAATAGGAAGAGGAACCGAGATGGACTTTTGCTTCTGTTATTTGCTTCTGTTACACAGGTAGTTTCATTTTTAGTGTAGGGAGGTAAGCACCTTCAGACCAGTACTACTCTTTTTTTCCCCCTTTCCAGCATGCATTAGCCTGAGAACCCTTGATGTGATGTGGTCCGCATGTACTCACTTATTACATCCAATACTAGCGAGTCATTTTAAAGTAAGCCCAAAACCTCCCTGCTCTGACGTCAAGAGGCCATGGCTTTGATACTGTTCGCTGGACAGGTACCTTACCTGTGTTCTCAATCTGCTTTAATCTCAATCAATTAAGATGTTTACCTTGTCTTAAGGTGCAAGGTCAAAGTGCGATGGCTAGGTCAGATGGTTGGGAGATGATGTGAAACACTCACAGTTCTGTTTTTGACAGAGTTGCTGGTGTGTTACGTGTATTGACCTGGACGAAGTTCAAAAAAGCAAAAGCGTTTTTGTGTGTTTGTCATGTTGATAACTTAAAATGTGTAAACATTATTTATATACACTGTCCTTTACATTATTCATGGACATATTTCATTGCGCCGGTACGGGCATAGAAATTGCTTTATGTTTATAACTTGATTAAATTTACTTTGAGGGAGGTGACCCACTCATAAGCCACTTCAGTAAAGGGTGTTAATGTAATCTTATTACACAGAGATCAAAAACAAACACTTCAGTAGCTCTCGCAGAAGTAACTTCGTCATTATGAGGACGACATAGGAAGTGTTTGGCTTAGTAATTGTGGAAAATTTTGGAATTGTGAGTATTAACCAAACTATTTACTCTGTGTCTCAACACAATATTTTTAAGCCAGCCTCTTGCTTACAGTGAATTGTAAACACTACTTTTTGTACCTTTACTATGAGGCTGGCTAATTACAAATTATTCATATTAGACCGTTGAGTCGTACTGATCTCTTAAGAATTCAGATAAATGTTAATGGTAATCTGTGGCTTGTTGATAACTTCCTGGACAGTTTCACCTGCAGTCGTCACATGCACAGACTTCCAGATTTGCTAGATCAAGAGATGCACCGATTGATGGAGGACATTGTCACAGCAGCAGGTGTAATTAATAATATTGATTATGGCTCGGCATCAAGTACGTTGGCTCACTGGAATGGCCGTGATACACATAATAGAACTGGGCCATAATTAGTGTGATCAGTTACACCCGTGTTTACCCTGCAACAACTTGTCAAGACGGGCCTATCAGCTTAGTGACTCATCAACACCTACAGTAGCGCCACAGCCCCAACACATGCTAATGAGATTGTCACCGGCATGCTAATGAAGACACGTGTATTATAAATTGCAAGCTTTGTAAGTCCACAATGAGTGTCAGAGCAACAACCATGACAATCTTTGGAGCTAGAGCACTTATTCGGACACTAAAAGTACCATCTCCCTGCTGAACATGATTAATTTGGAGAAGCTGGAAAAGGTAGACGAGCTAAAGCTACCAGCCAGTTGGTGTTAGAAAAGTAGAAATATTGCACCTCATTTGTAGTCAGACCTGATGCAGTTTTCATTGCAAGATTTTTATTTACTGCAATTTGTTTTTTTTTGTTGTTGTTTTGTTTTTTGTTTTTTATACCATTTTTGTTTTATTTCTTTAAACTCCAACCTTTCCCTCACACTTTATCTGTGTTGGTGAGAGATAAGCTGTTTGTTTATGCTGTAAATACTGTTGTTTGTCTCGGAGAGAAAGACACAAATTGACCAAAACTGAAATTGACAGATTGGAGGGGAAAAAAAGGGAATTAGATTTTGCTAAGAAAGTAGCTATCTCTGCATCTCTACTGAGCACTTCTTATTATTGGAACATCAGTTTTGTGTCTGACTAAATCCATTTGGTGATTTAAGATAACTTTGATGTCTTTTTTAGTGCAGTGTCCAAGATAAAAGGAGATTTAAAGGGGGTAAAATGACCCAATGATGAATGTGACAGTTCTCAGTTCTTCATGTACTGAAAAGATGCATCTCAATAAGGTCCCTTTAGTGTGCTGAGAATTGTTATATTATGTGTGGTAGCAATTTAAAAATACTTCTTTCCTTTTGGACTGTTTTAGACAGTTTTCATCATGCAAACTAGTTAGTAACAGGGTATTCCAGTACCTGCATAGCAAACACAGATCGCACCCACAGAGGAATATGATGGGTAACAATGTAGCAGTAGCTTGTTTTGACTCATTCACATCTCCTCCTGTGAGGTTACCCCTTCGGAATGCAAGCTTTTGCTGGTGTAGCAAAATGATGTAAAAAGGAGGTCAAGATGAAATGAGCAGGCAGGTGAGGAAGTTGATCATGATAGGGGAAGTGAGGTCATGTTCTTGTTCTTCATCTAAATCTTCCCGTGTGTGAAATGTGAATTTCTTTCTTCTCTGGCTAATTTTTTTTTTTTGTCTTTACTTTTCAGACTGCCCCACTGCCGCAGCTTCTAGATGGGTGAATCGGGCTCACGCCGTTCCACACTTGTTTCCCGCCTGCCAATATTTAGGCGCAGCAGCAGTAAGAGGCAGGAGTCTCTCCCTTCCTCTCCATCTTCAGGTGGAAATGGTGTTCACACATCATCACCCTCCAGCACCAACTCCAGTTCCGGGAGTACTGGGAAACGTCGAAGCCTTTTTCGCACTCCATCCCTCAGTTTCACAGGGAAACGAAACAGTCATCCTCGTGTCCAGCCTATTAACTTAAACCTCACTCCTCCGCTGACACAAAGTTCAGATGCAAATGGTAACAGTCAGCAGACAATAACAACATCAGTGTCCGCAGGGTTTAGCGAAGGTGGTGAACGTTCCAAGTCAAGGCACTCATTTGGTTTTGGAAGCCACAAGCAAAAGAAGATCACACGGTCTCAGACGGAGGATTTTGTCAAAGCTTCATCCTCCTCTTCCACAACCAATCGAAATGTGTTCATCAACTGCATCAGTGGCTCAGGAGCCAATGAAGGTGACGACTCTGGCATCCTTGAAGATTACAGTGGAGGCAGCAGTAACAACAAACGCTCATCACGTCAGAAGAAGCAGCTGCTGCCCAAATCTATCTCAGCTCACCACCGCTTCTCTCGGACCTCCGACCACCACAGACCTCCAGAAGTGAATTTGGACCCTCCAAGCTCCAGCACTGTAGTTCCAGGATCAGGGGGGCTCACTCCAGGTTCAGGAGGGCTCACCCCAGGGTCAGGGGGGCTCACCCCAGGTTCAGGGGGGCTGACCCCAGGGTCATGGACAGGGGAGCTGCTTTGCACTGGTGGTGAGAGCTCACTCCAGTCCCCCATGATATCTGAAGACCGTACCACAGCCATCACCCCTTCAGAATTTATCCCCATCACAGAAGATTCTGTATCTGAGGTTGATGCCCTTCCCGCTCCCAGCCCTGGATCTGGTTTAGCCCCAGGACCTGCCTTAGCATCTGGGCTAACTCCTGACCTAGCTCCCCCTGAACTCCCACCTGCTCCAGAGAGCTTCAGTGTGGCCGTCTCTACCTCACAGGTAGTGCCTCTCATTGTCTGTCAAAATCTTTTTAACTGCAGGAATAAAATGCCCTGAATAGAAATATAATCTTTGTCTCGAAAGAAGTTGGAACATTTTGACGAGTATGCAGAATGGTCTGAACAGTAGACCTTTTGGCTTGTAAATACATCTATTGAGAAAAAAGGGATCAGGATGCTTTGGTGCTTTTGGTGCTTCAGAAGTCAACAATGCAGTATAACTGCAGGTGCCCTTGGATGTCAAGAACAAAAACTACAGTGGAGCAATATTTATGAACACAGAGTGGAATGTGTGAAATATGTCGTAAAAATTGAGCACCGGGCATGAAAAGTACTTTTATTGAAAGAGCTGAGGCATAAAAAAACCAATGCATGTCTGCAAACTGCCCTTCACATTTCACACCCTTGTGCTTACAACTTTACTTTCTTCAAGCAGTTTATTCTTTTTTATTTTCCTGATAGAAGAGGGAACTTGAAAAGGAAACCTATGAAGTACAAAGATGTTCTACAGCTATTAAGAGTAAATATTCCAGCTAAATATGCATGTTTTACTGCCTGAGGTTGTCAGTCATCTACTGTCTCTGTAAACTTTTACTGTTTCTCGTTATTTCATTAATATATTTTGAAATGACAGGACAACAAATTGTTCTTTCACTAAATCAAATATATTCTTTTTAGGTTTTCTTCACCCCTGCCCAGTCCAATGCTGAAAAACCTTTACTCCCTGATACCAGCACAGCCAACAACACGGATTACGAGACTGCCATTTCCCTCTCAGAGCCAGAGACAGCTGTGCCCTGCCTACCTCCGCAGGAACAATCGCTGGAGGAGAGGAAAGAGAGGAAGGAGGAGAGGAAGGCAGCGAGGGGAGGGGTATCAGCGAAGGAAAGGAAGGAAGCGGTGGAGGAGAGGAAGACAGGTTACTACACAGAGACCACAAGTGAGAGCGAGGCGTGTGTGGTACGCAGCGAGGGTTGTCACTCTAACCCTGAGCAGTCGGAGAGGAGAACGAGACACACACTCTCTTTTCAAGAAAGGGGAAGCTTCTGTGGCTGCCATGAACCCAGATCCTCTCACTTGAGGAAACCACATGCAGGTATGAAAGTCTCCCACACACAATAACAGCTGCAGTGTACAGTGTGAGTCACTGGCCCAGGTTGATTTTGGAGGTTAACTGGGGAAAACAGGAAGACACACACTTCCCTCTCATACTAGTTTTGGCATATTTTTGTGATGATGGCAGCAACAGTATTCTTACAATGCAGTAATGTGTCCTTATTATTTGCTTGTGTTTTATATCGTTTTATGGTGATTTTTATTTCACCAATCAGCCTGTATTCTTTATAGAACATTTTCAGTTAAATTGGGTGAGACAAGGAGAAAAGGGTTGACATCAATGTTATGGTTAGGAAGTATTTGTTTAAGACCACATGTGTGTGTGTGTGTGTGTGTGTGTGTGTGTGTGTGTGTGTGTGTGTGTGTGTGGAATGCACTTACATCTGCCCTGCAGTTTATCAGAAGTTTGCGTAAAAAAAAAAAAATTAACATTCTGATTAATAGCAGATGGGTGGCAGGTGGTGAAATAACCCATCATTAATGCACCACCTGGGCAACACTATCTTCTTGTGTCTGTGCGTGACAGCAGCCTTGCTGGACTGGCTGGCTTGTGGCCTGTGGTGTCCACCTTGACTGTACCCTGGATCTTTCAGTCCACTCAATAACAGGACAAAATGTTTGTCTGTTTTCAAATTCATCTTTAACTTGTCGCTCTCTTTGTCCATTCAGTGTATGCCTGTATGACTGAAGAGCATTACCATTTATTCATTCTTGATTGAGTTTGGGACCAAAACTTGACTAATCATGACTGAAGGGCTTCATAAAGGGAATTCATTTAAATACTAGAATATGAAAAGCTGCTTTGGGATTAAGTTTAAAACACACTATTAGGGCTTACTAATAATAAATAAAAAAGACCCGTTTCACTCAAATTAATTCTTTCTTTATATATTTTTCTTTCCTCCAGCATCTCTGTGTAGCAGTGTTAGCCCCTACCATGAGGTGATGCGGTTGGAAAGGCGTCTGCGCTCCTCATCTGAGGGGGCTGGTGGTCCTCGTATCCATGGAAACCACAGAGATGCCCCGGGTGTGGAGGGATGTGGTCTGCTGAAACACAGGAACAACTCCTCATCATCCAAACTAGGAAGTCTGGTAAGCCTGTGGCTGAATGTGTATTTATGTGTGCGCGAAGTTGTCCGTTAGTGCTAAGGCTCGAGATAATATCAGGATTCTCCATCTTTTCCTTTAAAATTAATGACAGTAGCGTGTAGGTCATGCTCAGTCATCAATAATCATACTTTAGGTGGTGTTAATGGTGCGTGTAAGAAATGCGGAGCTTGTTTCTCCTCTGTGATTGCTCTGGGTTAGAGTGTTTCCATTGTAATTAAGGTGTTAAAACATTCAAGATTAGCGGAAACATATAACGGAACAATGCTTAACTGCCCTGATCCTAGAGAGAGAGACACACACACACACACACACACACACACACACACACACACACACACACACACACACACAGATATACTCGTGTTCATTCTGCGACTTCGTAGTTTATTGTGTGTCACTTCCTCCAATTAATGTGCTGTGCTGTTTTAGGGCAGTAATAAATTGCCCAGCATTTAATAAATGAAATAAAAACTCATTGGAGACAATACGTCTTAAACACAATGAACAAGAGGGTACCAGTGGTTAGTAACCTTGAGCAAGTCTGTGTCCGTATGTACTCTGTGTGTGTCGTCATACTTGTGTCTTCTCCCCCACCGAGTTTCCTTGTTGGTAAAAGCTTCATATTCTTTTGTGAATGACATTTTGTTCGTTAGCTGAAGCTGTTTGAGACATTGTGCCCATCTTTGCTTGTGCATGCTGGAGCTACATATATTCATTTTTGAACAGAATTTCAGAGTGTGACCATTATGTTGCAATTTTTGACCACTTTTGCTGACAGCAAAACTAACCTTTATAACCAGGTGTTTCAGAGTGACTTGCAAATATGCCTCTGGCTGTATGAAACCTTGAGATGGAGAATCAACACAATGTGATGGAGATAGTCAAATCACCATCTCAGCTGGAGGCTTTTCTGCTCAAACTCCTGCTCAGACCATCCTGCTCACAAACGTGTGATGTCTTTCCAGTAAGATTAGCAAGCTAAGAGACAGAGTAGCATTGTAACAAGGCACAAAGGGATGTGTATTCCCAATTATGATGTGGAGCTCACAGGCTGCTCACTGCACCACAGGATGAGGATGCATCCCAATCAGATGCCCAAACCACCTCTATGGAATCATCTCGAAATGAAGAAGCCCCTGCTCTACTCTAACTTCCCTCCAGTTGTCTAAACTCCTCAACCTCTCTCCAAGGCTAAGCACAGCCACCAGGCGGAGGAAACTAATTTACTCCTTCCCATCCTGGCATAAGCTTCCCCAAGGAGGCTGAGCATTGTGATTCCCCCTGTAATTGGAGCATAACCTCAGGCCCCCCTTTTCTAAAAATGGGTATCACTACCCTAGTCTGCCAGTCCACAGGCACTGTCCCCAACCTCAATGAAATATTGAAGAGGCATGGCTACAAAATCCAGAGTCTTCCGCCTCTCTGGGTAATCTTAACCACAACTGGTGCCTTTTGACCAAGGAGCCTCCACCTTTATCCTCCAGCAGGGTTATGAGCAGGTCATCCTCAGTGTCATATAACTCTGCCTAAAAACCTCTTTCCATGTGTTTTTAAGTATGTGAATATACTTTGTAGTAACTTATTTCCATACAAATAATACATTTGTAAATATTTTGGTCAAATCAGCAAAATCCTGCATCCCCAAAACAGCCCAATGTGTCATTACCTCCCTAGTGGAGGTAATAAGTAAAGAATTGGTTTGCAATGACAAACATCACTTATTTGTTGAAATCACGGATATAAACTGTAAAATATCCATGTTTGGAAAAGGCAGGTCGTGTTTACCTGAGTCTTTGGGGCGCTTATTCAATTTCTTATTGTTATTTTGATAACCCTTGGGGAAGCAGCGAGATATTTATTTTAGCAGCACATTTGTTTTTTTCACAGCTTTCTCAGGATAATAAGGTGGCAGGCTGACAGTGATTGCATTCACTTCCAGTTGACAAAATAATAATGCAAGACACTCCAGAGATTGTCTTTTATCTAAAATACAAGCTGAACAACTTTTGAACATGCACTCAAGTTTCTTCATGCACCAGGTTCATTAACATGCATTATATGGAAAAATGTTCAACTGCAAATCATTTTTACTTTGATTTGTTTCTTGTGCATATCAAAAAATTACTGTCAGCTTGCTTGTTAGACATCGATACACTGCAGAGTGTCTCATGTTCTCATATCATCCAGGCTGATGGGTTCCTTGTAAAGCCTGGATAACCATACGTGACACTTGTATTAATTATACAACAGATAATGATTCTCACTTCCTCTCCCAGACATTGTTTATATATGCCACGATCAGACAGTCGTTGGATTCTAAAATGAAAAACAATAAAAATGTGTGCTAATGGAGGCCTACACTGAATGCTCATTTAGCCCAGATAGGGGATATAGAAGCCAGTGCAAAAAGAATCACATTCAGTGTCCTCAGCTCCATGCTTTTTTCTGAGATTAGGTGTCCCCTTACGGTTCAGACTTCTCTCACTATCGATTCTCACGTTTAGAATCCTTCATGTTTTCACAGAAATCCCGAAGTGTGACTCTCGCTTTTTTGATCAACTGTTCATAAATCTCCTTCTTTTGGTTCAGTATGTCTCCGCAACCTTCCCAACATAGTTTTCCCCAAATAAGATATTTGATTCTGGTGACAGATGTTCGATCTCTGCCAAAATATCTGTGTTAAAATGTGCGTGTTACCAGGACGTGTCATTTCAGCAGGTTCTCTACAATAAAACCTCAATATCTCGGCTGAATGCTAGTTGTCAAAAACCTTCCTGGACGGTGAACCACTTTACAGACTCAGTCTCAACAGCAGTTGAGTCTTCCATTCATTGCTGATAAAACGTAATTTTTGTAGGATATCATCCATACTAAAACATGTTGGATTGAGTCAAATATCCCAAAGAGTATCCTGTAAATAAGAAGCATAGTCTGATATTGCAGATGATCAGAAAACCTTCTGTCTTTTATGGGAATAGGAGCATGTTCACATGCATTTAAACAGCCTCCAGAAGAATGCAATCATTCAGTGTCCTTATTATCTAGCTGGTTGTGTTTACTATATGAAGAAAATGTGTTTTTAAAATTCTACATGTACTATTTTTTTTAAAGCACGCTGACAGTGTAGAAGAAACTATTACATTGGTAAATAAACCAGAATAGAATGAGCTGAAGGACAAAGAGGGAATTGAATTGACTTCTTCTGGTCTGAAACATGATGGAACCTTTTCTAGGGGTTTTTGATTTTATTTATTTTCTTTATTCAATTTGGATTCAGATTTCTTTTTTTAAATTTCACTCTCGACTTCTAGTTTACAATTATAGTGGTAATTGTACATTTAGAAACTCCAAAATTACAAATAGCCTGGGAGGATCTCCCATTTCACAGAAAATTAATAGTTTTCCAAGTTTCAATCCTCTTTGAAAATACGATATAAACCACATGACGGCATACTCTGGAGCTCACAATGCCTCTCCTGTGTCCTTTTAGACAGTGTTTGAATGTCAGTGTGAACTGATTAATATGATCTCACCGCTAATCCAGGCAAAGATACAAGACACCACACTCATGTAGTATTTGCTGATTGGATGTCTCCATGGCTGAAATATACAGTTCTACATTACACTGTCACGTTTTTTTTTCTACCTTTCCTCTCAGAAAGCTTCCCAAATAATAACTGATAATTCTTTTCATTTGAAGACAACACTAGACTTCTTTTAAGGGTAGATATTCTTTATTAATTGTGGAAAAACCTGAAAAAGTACTGATACTGGATTTTGTAGGGCAGAAGCAGACAAGACAGGAAATGACATTGGATGGGTTGTGAGCATAAATTGAGGGAGCAAGGCAAGTGGTCGTACAACCGTAATCAAAATGTCTTATTTGAAAAAGGTTTATAGACATGCAGATGCCTTCCAATATGTCCTTGTTAAGCACTTAATCTTTTAGAAATCGTTTTCACGTCAAGACTACATATTGCGGATGTAGGAAATGTAGGTATCTGGCTCTAAGTTATGACTGCAGTTATATTTTCTGCCTCGGTAGTCTGAGTCACATCACACCCTAATAAAATTGTACTCATTACGATATGTGATAGGAATCCTGCATTGAAATATGCACTGACAGTCAGCAGTAGAAAGCATTCAGATTTATTTGTCTCTCAGATTTAAAATGGCATTGTTTATTGAATTTGAAAAGGATGTCTGCTTTGGTTTTGGATGAGTGATTATACTGTATTGATAGAAGTAGATAACAAATGCCCGGTTATGAATGTATGGGTACAAAAAAAAAGTTTCCCCTTCATGTATCTTTCATTCAAGAATTGGATTTGGGATTTGACAAGACATTCAATCCTTTATCCCCTCAGGCACATTGTAAACACAACTGGCTGTGAAGAGTCTGCTCAGACAGAATGAAAGTAATTTGTCAGTCCGTATACTTCACATTGCCAGAAGCCAAAATACCTGCCTGCAAAGCCAAAAATCTCTCTCCCTTGTCCTAAAGTGCATTTACTACCCTAAAGCCCCGGATAAATGTAATGTTCATCGACAGCATATGTGATTTCCACTGTGTGAACAGAAACCTTTGGTTCTATAAAGACAGAAAGAATCTCTCTCTTTTTTTTTTTCCTCCCTTACCCCTGTTGTGGATGTCATTCTGCTCCGCACTTAAGAAATGGAGCCATCTTTTAATGAGACCCGAATCTGATATTATCTCTATTAACTCAAGGATTATACTCACTCAGATCACATAACCGAGGTAAAAAGGTGACATCTCTGGGTTGTAAAATCATATTAACGCATTTCTGTGGTTAGAGGGGCACATTAAAATGGGTAATTTAGCTTCAAATGAAGTCTGTGTGCAGTAGTATCACACGGTATTGGTCTTCATTCCTTTTCCAGTACATTGCAAGCTATTAGCTTTAATGCCTGAAATGAGGCTTTTTTGTTCAATTGCTTTACCCTGAAATACAGTCTGGTATTTTTCTGATGTTTACTGCAGTGAACATCTCCTGAAAAACAGTTCTATGATTCTCCACAGTCCCACCCACCACACAGCAAGTGCCTCTAACAGATATGTTTCTTTATCTATTCGTTTATTTAGCTGTATAGCAGTCCCTCTTTGTCTCTCATGTGTTGTACATATTGAGGGTCGTGTTCCAAGATGAGAGATCGATACAGAGTGTGGCCATGATGTTTTAGTCCAAACAGCAATGATGAAAGCTGAACGCAGTTGATTATTGGATTTTTGGGTCCACTGGCTTCTGCAGATACTCAATCAGACTGGTGCATAGTACCATTGGGCTCTTTATGTTTCACTTTGGGATGAGGTTTTTGTTTTATTTTTAGTGCACAAAAATTCAGGCAAAAGCTTTCAACCCATTGCAAATATTTTCAAAAAACATGACACATGACAACACTGATAAATCCTTTTGGGCCCCTTCTGATATGAAAGCATCACACTGAAACAGAATTTCTAGTTTTCTGATTTCAGTCACACTCATTTCACACCTTTCTCCCAGGTTGGAAATGAAAGTGATTGGTGTAAAACTGCTTTTTATCTCACTTTTTACCAAGTCAAGGCTATTTATACAGTGGTCCACTGAATTATTTGCCACACCTTATAATAAAACATCTTTTTTTGGGGGGGGCAATGGACTCCCCTTTGATGACCATCAGATGGCAGTATTGACTTTTAGAATTTAACTGAACCAAACGGCACCTCATCTTACTGTACCCTGGTAGTCTCCTGATGATATTCTGGACATGATGGTATTTTTTAAAATTTAAGACTCATTTAGAGATGTTTATACTTGAGAAAATCTTCACTTATTGTTAAATATCACATTTCAGAGAGTTTGAAATATGGGCACTAAGTAAATTTAGGGGACACTGACAGGACAATTACTGTTACTTAATTACTGTTTTATGATTGTTTCCAGTTCGCCTTGATTAGAATTGATTAGTTATCTTGATTGGTTAACATTTGTAAGGAAATGCTTTTTTTGGAGAGTTTTATTCACCATGTTCAATATGCGGTCTCTTCACTGTAATGGAACTTTTGTTTGGATGGCATGGCTCAGAGGTAGAGTGGCCGTCTAGCAACCGCAGGGTCGCTGGTTCAATCCTCACTTCCTCCCTTCACCATGTCCAAGTGTGCTTGAGCAAGACACTGAACCCCTAATTGCTCCTAATGGCCCTGTGATGGACTGGCGACCCGTCCAGGGTGAACCTCGCCTCTTGCCCAATGTCAGCTGGGATAGGCTCCAGCCCCCCCATCCCTCCCTGCGACACATAAGCTATATAGAAAATGGATGGAATTTAGACAAATACGTTGGAGCATTTATTTTGTACAATGATTTTCTTCTTAACCGCATAACTCAGTAATTGGCTGCTTCTCTTTTTTAATTGTGAAACTGTTTTACTGCTTATGAATGTGTGGGCAAGATATTCCATCACCTAATAAAGATAAAATTGTTAGTATTGCGTTATTGCTTGTTAAAATGATGAAATCTTTCCTTCTGTTTTGAGCCATTTGGAATACTCGGATGAAAATCCATCCATCCGTCCATTTTCTACCACTTATCCTGTTAAAGGTTGTGGGGGGCTGGAGCCTATCCCAGCTGGCTTCGGGCGTTAGCTGAGGTTCACCCTGGACAGGTCACCACTCCATCACAGGGCCAACACATAGAGACAGACAACCATTCACACTCACAGTCACGCCTACGGTCAATTTAGAGTATCAATCAGCCTCGTCCCCTCTTGATGTCTTTGGACTGTGGGAGGAAGCTGGAGTACCAGAGAGAACCCATACAGGAACAGGGAGAACATGCAGACTCCACACAGAAAGATCCTGTGCCCAAGCCAGGGCTCAAACCCAGAACCTTCTTGCTGTGAGGTGACAGTGCTGACCACTGCACCACTGTTTCCACCCTGGGGGTCTATTGAAAATAATGAATGTGCAGACAAAATTGTATTAAAACTATTCCAATAAAAATATAGTGAAAAATCTGCATCAGTTTAAGATATTTTAAAGTATAAATGAATAAACAATTCCTCATATGTGCTTTTAAAGGCATGCTTTTAAATACTTTTATAAGTTTTTGTGGTTTTGTGTTTTCTCTGTAGGATGTTCTGAATAATCTGGGTTCCTCTGAGCTGGATGAAGATGATCTCATGCTAGATCTGGACCTGTCTGACGATCAGCGACATCGACATGGTAATATTTATTCACAGCTTAACATCTGCATTGCTGCGCATAAATGTTTACGACTTGTGACTGGTGAAGCTTAGAACGAGCTGTGATGATAACAAATCTTTTTTTTTTCTCACATAATCAAGCAAGCATCTATATTACAATTGTTGGTAAATGTCCAAGAAAGAAGATAATTGCATAATGCAGCGAATGTAGAGAAGGTTGAATAATGAGTTTAACACTTAGAGCAGCTATGTTAAAGACATGATTTGCTATTTTTACCCACTGAGGGTGAAACGTGTCTGATGTTCTGTTATGTGGTCGTAAACAGAGGGAAAACGAGATATTCCAAATGAAGTTTATATACCTCATTATGCTTTCCCCCCTTTGTTTTCATCTCTTTGCATCCTCTGTGATTTTCTCTCGCTTTTCCTTTTCTTTTCTTTTCTTTAACTCTTCTCTCGCACGCCGCGTTGATCTTTCCTGACATTAAGCAACCTCTGTTCCGTCACCTTAAAACGTAAAGCTAGTCTTCTCTCTGGCTCTTTCGACATGTGCATCAACTGTGATGCACCTGCCTCATTTGCAGCAATCTATCTCCTTTGTTGTTTTGGCGTTTCCGTCGCACTCCTGACATGCCTCGTGGTTGAAAAATGATGTCAGTGTTGAATTGTTGCCTGCCATAGTGCCTTGTGGAGGAGCTAGAAAACATCCTCTTAAGACTTTCATGTGGTCATTAAATGTATTAGGATGGAGCTGCCTGTTTCACCACAGAGGGGAGACATAGCTAGTGGTCAAAATAGTGAATACTAAACATATTCATTTGCATGAAGTTGCCAGGGATGTCTGTCCTCACACCAAAATCCAACCACTCCTCCCCACTGGCCTGAGAGACCAAAACTTCGCAGTACACAAAATCCATCACAGGCATATTAGAGATATTTAATGTTTGATTGTTTGATATTATCATATCGGTGGTGTACTTACCATAACCATGGTAATGGTACTTACCACGTTTATATCTAAAAGCTGCCAGTCACGGCCTCACAAGCAATGAGTCCACACACTCTTCTCACTGTCTGAAACAGGATTTTGGGCTCCTACCCCCACTTCTAAAAGCCCATTCTGTTGTGATTGGCCAGCTGCTTAGAGTGTACTGGAAATGTTATGCCTGTACAATTATCATTATCAGGAACAGGTTATATTTCGGTGAAGCCTCCTGATGATGCATTCAAGTAAATCAAATCTTAACAGCCTGTTGAATCACAAGACAGCAGAGCAAGCTAGACAGCATCAAAATGACTGGGTTTTCATATTAAGTTGTTGGTGTATGAGCAGATTGTGAAAAATCCAGTATGGCTGCCACAGGAAGTTAACAACAGCTACTAATAAAAAAATAGAGATCCAGCTTAGATTATGTTACAAATGTGCTCGTTGGGATTTGGTAAAACAGCCCTTGAGTCACAGCACGGACAAGAACAGTCAAACACATAACAGATACAGTCTCTGCATCTGAACAGCGGTAAGTAAGAAAAACTACAAGCTCTCGCAGATCCAATAAATATCAGGTATCTCTATGTTTTCAGGCGCTCTCAAATCCCAAACGTTTGTTCCACTTTTTTTTATTCAAATTCTTCAAGCCACATGTTTGAATAGAGACATTTTTCCTTGGTGTGTGCTGTCAAGTTAAATGTGGCACATAGCACACATCCTCTGTTGATGTTGATACAGTTCGCCTTCGACTGAATGCTACATATTAATACACATCAAAGACACAAAATGTACACATGAACTTGGACAGTTGGGGGTTGGCTCAGGATGAAACATACATAGCTCAGCATGACACTGGGTAAACATCAGCACTAAAAAAAACAACTTTCATGTGTATGCTCAGATACTGAGGCTACGTGTCTGACTATGCATACATTGACAGGTTTCTTTAACCATCAGCTTGACACTAATCACGTCTGTAGCATGTCTAACTGTCTCTCATCTCGTGGATCTCTGAGTCAAATAATATAAATCTGCGGTTTGATTCAGCTATTTCTAGGCTACCTTCAAGTCCCAAATGGAAGGAGTATATTACAGTTGCAGTCAAGTAAAGTAAAACATTCAGCAGCACTGTGGAGTGGAAAATTTGGTTTTGGGTATAATAAACCAAATTTCCTTTGCCAATAGGGGTCGGACAGAATAGGGAGGGAGGGTGGGTTTGAACGGCGCATACACAAACACATGCACACACAGATTTAAAAGGTCTCAAAGGCCCTGGCTGATTTAGAGCAAAAGAAGGTACCATCATTAATAAACACCCTAACACACAAGTCCGCATGCTTAGTCATTAGACCTAATGGTTTGCAGGCTGTAGCATGAAATTAAAGGTTTGATGAATTGTTCCCATAAAGTCAAGGGCCGATAGAAGAGTAAGGTTATTCCACTGACTTCAATTAAAGGGGCTATTTTAAGAGGACATAAACACACCTGCACACACATTTAGGTACTTTCTGCTTGGTAAAAAGCATATTCTGTCAGATATATGCACACATATTTAGATAATACTCTTACACACACACACACACACACACACACACACACACACACACACACACACACACATCCCAAATGGCCATACACCCACTCACTCTTATTGGCTCTCCTCAGTTTTACTTCTCTCAGGTGGCTTGTTGGAGCCTTTATTAAAAAGCAAGCAGTTTTACAGCAATTTATAACCATCAGTGTGTTCAGCTGCTGGACTTTGTGTTCCAACACAGGCTTTAAGGAATCAACAAAAAAAGTAGACAGGCCTTGTTCAGACCTGCCATCTTGAGTGATCTGATCACCAGTGGACAATTTCTTGGTTTGACAGCTGATCTGATCACATGGACAACATGGACAACAGCAGCGTGAACTCAAATGACCAGTGACCTGGGTCAAATTGAAGTACAACCTATAATGTCCTCTGTTTGAGATGAAAAACATACTCTTACTGCAAATCTTATATATAATATTATTGCCGCACAAAGTTCTTAATGATATGTATTAGAAGTCTCGCTCGTCTGAGAAGCTGCTCAAGAATCGTATTGTTTACCTCACTATCTTTGCCTCGAGCCGACGCTCTGTTGGGTTACAAAGCTGTGGAAACTGATTTTGAATCAGAGAACGCTGTTTATAACATAAGAGGACAGTTTTTACACACAACTCTGTTTTCTTCAGCTGTTTGGGATATATGTTACAGGCTGGAACACATCCCAGTCTATTCTCATTTCTTCATTTTTCAACCGACTGGGCAAATGGAAACGATGCATGTGTTTATTATATGTGGCAGGAGGAAGTGAAAGCTGATCATGACTATGTACTCAACAAGCATATGGAGACATTCGAATGGCAGGTGTGATCTTACTTTACAGAACTATTCACTTTGCGTCCTCAGACATTTTTTTTTTTTTAGTGTCTATAAAGTTTTATTAATTTTGATTGGTTAATTATTATAAACCACTAAATTCCAGACATTGTCTGAACCTGCATGAGTGTGTAGGTATTGATTTTAATCGATGTGGACATGTCTGCCAGCATCAATTCGTACAGGACATCAACTTGATTGGGTTTTGTGCTTGTTTACAGTGTCCAGAGAAGACTCCAGTCAGTCCTTAGCCTCCTGCCTGAACCTGCTCCCGTCCCCCATGGACCCATCAGGAGATCGCATCCCAGGGAAAGACCAATGTCAGAGGTAAAACTGTATATTATTCTAAATAGACTCTATATGCTCTCACATTCTCCTCAGGGAAAACATTGCAAATATGTTGTCAGCTCAGTTCTGCTGAAATGGTTCACACTCAAGAAAAGCACATGAAAACAAGGTTTGAAAAGGTTGCACATGTATGTATTTGTTGAAATGTGGGCAAGACAAAATGGTACCGCAACTTAAAAAAAAAAAAGTCAGAAAGATAGTCTTTTTTTTCTTTTTCATACACCACATACTCCAACGCCACATTGCAACTCCAGAGAGACAGAGAGAGAGGTTTTATTGTCTGTTGTTGAAACTGCTGATCTTGAGTGTTCCCTGTAAATGCACACCGTGTTTTATGTCTTTCCCTCCCTCGGTGATGAGACAAGATTGTAGCACAAAAAGATGGAGGGTAAATAAATAAATTAATAAATTCACTTCAAATAGATATGCAAGCTATCTTTCTGTTCTCTTCTGTCTCTTGATAGCCGGCGGCTCAAACAGAACACTCACAGTGTGTCTTTTTTTACATGCGAGTAGCACTGCAGAGGATGGTTCCAAATCTGATTTGATTTGTCCACTCGTTTTTTGCTTTTTTGTGTGTGTGTGTGTGTGTGTTTGTCTGTCTACAGTCAGGAATCATGATGGGTTATACTTGGACACTCACACAGAGATGAATGCACGCGTAAACAGAAAACTCACGAGGGGAATCAGAGTGACTCACAGTATCATCCTAATGCGATACTTCGCACGCCATCACTCACAAGTGCCTGGATTCAGCAACAATATCCATACAGTATATTTATATATTTTGCAAAATGGCATCTACAGTATCCTACAACACAAATTTGTATCACTGAAGAAGAAAAAAATACAACTTAAAAGGCAAATAGTAGGAATCATGTGTTTTTTCATTTATTTTTGGTGTCATAGAAGGTTAGTACCTCTTTAGCATGAACAACATGTCAAAATGGCGATTAGGGAATATGTTTGTTACAACAGCTGTTCTAATAAAAATTCTTTTTGTCCCCCTACTAACACACGCCTAAACACAAACCAGAGGTGCTGTATGTATCAGGCTTTTGGGGTTTTAGGCCACCAGTAGGTAATAAATGGTTTGTAGTGTCTGACAAGCTAGCAGATGATTATTACGTTACCTTTTACTGCTCCTCTCGCGGCTCCCGAAATGATATTACTTTATTTCTCCTTGGAGCCATTGACTAAATACATTTGTCTCTCCATGTTTTTCCTGAATTAAGTGGCTATGATCTTCTTTGTTTGCAGATGCTCTGAAGGTCAACCTTTGTAAGTTGCTTTGAAGTAGAGGTTAAATGATTTATACTGCACCATTGACACACTGGACTTAGCCTTGGTTTCCTTTTTCCTGAGGAAGGATTTTATCACGACTCAAACTCTCTTTAAATCTTTTACTGAATAGAGACATATTTTCTGTGTCTAGACAGTGAATCGTGTAAGTAGGGAGGCAACAGCCCATTCAAGGTTTTTTTCTCTTAATTGTTTGTTTCATTTATACTGAAGTCCCTTTTTTCCTTGAAGCATTGAAGAAGCCTTTGAGTCCAAACCTACAGTCACAAATGTTTACATTTTGTGCCTCTGTATGAAAGACCAAGGTTAAAATGACATTACTCTCAGACCGGTTTTCTTCAGTTTGACTGTGAGTGCACCAGCGATTGGCCCAGTGCACTTGTACCTTGCTGAAGCAAGATTGTGCCCCCCCAGCCTTCGCTCACATTGCTCTGGGCCTGATCTGGCCTCAGCTCATCACTGAGCTGTACACAAGAGCCTGATATTTGATCCTGAATCCAACAGGTCACGATTTATCAGGGAGAGGACTCCCATGTGAGGCTTCAGTGTGCACACTGTAACACACACTGCAACGAAAGGCTGGTACCTGAACTGTTGCCTCTTGTATCTCTGGACAATGCTGAAATTTGCTTGCTTGGCGTATGTATGGCTGAAATACACTGGGTTGCTGTTCCACAGTTGGTGCATGTGCAGCTGTATCTTGCTGAATCCCACCTCTTCATCTACCGTACAGGAGTCAAGTAAATGTGCTTAGTAGACCTCCCAAAGTTTGCACTGACCTGCTGCATGGAAGTTATAATAATGACATAACTGCCCTTACTAACCAAGACGAGAGACCGTACCGCCATCCGGTCCTTCAAAAGTTTAAGACTTTAGATCAGTATTGTGATTGGGTGGTTGATCTTTGAGAGGTTTAAAGTGATCATTTACACATTTCGTCCAACATAGTTCCAAGATAAAGTGCCTTTTGTCCTGCATTTCTTTCTGTGTCAACATTAACTGATATAACCACATTTCAGCCCTGTACTAGTGGAGGTCCTGTTTGCAGCTTTTTGCAGAGATTTAAACTTCTGAAATGGATGGGAAAAATGCCTCTCATGATGTGCATGAGAAGCACAATCAGGTGAGAATTTTACAGCCATCATCAGGATTATATCTGATCGACTTTTCCTTCCAGTTTAGGTTTCTCTCCAGTAACCGAATTGATCAGACTTTGTCATGGCTTTCCACAAGATGACAAGTAAACAACCTTAAAAAGGCTTGTCTGAACTGAGTTCGGATTCAGTCAGCTGTAGTGTTTGACATGGTTACATCAGTTAATCTTTATGTGAAGCAATAGAT
Source organism: Aulostomus chinensis (assembly GCF_037954235.1). Classification (NCBI taxonomy): domain Eukaryota; kingdom Metazoa; phylum Chordata; class Actinopteri; order Syngnathiformes; family Aulostomidae; genus Aulostomus; species Aulostomus chinensis. Next base: position 9,132,212 of record NC_141325.1, read on the forward strand.
GGTTTGAGGTTTGAAGAGTTTGGTGACAGGTGAACAGCAGGATGAAAATTTGACCCGCCAAAGGTGATATTTAAAAAGACAGATATCAGAAATGAAGAGTTGCTCTTTGGGGAAAATGGTATAATAATTCCCTTTTTAGTTTGAATGCGTTGTAAATTTTAAACCACTCAGAAGTTATTGAGGTATTTTTAAATCAAACAAACAAACAAGGCAAACCAGATTTGCTTGGCTAAAAAGCAGTAATGTCACATTTTGAATCATGATTGATTATAAATGATGCTTGATACTGGCTGCAAGACAGTGGGGTGTTATTGTAGACTGAGGGTGTAGTAGGTCTTCGATTCTCCGTAGCAAGATGGCAGTTTTAGAAAGAATTTTTAAAAAGGTTATGAAGGGTGCAGTCTGTTTAAACCATGTACTGTAGATACAGCATTGTAACCTAAATTATTTCAAAAGTAAGAAAATGAAATGTCATATATGTAATCTGTACAGCGAAATGATTTGATCTTTCGAGGCTTTGATAGATCAAAATGAAAAGTTTCTCACCTTGATCAGCATGTAATTGCTGGCAGGTGTGAATTACCTGCTGTACTGTTCAACATCTTCACAGATATTTCCTAACACTTTGTTTTCACATTGATTTCTACCGGAAAATGTGTAAAATCTGTGAATGAGGAATGAAGGAACTGAGATTGGAGAGGGGATAGAGAGCAAAATGTGTCTGCCCAGGGCTTACTCTCACTCTCTTACTGTCTTCTTCCCTCTCAGTTTCTCTCTCTCAGGTTTCCTGTTCCCTGGAGGGGACATTGATTTGCTAGAGGCAAGCAAGCTCTTGCCTGTTCTGGCACGCGCATGCACGCGCATGCACGCACGCGCGCGCACACACACACACACACACACACACACACATACACATATACACACACACACACACACACACACACACACAAAACTGTCAGTCAACACAGTCCAGAGAGAGTATCAGCTGCAGGATACTGCCGGCTGTCTGACAGGCTGCATAGAACATCTGCTACACACACGCACACACACATGCTCACTGGTACGCAGATGCATACGTTGTCTTTGATGTCTGAGAGTGGGATAATTTTGATGGTGGACATTAACTATCTGTGTTTACTTTGAAATCAGTACCTCAAAACAAAGTTATGCCAGAAAACAGCCATATGTTGTACCTGTTTTCCAGTTTAAGGTGAGGTGCTCACCTGAATTTTGAGATGGATTCAGACGAAACAGACTGAAGGACAAAGGATGGCAGGAAACATCAGTGTGGTAGAAAAATTTGAGTACTGGCCACTTGTCGTACACTGATAGTAACTTTACTTCTGTGATTTTTGATTGGTGGAAGAAGTGATCGTCTATATCAATTATTGCTGCATATTTCTCCATGTGTTGCATGTGTTTGTTTCCTGTGAAGACATTGACTTCTCTGAGACGTCTTTCATTTCTCCTTTAGAAAAACATACAGAGGACATGGAGGGTAGCTTGCCTGTTGCTGTGGTAACGGCAGTCTGCCTGTTGAACGTTCCCCTTCCCTTCTTGTTTTCTTTTCCATTTTCTTTTTTCAGAGGTGTTGATTACTTTGCAGCAGACGATTAATCCAAGGAGGCAACATGCAAATGCTCAGAGGTGTCCTTGTGTGTCGATATGCAGTGTACACTCAGTTCCCCATTTTCTTCTTGTGGCCGGGGGATTAATGTGCAGATAAAGCATCTGCATGCTGTTGGCATCACAATAACATAGATGTATTGAAATATGTCAAGATTAGTGGAACAGCCCCGATAGATCAAGACATGACACGCAGTATTTAAACTGAAGTTGAATATAAGGTTTGTTTCTTCAGTCCTGTTACATCAGCCCTGGGTGTACAAACAAAACCAGAATTAGCCTCAAATACATAAAGGGTACCTAGATTACTTGTGTACTGAGAGATATCGTAATGTCCTTGAGCAAGATATTGAACTCCTAATTACAGGTTTATGTGGCTGCCTTCACCTGCAGTCAGCAGGTTTACATGATGAACAAGTTGATTTATTGTTTCAGACGAGCTTAAACTGTCAATCTTTGGAATTAAGTTCTGCAATTTAACAGTTCCCACAATACATTTGTTTTGGTATGTGGGGCAAAGGGTGAACATAAAGAAAGTTTGATTGCAAACCAGCCGTAAGGGAGCACACCACCCCCTACTGTTCCAGATTCAGCAATACTCTCATCACTAAACTATTACTTACTTCTCATTAATTAAATGACACCATAAGCAATAAAATAATACTTTTTCATGAAATCAGATGGTTTTGGTTTTGAATTTGGATGGAAAAAATATCTGATCTTGAATAGCTAGTATGATGCATTTTCTCGTCAGACTTTCAGAGAAGTGTGCAGCAAGTTACCGTACTTTTCAATAATTAATAACGCAAGAGAAACCGTTTCTCTTGCACTCACAAACTTAAAAGTATTTTTAACACTTTTCTGTGGTGTTTCATACCAAGAATTGTTCAGTTCATACATTTGCAAGGAAGAGGTCTCAAGTGGAAGTAAAATGAGACAGCATGGAGCGCACTCTGTACTAATTTAGATGCAAAGTGTGCTGTGCTCTCTCCTGGGGACAACTACAGTCAGTTGGGTATTTAGACAGACAGAACTGGAGAGAAATGTAGGGAAGACACCTTGGGATTTAAAAAAAAAAAACAGAAAAAAACCCCACCCTCCCCTGGTTAGATGCAATACATAGTGATACACTCTCAGTTGGTTGTCTCCCACAGAGACAAGACGTCTGTGATTATATAGAATTTGCTCACACACAAACACGGAGTAACACATTTGTTTGATTTTAATATTATTCATTGTATATCTGCCAACTTGTCTAACCTCGTGCAATTTGTTATAGTCTACAAACAAGTCGTTCTTACAAATATTCACGTACCCGCTCATTTATACACAATAGACAGGCATAAATAATCCAGCTGAGCCACAGAGTGGAGCTGGGGACAGATAAAGTGCACTGCAGCATAATTTTCAACACATTTATGCACAGATTATACAATGGAAGTTGGAGGGAAGACTGAGTAGATTCCCCTCAATTTCTTTTCAATTTTCTGGTCTATAATCACTGTTAATTCAACAAACGATAACAAACCTTGCTATTATATGTTGTGTTTTACCGTGTGTTTTGGACTTTATTAATGAGAATATCCCCACAACTGCAGTTCTATTAACATTTCTGAACACCTTATGAGTATATTTTTAATTTTCTGCCTCATGTGAAGTTTTAATAATAATGATAATAATAATAATAAAAAGAACTGGGCTGGTTACTGCTGGCACACCCACGCACATGCAAACACTGTGTGTGTGTATATATATGTATATACATATAAACATATATATTTCTCATAATATATATATATGTATATATGTATGTATATATATATGTATATATGTATGTGTGTGTGTGTGTGTGTGTGTGTATATATATATATATATATATATATATATATATATATGTATAGTCTTCCTCCGCTTATCCGGTTTGTATATTGTTGATGTTTCTAATTTACCACACTTTTTAAATGCTCAACACAGGGAGAACAATGAGTCTTGGCTTTCGCATTTTCCCTTCATGCTTCGAATGGGAACTTGTGGTTCGGATTTGTAACAGAAAGAAATTTGGCATTAATTTCTGTCCATTACTTGTCAAGTGGTCTGTTCCTGAAATGAAAGGAATTATTAAAATGGATACTCCTAAATTGGACAGAACATCACTGTCATACCTAAACTACAAACAGAGGGATGCTTTTTTGTTTTTTGGCTCTTCATGCTTTAGTTTTTCTTTGTTTTGTGGAAGAATGTTATTGGATGACAGAACATGAACAGCAAAGTGCTAAAATTTGAGACAGTGAGATTTTCTCACCTCAAATAATCTGTTTCAAACACATTTGCTCTATTGTTGACCACAAAAAAAACATACTCAGGGAATAGTGAAAATGTTTGTTGTTAATAATATTGATTATTTTATTTGATTACTTAATATTAGGACTTATAAGCAGTCACAAATTGTTGTCTGAAACTCCTCCGGTCTTCCTGGTTTGAGAGTAAATACACCTTTGGTCAGGTCAAGGAATAGTTCTATGTTTTGGTATGTCTGGTTATTTGCTATGTATCTGAAAGTGAAATGAGAACATTTAAATGAATGTCATTCCTAAGCGTTATGTCAGGTCGTGCATACCATTAAAAGACGGAAAGCTGATAAGTGCAAAGATTTTAGGAGCATGCACAGAAACAATCCCTACTCAGCAGATAAAAACAAACTGCTAATATAATTCTACACAGTGAATTTCAAACATCGCAGAGGAAAATCCACCTTTGACTGGAAAGAGACAAATAGAAGCAAAGCATTCATTCAGGATAAGTAAAAGCAACATTTACAACAAGTTAAAACATAGATCAGCTCCTTTAATCACATACTTCTAAAGTTAGAAGAACTTCAGTGATTGTCTTGTGAGCATTCACCTGTCATGATGAATTTGTCAGAACTACTGACTGCATCAGGAGAGAGAGAGAATGTGAGCAAGTGAGCAAGAGTGTTGGGGCAGTGGCCCGAAGGAGAGAAGTGTAAAGCTGTAACTCAGTTTTATTTAGATATCAATAAATTCACCACACAATGAAAATTTGGGCATAGTCACAACTAATGTGTCATGGCATAGCATGATTGATGGGTGGAGGGTGTGCCTTTTTTCATCCAGTCTGTGGCCGACAGCAGCAAACTGCCTATATTTGGTCTGTTGTCATGACAGGCCGTAACATTTCGCTGCTGACGGAGAGAGAAAGCTAAGATGCTCATCAGAAAATAATGAGCTATCGCAGCAGCATTACTGTTCAAAGACATGCCTATAAGTCCATTGATCCATGGCCTCTGGTTTGTAAATGACTGCACAGTCATCGAAAGGCTGGCCAGCATGGCTATGAAGCTTGTCACTACTTCTGCAGGCCAACTGATGCTGTCGGAGCTCGATTACAACATATAAACTACTGAAGCCGATCCTGACAGGGAAAACTGGGTGTGATCTGACTTGCTACATAGTGGGAGAGCCTTGGGCTTGGGATCCCTGTTGAGCTTTTCATTCCATAACGTTGGTTTTCCCACCTCTTTTGGGATATGTAACGTGTTTGAGGGAAGTTCGGTAAAAGTTTGTCCTTGTCAAAATCCTGCATTACTACCACACCTGAAACTACAGCGCGTTTATATTTTATACAAATGTAAACTATGAAACATGTCTATTTTAAAACCAGTGAAAACAACTAGACTGTAGTTACTTACTTTATTGAGATATTTACTGTAATTACTTCATCCTATAACCTTCCTACTGTTTTCAAATCTCAAGAAATCTGTAATTTGTTTAGTTGAAGGTGAATATCATTTAGTTGCCTGTCCATTGAGCCTGTTAACACACCTGATCTCTATAATATACACTATATTGTAACAAATTCAACTTTCACGCATCACTTAGTCCTTGTGTACGTATTGTGTGCGTGAGACATGTCTGACATGTCGGCAGTGGCGGTTGTTTTGCAATAAAGGCAACAACTCCCACACTTCTTCAGAAATAAATGAGACTTCTGTCTTTGGTTATCGTTTCAGCAGCAGAAATGACAAACTGTTATTTGAGGAAATATGCAGATGTCGGTGGTTAAGAGTAGTAATGCACCTACTCTTGGGTTTAAGTATAAGCATTTAATAGGAATTGCTCTCAGGAAGAATCTGGAGTGTGAACATTGGAAACCCAAATGATATGAATTTCACCTGAGAGCAGTTTGTCAGATGGAACATTCAAGATCACAATGGTTTGACTGAAACTGTTATGACTGCGTATGGAAACCTTGTTGATCATTGGTCCTATTATTTGTAGTAGCAGTGACAACAGTGATTTATGAGTCATCCCAAACAATGCATTCGGTTCTCAGGAAATAAATAAGGTGAGCTGACAGGAAATGGGATAAAGAGCAGAGAGAGAGAGAGAGTTGGGGGGAGAGAGAGAGAGAGAGTTGGAGAGAGAGAGAGAGAGAGAGAGAGAAAAACATTCTGGGAAGCTTGTTGTTTGTTACAGATTGTTATCAAGAAATAGTAACCCCATGGATTGTTCGTACACTTTGACTGGGGAAATGAGCAGATCCTCCCCCATGTTCCCTCTTCAACCAATGTTTACAGCAGGAAATCTACATTTATAATGCGTTTTGTCACAATGTGAGCTCTGCCTGTTATATGGCACTCCTTGATTGACACTATAATAGAACCCATCACCATACACATACGGTATACATTTTCATAGTCTGACTAAACTCTGTCTTTTGGAAATCTCCCTTGAGCGTTTCTGCTTTCAGTTTCTTTTTGCTGCAGGGCTTGTTGAGGGATAATTAGACAGATTACTTTAACTAAAACAATTATAACACATTGGAAAATAATTGCAATGTTTTCATTATAATTATGTTAGAAAATTTGGGCTAAATTGTCTGATAAGCACTTGAAGGTTCACTCTGTGACATGAATGAAGTGAGAAAAGTTGACTCAGAAAAAGGTATAGATTGCTTTAAAGCCACCCTTCACCCAAAAATTATTTTGTTTTTTATTAAAGGTATCTTGAGCTCATGAAGACATTTTTCCCTCCTGCACGACTTCTTTGTGACTCCAGAAAACAGAAACAGCCATCCATGTACCGTTGTATTGAAAATGAAACTAAATGCTTTTCTGGCTGTCTTCTCGGTAAGCCACAAACAATTCAATTTGAGCTGAAAAACCAACAAACTGTAACCATTCTGGTTCAACGTTTGCGGTAGCGCTGATTGAGACCAGCTGTGCATTCAGTCGAACCTCCTTGCTTTTGATCTTCCAAGCTTATTCAGGGTAGCACTGCCCCAAAAACGGTCATAGTTTTTTTCTTTCTTTGTCTTTTGACTCAGTTCAAATTCTGGATAAAGTAAGAAGTGGATTATACCAGACAATTGGCTTGAGCGTTTGTAAACTGACATTTTCGGACAGATTTGTCATTTGCTTGGGGTTTTTTTTGTGTGTGTCAAGTAGTCAACATTTAGCTTCATGCCATGTGGCTCTTTCTGTTTTCACAAAGAAGCGACTTAGAAGGAAAAAACATCTCTGTGAGCTCAAGACATCTATTTGTAAAAACTTGAAAGGCAAAAAAACATTTTTTGGGGGGCTCTGTGTTGCTTAAACATGATGCAAATGTGGTGAATTCTGCTTCAATTTTGAGGGTTTCTCCTGCTCGTGCATCAAACATGCAATCTAGTGGAAGAAATTTCTCTGCAGAGACATGGACTTTCCCTGGAGTTTTCATACTTGCATGGGAACCACACAATCTCTCCCTGCGCATCTTCTCCCATGTTTTTGAACAAAACCTCCGCTTCCCCCTTGTGTATGTGCACGAGTGGGAAGAGCTCAGTTACACTTAAAATGGGCACAAACATGTTAACACATCTGCCCCTTTAAAGTTTTTCAAAGCAATTGCCATGATTTGGAAATGGCGAACAATTACCTCAAATTAGGTGGAACAAACAGACTTGGAAGTGGATTTTGAAATCACAGCAGGGGTTTCATGCAAGAAAGTGAGATTGTTCTAGTTTGGTAGAATTTTTGGGGGGCTTTTTATGGGATGGATTTTTGTGACTTCGATAGAGTAATAAGTGTTTTTTTTTTCTGAAATAATAGCTACTGAGAAATAGAGGGACAGTGGGAGAGTATGATTTTGAAGCCTCATGCAGAGGCTTTCAGAAAGACAACAAAGTTAATCAGGAAGTAACCCCTGCCATATGACATTGGTTTTATATTTTCTCCCTTTTCTGTGTCTGCAGACCTGAATTCACCATTCGATTTGCAGCCGGGAGCTTGGCTTGTGCTCACTCTTTAGTCACAGATGCACTTTATGTCGGAGATGAGTTTAATGGCAGCATTAAATGTCTGTAGCCGCAGGTGCTGAATGCAGATGAGTGCACTATGTCTGACAGGTAGAGGGAAGGAGTGACAAATTAGGGTGATCATTCTCCAGAAGCTGTGGTATGTGGTATAGTGCTAGACAGTAGTCGTACATGTATGACACACAGATGTCTGCAATACAGTTATAGTGGATTGCTCCTGTAATTGTCTTGCTTGTTGTCAGTGCAGTGTAATGGCAGAAGGGTAAGGGGGTAGTTGTCACAGTGGACTGATTGCCTCTTTCACCATGTCTCAGTGTTAAAGTGTCCTTTACTGTTATTACTTCTAAGACAATGTAGTCTCCATACTGCAGATTGACATGGGTGCAGCTCACCCCTCTTCACTGCTGCCATGGATAAAGCACTTCAACAACATAATTCATTTGACATGAACAGTCATCATTCTTCCCCTCACATACTAAGTCAACATTATGTAAACCAAAGCATCTCCGGGTGCATATAGAGATGCTGGTCTCCTTTCATTGTTGTTTATTGCTCGTGTGGACGTGCATCCATGTGTTTCCCTGTGTGTGGGCAGGTGTGTGTTAGCATGGGGAGCCGACGGCCCAGTAATAAAACACTGTGTGAGTGGTAAAATAATGAAAGTCATAAAAGGCAGATAATTGGCTTTTTCAGGTTGGTGAAATGGATCACCTCTAATGCTGCTGTTGAGAAACGGCTGCTGAGGGGAGAGGGGCGAGGCAGACGATGGAGAGGGAAGTGAAAGGGAGAGAAAGGTGAAAATCTCTGTATTCAAAGGAGAGTAGAAACTGGAAATGTGAGGAGGTGGGCAAGAAAAGGAAAACGTGATGAAAAAATGGAGGAAGGAGAAGCAACAAGCAAGCAACAAAAGGAAAAGATGACAATGGAAAGGAGGAGGCACATCTGTCACATTCTCCCTGTTTACTGTTTTCTCTTCATTCGTGTAATTAGTTTCAAAGGACTAAAGAGGAAAAAAAATCACACAAAACATTTAATTACAATTGCACTTTAATCCATGTTTGCATTTGTAATTAGCTTCGCTCTGACAAGGTCATGCAGTACCGGATCCAACCACAAGCTGGTGTAATACATCTTTACAACTGGAGCTTTGACTCCCATCATAGTCATTCTCTGCTCACACATGTATTGGAATCATTGTAATATATGTGAGGTAAACTGTAACCTATAGGGAGATAAAGTGTGTGTGTCCATGTCTGCGAGTGCAAACTCTTAAAAAGAGAAAATAGAGTGAGAGTGTTGGGCCAAGACAGTGAGAAGATAGATGATCCTGAGTAGAGGAACAGCCTCCCTGCCTGTATAACATCTATCATTACTGAACAGACTTGTCTTCAACTGCACTTCCAGGTGTGTGAGTGTGAGTGTGAGTGTGAGTGTGAGTGTGCGCGTCCTCTTGCTTGTATTTGTGGGGTAATAATTACCTTAAGATAAGACATGTGCTTAGCTGGAAAATGACTTGTCTACTCAGTAACCGCAGTCGAGAATGCATACTTTCTTGTGCTCATATCTACAACCACTCACACATTGGGTGTAACACACACACACACACACACACACACACACACACACACACACACACACACACACACACATGCACACACACTAATATAGCCTAAAAGTCTGTGCCAGTGCTGCTGTCATTGAAAAGATCACTTTGTTCAAAGTTTTACTCTCCCCTGCTGCTCATTTTATTCTCTTGGAAGTTTCCCACCAAACTATCATCCTGAGAGTCACAGAAAAGTGTTTTGGCTGGAATTGGCTTTGTAGTAGCAAAACAAATTTACATTTATGTCATGAAAAATTCTTCTGCTATGATTCCTTCACATTTTCCACATTAGTCGCTTGGACCAGAGTCTAGTTTGAATACACAGCTACAGTGTTGTTCTTTTGCTGGAATAAATTGTAAGTTACACAAAATGCAACAATATTTAATGTGAAACAATTTCTTAATCTGATGATTGATGTAGATATGAAAGTGGCTGCATTTGGGAAGTGTGTTCCGGCTGTGCAGCGAGGTGCAGCTCAAATCTCTTCACTCTTGCACTATGAAATAGTGTCTCAGTGATTGATGGGCTGGGTATGGAACCACTGAAATGAATCACTGCTAAACCACACAATTTTACTTTTCACTTTTTGTTGAAGAAAAAGTGTGTTTGCCCTAAGAATAATAATTTTTAGGTGTGATTTCAATATTTTTAGTCAGGGAAGTACGCAGCCTGCTTCCACACAACAGAAGAATTTGCAAGTAGAATTGGGAAGCCTGCTGTTGACAGTTGGTACCGTATCATTTAAAGTTGAAACCTCAAATCCAAAACCTCCAGTGAGTCAGACGTTTATATTGTGACAGAGACTTCATTCCTACATTTGAATGCCCCTTACGAGCATACAAAGATGAAATTGTGTGACCAAGAACAGTTTAGTTTCCTTTTTCCCCGATCTAAAAAATGAAAAGCCCACCACTCTCGAAGCTCATTGATAGAATTATCAAATTGTATAAATCTGTTGAATTATAAATTAAACATTCTTACCAGATCCACAACACCAAATTTGAAAGATCAAAGTCTTGTTTGTATCTTAAAGATTGAACAGACCCCTCCACCAAGTTAAATTGGCTCAGTAGTTTTTGCATAAACTTGCGGACAGATGGACAAATAAATGAGCCGACACATGCGGGTGCAAACACAACATCCTCCACAGAGGTAACGAGAAGTGCACTCAGAGAGCTCAGACCAGCATCCATGTAATATTTCTTGAGAAATAATTTGACTCCAAGTTTGATGGAGGTCATCATGGTAGTTTTCATGAAATGCTGCTGGTAGAGAGAAGATGAACAATGAAAACCGAATATCCTTGGAAGAGATAATGAAACATTAAGATCGTGGCTCTCAAACTGGATGGTGAACGCCCGGGGATGATGAATATGATGTATGTAGGGAAGATAAACACCCAGGAGTTTGCTGATGTCATCGCGCTGACCTGTACACAAAAATCTACTGGCAGGGCGGGTATGCGTCATCCCCACTGCTCCAACTCCGTCCTAAGAGAATCACTGCACTGATATTATCATCAAAAATGTGTAAAATCCAAATCACAGGAAGTAATGAGATCATTATGTAAAGTGAGTTTTTGGTAAGAGATCACATATTCAGCCGCTCTGACTGTGAGATTGTCATTGACATTGAACTGGTAGCAAATTAGTGAGATTTGATGATCTTTCTTCTGATCAAGACGATCCAGGACCGACGGTGCCATTCCTGAAAACATTCCACTGTCATTTTGTCGCATCAATAAATGCTAAACAACTTTTAGAGAGAGAAAATAAATATTTTATTATGGCACTGCACTGTGCCACTTGACATAAGCTGTCAGCCAGAACAGTGCATGATTGATCATATGTCACATATTTACGCTCGGTACATCTCACCTAGATAGGGTGGAGTAACAGAGAAATATGTGGAGAATGCTCTCCCTAACCTGCGATTTTCTGCAGGAACAAAAGCTACAAAGAACAGTTTAAGAGAAAATAGCAGCCATGGCTGCCTGACAGACAGAGCTCCCCTGTTCTCCAAAGACAGCAGGTTTCATCGACATTTGTCTGAGGGGCTCAGCAGAATCCACAGCGGGACACATTAGGCTCTGATAATGCTTCAGTTTAGTGATCTGGCTGTCGGGGCGATAGGGGTAAAAAAAAAAAGAAAAAAAAAGAAAGAGAGAGATAGGGGCAAAAGGAGAGCTGTTGAGACAGAAGACGAGGTCTTGGTGACAGATAGGGGGGAAGGGAAGGGCAGGTGAACAAACAGAAGTGAGAGAGAGGTACTTGGAGAGAGCAGCTGAGGGTTGAAGAGTGATGAATGGAAAGATGTGAGAAGGAGGGGGAGATGGTAGAGGAGCAGCAGGGGGAGAAGGTGAATCAGTGAGAATGAAAATATGAGGCTAAATGAGGGAGCAATTCAGTTCGACCTTTTCAGTGAGAACTCTTTGGTGTGGCATATGTTGATGTATGTTTTAGTGATGTGGTCTCGTTTTGCTCAAAGAGCATTTTTCCTGGAGAATTTGCTGTCTGACTTAATGCTCCCTGCCACGGCTTACGTGGTGATTTTTCTGTGAGAATGGGACAAAAGGCATCTAATTTCCTCTTTCTTCCTCTCTAAATGGCTATTGGTCAAAATGAATGCAGTCCCTTGATGATAAAGAGCTCCTCGTCTCTGCGTTTATGTCTGCCTCTCTTTTCTGCCACCCCTCCCTCCCTCCTTCCTTTCCTCGATATGAAGTCTGGGAACTCACTGGTTGACGTGGTTTTCAGAAAGGAGTTTGGTATTTCTCAGCTCACCTTTAGAAAATGTCATAAAGAAAGGTGAGATACACAGTCCCATTGCATGGACTTCTAGCGAAATATCACTTGGCAGAGAAATGTTGTATGATGGAATTTAGTTAATTCAGACAATATTAGATCAGCTTATTGGTTGTTACTTTCTTTGACCTCCTGAAATGACTAACTGTCTAACTTTGGATGATGGATTTCCTCTACAATACAAAAAAAAAAAAGCTTATAAAAATTGAAAAATGAATTGAATTTAGCACTGTAGTCAAGTTTTTAATCCAAGACTTGCAATTCTAAGTTACTGTATGCACAGTTTGTTGCCTGATTACCATGCCACGATGCTTTGGAAATAGTCAGTTAGATCAGACAGAGAGAGGATTCATGGCCAATTCAGAACAAATATGACAAAACTTGTCACCATGCTATCATTGTTGTGTATTTATGTTCCATGCACATCATCTATTTATTCAGTTTGATTTAGTCATTGCTCACCGGCCTTGGAGCTGAATTCTCGTGTAACATAATGCTCGTAGATTTGAATCAGGATGTTGTCCGGAGTGCTCTTTCACACAAGTAGCGTGAAGAGATGATATGGTGATTTTTCTAATTTCCTCTTAACTCCCTCTAAATGGCCATCGGTCAAACTGAACACAGTCTCCCGGTGATAAAGAGCTCCTCGTCTCTGCGTGTATGTCATAAATATTCTCAGTTAAATGTGAAGGGCGAGACGTGGTGGAAAAGGGTTAACAATGAAGAATTATTTGTTTAAGATGGGTACGTGCATTTTGCAGTTATATCAGCGGTTTGGGCGGGATGGGTGATTAAAATTAACATTCTGATTAATGGCAGATGGGTCGCGGGTGGTGAAATAATGCATCGTTAAATGCGGAAAGTATTAATTGTGTTCTCTTAAAATGAAAACATGGCAAACTGCAGAGCTCATATAATATACTTGCATTCAATGGATCAGAGACAGTTTAATTTGTTATTTGACGGGTGTAACATCTGAGCTGCTCTGCCTACCTCTACCCATTTAACGACTAGCTTAGTGAACTGCTACCATCTAGATGGCACAGCTGTAGTGTCCAAACCTACTGCATATCTTTCTACACTTAGTTTGCATTTGACGACTGCCATCAATAATAGAATTCACGCCATGAAAATCCAGGAAAAAAATCCCAAAAGCTCCATGTGGCTGTTATTTAAGGTCGCGATGGATTCGGTAGGCAGCAGTTTTCTATGAACAGCATGCATTTAAAATGTCAGGATTGCAGACAACCCTGTTATGAGCGGCAGTTAACCTATGGAGAATGTTAATAGTCAAATGACAAGGCGCAATGTGAAAATGACTATTCGGAATGTATAATGTAATTCCCATAATCATCCAGTCGTTAATATTAAAATTATAAACCATGATAGCAAGCAAACGATTCCATTAAAAAGTGATGAATGATAAATGCACTCTCTGCGTATCAGAGGCTAACTTCAACCAATCAGATCAACCATGTAGAAGCTGAAGCCATCTGGTCGATGACAACATTTTTTCAATGTTCTCCGCTTTTCTTTCACAAACAAAAAAAAACAAACCCTCTCCTTTTCTGACATGGCCACCATTATTTTGTAAAAGAAACAGTCGCTTCACGCTGTCCTTACATCTCAACCACAGCTGTATCCCTGGACCACTGGTGCTTTGCATGCAAATGTATGAATTTAGCTTTAACATAACAAAGCAGAATGTAATATTTATCTTTTTTTTTAACTTTTCCAATATAAAGTAGTTTTCTATCTTCACAAGAAAAAAGAAGCTGACAGGATGAGAAAGGTGAGCTCCTGGCAATATAACTCTTAACAGTGAACTTTTTATAGACAGAGCCAGTGTCATTCATTGTAGTTGTGCCACATTGTGTGAAATTGACCAGAACTGACTCCTGTAGAGACTTCCTCTCAGTATGTAACAGATTAAGTCGGTGTTGATGGTGAGATAAAGAAATAAAGGGAGGTCAAGACCAGAGTCTAAACACGCACCGCTCCAGAAGCCTGTTAACTCATTTAATGGACTTCATTCTAAATGGTACAGTTAATTAAAATGATGCCTTGGTTGATCCCCACCACTTGTTTGTGTTTGTGTGTGGGAGTCACACAAGTGTCACACCTGTGTGTTGGGAACTGCATTGATTTGGAGGCTTAAAGAATGACTTATAGTCTTTTTTGGAGAGATTTCATCCCTCTTATCTGTCAGGAGGTCGGCTGCACTTCCAAGTTGAAAGCTTTGTTAATTAAAAAAGTGTTTGATATGCAGCCCTCCAACTGAGTGATGTCGTACACACACTGCAGTCTCAGACACACACAGTTGTTTCTGCAGAAAAAAAAACGCAGACATGCACCAATGCAAAACACTTAATACCTTTAATATGAGAAGGACACAGGACACAGATGTCATCGCACAGCCGTGATGGGCGATATATACAGTATATATATAGATATAGATATATCTATCTATCTATATATATAGAAATAGATATAGATATATATAGAAATATATATAGATATCGATATATATATAGAAATATATATAGATATAGATATATATAGAAATATATATAGATATAGATATATATATAGAAATATATATAGATATAGATATATATAGAAATATATATATATAGATATATATAGAAATATATATAGATATAGATATATATAGAAATATATATAGATATAGATATATATAGAAATATATATAGATATAGATATATATAGCAATAGATATATATAGCAATAGATATAGATATATATAGAAATAGATATATATAGAAATATATAGAGATATAGATATAGATATATATAGAAATAGATATAGATAGAAATAGATATAGATATCGATATATATATAGAAATAGATATAGATATCGATATATATATAGAAATAGATATAGATATAGATATAGATATATAGAAATATATAGAGATATAGATATATATAGAAATATATATAGATATAGATATATATAGCAATAGATATATATAGCAATAGATATAGATATATATAGAAATAGATATATATAGAAATATATAGAGATATAGATATATATAGAAATAGATATAGATAGAAATATATATAGATATAGATAGAAATATATAGAGATATAGATATATATCCCTTTGAGTTATTGTCGTTGAAGATGACGTGTGGAATTTTTTTCTCTTCCCTCGACCGCTGGCTCTGAATGAGAGAATAACTTCAGAAACGATGCAGCTGCTAGTTAACGTGCTAACTGGTAGCCTGCCAGAGTCGGAGATGATGGAGCAACTTGTGCCACTGGCAACACAACACTACACTCAACTTGTATTGAATTAGTCATAAGAAATATGACAACTTGATTAGCATAATATTATATTTGTTTATAAACAGACAAATGTAGGAAATATAGATGCAGCAAAACCAAAGCTGACCTTCAAATCGGATGTTAAATCAAATCGTATGTTCGAAGAATCCCAACTCCTATTCAACTTTTGCCAACATTTTCTGTTTATTTCTCTTAGCTTGTTATCTTGTTGCCAATTTCAAACCATTGAAATACAGATCTGTATCGTTATCATTGGTATGAAACAGACGGAAGGTATAGTTGTATCGGCCTTCGACAGGCTGAGTTACTGGTCCAAACCATTTTATGCATTAATAATTGGTCTTGTATGATATCCAATGGGCTATCATGACATTTATTAACAACATTGAATCATCAGTGACCACCAGGGGCACAGATGAGAGCTGCTTGGATCACTTCAGGCAGGGCAATGATCACATTTTTAATATTAAATATCCTTCTTTTGTTCCCCTCCCTTCACTCTGCCTGTCCTCCAGGGAGCCTAGCCGTCCAACCAGCCTTCTACCTTCTGACTGGAGCTCAGGTCTGGGCCTGGGGAGGGAAGATGAGCCCCTACCTTCAGGGCTGGAGACCCTTCCACTCAGACTCATGCAGCAGGACTGCACCGCTGTCAAAACCCTCCTTCTAAGACTAAGACGAACACTGCAGGAGGTGGGAATGTAGAATCACGCACAGATATTAATCCTCTTTTACCATACTCGTCAGATTCTTTACAGATCAAGTAAGAAACACTGGATTATTTAAACCAACAAGGGTAAAGGGTTTGGAAATGATATGCAGCAATGGCATGTGGAACCAAAACACTACAATGCTTCACCGACAAATTCTTCACCCCCTCTTTTAATTAGCTCAATTTCAGCTCCATGAAATCATCTCAAAAGTGGACGCTTTTGTGCCTTTAAATGGTCTCTGTAATCATTTTGTTTCATTAATTTAATCAGATTCTGTAATAGGGGAGGAAACCTTGGATATTTTCTTGAGCGTGTACAATCACACTTCCCAGACGCGCACGTGCACACACACACACACACACACACACACACGCAAACACACATTTGGTCATATATTAATTCCCCAGCTTCAATCTGCTCTTTAAATGATTTAGTCTGCTTAAAGCTTAAGTTATCCCTCTGGCTATGAGGCCATCTTGGTGTGAATGTTCGAGAACCAGTCAAATTACATGCATGCCATTATAGCAGTGATTAGCTATAATGGTCATTTAATAAAGCGGCAATAGCTGCACAACAGTGCAACTGTAAAAACAGGGAACTGTGCTGCACCCACACTGTTTTGTTCTGCTTTACGTAAGATAAAAAAAATAGTTTTCTTGCTTTTAATGATTTGTTGACAAAATATATTTGCTGGAAATGTGATGGCATGCTTTATTTTGGATAATCTGTGGAAAGCTTAGGGCAAAATCTCGAGTCAGTAAGATAAAACAAGTAAACAACATAGTTTACATTTCAGTTGTATTTATTTATCTGGTTCTACAGTTTTAAAACACAACAGCAACCAAAGTAGTTGTTTGGAAGCTGGTTTCTGGTGCTGTTATATATGTTTTATAATGATAATATGAAACACCCTTGCTACAATGTCTTGAGAGTTCATGATACATTTACGTACCAGGGAGGTATTTCAGTAAAATCACAACCTCAGGAAGTTGAACTGAGAGAACATCCATTAGCACTGCCTGCCTGTTGTTTTCATATAATCTCCATGGGTTACTGGCCCTCACCAAATGGCAATATTATTCAGACCCATACTAGCAAACACAAACACCCAAAAAAATATATAAAAGGCTGACCATGCCTTGCCTAACACTCCACCATTAGTACCTCTAAACTAAGATCAAAGCTAGCTGCGAGGATCTATCTGTGAATTACTGCCCACTGAGGCATATGCATGGCTTTCTCCCTCGCTCTTTACTCTGTGTTTTCTCCTAGGACCTCTGTGAGAGAGACATGAAAATGATAGAATAATAATTAGCAGGGAGAGACTAAAGGGAGGGCAAGAAAGAGAGGCGCCACAACAGCAGGGCATGAATATGAAAGAGGAAAAACCTTGCTGTCTTTGCCCCCTTTGTTGTGTTATTAACATACATATTTTGTAGATTACATTAACGAACGTAATCTAAAAAGCAGCATCTCGATGTTGACTCAGCATGTATGCGTGCTTTCAGTGGTTCCTGTGGGTCGGGAGGTTTGCTGTTAGGTCAGTGTTATGGGGGTTTTAGAGCAAAAGTAGCTCCAAAGCTGGTTGCTGGTCCAACTTAAAGGAGGGTCCATCTTAAATGCAAACGGTTCAGTTCAGAGCTGACCCTGTTCTTGAATCAGGAGCTGGCAGGACATGGGAACTTGAAGACTTGAAGCATAAATGTATAGACAAATAGCCTAAACTATACACATGCTGATGCATGCATGGTGGTGGTAAAAGGTGGTGTCAGTAAAAGGTACTTTGTGTGTTAAAAGTAAAATTTCTCATTATCCAAATTGGTATAAAGGGGGTTACTGGGTCAAATCCCAGGTCCCTCATAGGTCATGTTGAATCAAATATGAACAAGGTACTGAGCTCTTAATTGGTCCTGATGAGCACATCAGCCTGGACACTGCATGTGTGTGTGTGTGTGAGTGAGTGAGTGGGAGAGAGAGAGTATAAGCTAAGACTGCCATGTGTGTTGAGTGCTGTTAAGGTTGAAAGGAGTTTAACATTATCTGTGCATTTTTTGACTTCTTGTTCATGTACAGTACATGTGCGTGTGATTAGCATTTCAATGTCTTTATAGTTTCAACTCTGTTCTGTTCTATAGTCTTATCTATAACAGCATACATACATACATACATACATACATACATACATACATACATACATACTGATACATTTTAGATTATATAGTATAGATTTTTAATGTGAAAATTTTTAATTTTGATGCACATCCGCCAGAACCTATTTGCTGAAATACTGATATATCATGCTTATCATTACAGAACATGCATGGCCAGAAGGCCAGATGATATATCATAACGTATTATAAGTGCTCTGTGTTGTGCATCCTATGTGTCAAACTCTTCTCTTACTTCTCTTTCAGCAGGTTATCCTGTTGTTTGCACGAAGGAACCTTTCTAAAATCACTGTCCACGTGGGGATCAATGTCACTTAAAACAATGACCTCCATGTGTCAGTGTCAGCTATGGTTTTAAGCAAAAATGTAACGGTCCCATTTGTTAGAGCATATTCTCACAGTCTTTACCCACACATGCAACAGCAGGCTGTGTTTGCTTGAGCAGCCCTTCTATCCGTCCCACTGACTTCTTCCCCCGAGGCAGCTGCTTGACTTGTGGCAGTAACTTATTCTTGTAACCTCTTCCAAATATTTTCAGCAGTCTAGTGATGCTACAGAGTTAGCTTCGGATAATCATAAAGCATAGTTGAAAATGTTATTTTTCATTAATTTAAGACAGTGGAATTTATCACTGTAAGCATAATTACACCATCTTTTGAAATGAAGCTCGCTAATATGCTACCCATCGTCATCAGTAAAGCTTTGGCTTAACTACAAGAACAAAATTCTGTTTGAATGTGTAGCGGAGGTGTCAAGCTAACGCAAAATGTTACACCAGAAGCCCTTAAGCCCTTTGCTTTTTCCCACCAATTCAAAACCCTCACTTTGTGTTTGCCAAAGAACTCACTGAATTAAATGACAGTATGTTGTTAACGGTGCTGCCTTCAGATAAAAAGCCATATGTCAATGGGAGTGAGTAGGCGTGAATGTACCTTGAGTTATTTAAAGGTTTTCATTTCTTGATTTAATGGACATGTGAATGTGATTAAAGGGACGTATCAAACCACAAAACCTGCTTTTCTTTCTCAGGCCATTCATCATCTTTTAGACATTTTGCTTCTGGGTACTGCAAGTCATTAAATCCAGAGCTCCCAGGCAGTTTTCCCCATTTTTAAATCTGAAAGGCTTTTTACTGAACCACATCTAATTGTTGGGACAGTTGTGTGTTAAGGCCTGCAGGACAGGAGTGACCTTAAAGAGAATTTGTATGTGTTTGAGAGACCAAAACATATACAGAGAAAGAGAGACGGAGACAGAGAGAGAGAGAGAGAAAAAGAGAGAGAGAGAGAGAGAATGTTCGCGCCTGTCTTCTACATGAGGACAGGCATTGATCACCATTGACACATTGAGGGCTTTTACGCCATAACACACCTATAACTCCGATAGGAAAACATGTCTCTTTAAAAGGTCAGCCAAACTAATAAACCACCAAGTTCATGCTGTGCAAAGTTTTGAGGTTTCCTGAAAGCTACCTTCAGATCTGAAAGTAGGTCAAAAATGTGTCAGAACTATCAGGGTTTTAGCTTAAATAGCTAAAGTAGTGTCCTCAACCTCACACAGAAAGTGATGAGCTCGTACATGAGTCTGCAAGATGACAGCAAATGTTAAGAAATAGACCTTATTAGGAAATGTGTTTCTTGTGAAAGACATTGTTTTATCCTCCCCTGCATTCCCATCTGTCTTATCAGAAGCCCTCACAGGTGACATTTAGACCAGCATCTGTGGTGCGCATTCATGTGACAGTGTATGCACCCGTTGTCGTGAATGGTCTATTGCATGCAGCTCACAGTGTGTGTGTGTGTGTGTCTGTCTGTGTTTGTGCGTATTGTGTGTGATTTGGAACCCCCTCTAGCTGGCCCTTCTCTCTGCCCAGTAGACACCTGTGTTTAAGAGCTGAGCCAAAATGGGTCTGACCACAGCTGGAATTAGAAAAGATTATGTAAGAGGGGAAAATATTGTAGTTAATAACACTTACAATGTCGACAAAGGGTTGTGTAACTTTTACAAGACAATGTCCTCAGAATTAAATGTCCTACATAGACCCAAAGATACTCCAAAATTAGAGAAGAGGCCATTTTGATATTCAGTAAATATACAAATGCACATGATATTTCTTGATGCTTCAGCCCTAAATAAGAAATGTGTACTGTTTTCTCTTCATGTCGAGGTGAGTGTTCTGTATTTCCCTGCTGCTTTACAACAGAAACAAGTTAACAAGACTGCAAATAAACATTCTGCACACATCACTTGCTCACCTGCAGCACTTAGTGTTTGTATGTCACCGACCTCATCTTGGTTATTGTCATCTTCTTATGATTTGGTCTTTTACAGAGTGCAGAGACGAGTCCTGCCAGCAGCCTCCAGTCTTTACCCATAAGCCCTTGCAGTGAGAAGTCCCTTCCATTTAAGGTAACCTTATAATCTTGTATTTGTGAAGCATGTTTGTGCCTCTGAGAGAATATTTAAAAATATTACATCCGAATTTTCTGGTAGCTTATTGGAGTTGCTGTACATCCAATTGTGAAAATTGGATTCAAAAGAATTGGTCCCAAAAACTAACTATTTCCTGGAGGTTATAATAATGGTAAAGGTTAAACTTGCATAAATGAAGAATAAAGTAGCTTTATAGAGTTAAGATATTAAAACAGCATTTGAGAAAAATAATTTGAGAAAAAAAATAAAAGCATTCAGCACTTGATTGTTTGCTCTAATTAGATAAAACACACATTCTTGCTTTTAGTAATCTTAAATGAACTGTTTCTGTGTTATGTAAAATAGAGCACTTGCTGCCGTTGTAGAATCACACTGAGCTCTGTTGTTGGAAGGTACAAATAAAAGTATACACACTACACATTTAATCCTACAGCTGCACTGAGCCAGACGGATCAGTGAAAAGAACAGTCTGTGATCAAAAATGTAAAACGGAATCTTCCTTTGATCTGCACGTCTCCTCTGGTTTTGCTCTTGTGAGAACAAATGCAGGCATTTTCTCACACCAGCTCGTGATGAATTGTAGTGAGATCAAGAAGTAAGAAAGAGAGCAGAGGGGCAAGTGATGGCACTGCAAGACGAGTGAAAGAGTAATAAGATATAAAGGAACAAAGAGTGAGGAAAAGTAAGAGATGAGGAGATAAACCAAATCAGAGAGGCTCGCCTGGCTTGACAGGCCTCGGACCACTCTATCAAGCACAGGCATCGGAGTAGGGAGAGATACACAATGCTGTCATGATTTGACTCGACCATTGGCGTGATAAAGAGGGGAAGACAGATTTCAGATTTATGGATAATACATATGCAGATTGGTCAATCTTCCCGGCTACCTCTGAGTAAAGGAGTTAGTTTGAGATGAACGCTTATTTCTCTCTGTGTGTTCGTGGGCATGCCTGTGTGTGTCTGTACGTGGTATACGGGAGATTTACTAAGAGAAGACTTGTATCAAGTGTTTCTCCGAGATTTAATTGGGTGGCAGCAGAGTTCGATTGAGGAGAGATGAGGAGGAGGAGGAAGTGGAGGAGGGGCGCAACTCCTCAAATCTGTTGAATTAATCCTGTGGTTGCGTTTTATGGACAAATATTCTGCGTGCACACACACACACACACACACACACACACACACACACACACACACGTGTACACATATATAAAGCTCTGATTGTGATGAAACAGGATGACAGCCGGAGGGCACAAGGGGGTCAATGAAAGGTTTGATGAGCATGAAACTCTGAATCAAGGATTCAGTGGTGCTGTCACTACATGTCAACTTGAACATAAATGGGAAAATTTGGACAATCGTACCTTCCACCACTGCACCAAATGAGGGAAAATGTATGGAAGAAATGGTGTCCAACCCTCCAGTGGAGTTCCAGAGACATGTAGACAGCGATATAGTATGAACATACTAAATTATAAGTCTAGAAAAAAACAAGATGCATAAGTCACTTGCTTGTACACACAAACACACACACACACACACACACACACACACACACAGTCGTAGAAATATAATACACAACTTCATATTGAGAGCAATTCCTTATGTGCCTATGTAAACCTACATAAAATCCCTTTTGTTTGTCCAATTTGTCACAGTGGCTTACTTAGTGTACCTTTTTATTTGTGTAAGAAAGAGTGGGTGCCCTCTTTATTGACCCACACGTAGTATCAGTGGAAGCAATGCAGGCTGGGACACAGCTGCAGACACAAGATCTCTCTCAGACTCTCTCATGGAGGAATGTACGAATGGACAGACAGCTGAAGGCCACAGGGAACATGGGCGATCAAGCGACTTGTTCAAGTGTGTGTGTGTGTGTGTGTGTGTGTGTGTGTTTGTGTTCAGCTGAATCACACTTACCGAATTATGGACTTTATATCAATTATCAATAACAAGAATATGATGTTTTCATAAGTATGTGAAATGAAGTATTCCTCCCAAATATCCGATCCTCCCCCCGAGTTGCAGGGGAGGGAAGGAGTGTCAGGGGCGTGGGGTTTGTTATCAAGCAGTCAGAGATGGATGAAATGAGGTTAGACAGGCATGATGAAATAATTGCAATGCTGAGAATAGGACATTGTTTTAAATGAATGATGGATTGTGTAGGAAGGGGATGGTGAGGAAGAATGTGAGGAAGCTCTAATTTAGATGCATGTTTAAGAAATGCATTCAATTCAATGACATAAAGTTAGACAACTTTTGAAAAAGGGGAGAAAATTAATGCTGGAGTAAGAAATGGTGAGAGAGTACACAAAAAAGGCTAGAATAGTTTAAGCAGCAGGGTGGCAGAAAACAAGAGAAGCGAGGGGAAGAAGAAAAGGAGGGATTGAAGGAGGGGCAAGGAGAAGAGAATTTGTCCTGGCACTCCAGAAAACGACTCCGTTGGTGTAAAAATAATCTACAGTAGCCACCTGAGAGGCTGCAGTGTCACAGTGCGCCCCAGTTTAATATAGACCCAATGCATATGACATGATTTTTACCAGATTTTGTTCTAGTTGCAGCCTTCTACTGTATTTTTAAAGGCAAAAGTAAACTGATTACATTATAGCTATTGCCAGAAGTGAAAACAGAAAAATACATTTAAAAAAAAAACATTATTGGCCAGCAACATTTCTACATTCACCTTTATTTCAGCAGACAAAAGAGACATCTTTTTATAATGAAACATTTATCACTTTGTCAGATGCTGCAAAATTGGAAATTAATAATGTATTATTATAATGAATGCCAATGCATAATTATTGTGTGCTTTATTCACCAACAACAATATTTGAGTTTTATAAAGATACGTGAGTGCACCAAAATACGGAAAGATAAATCTTTTCAGGGTTCTCATCCTAGAGCCACACAAAACAGAGGCATGGAAATAATTTGGTCCATTCTTGGATATTATAATCACATGACTTACACACATATATAAATGTACATTATGTAAACATATGCATGGCAATGTCACTAAAATGTCAGAAAAAATTGTACAATTTGATGTGAATTATTGTCATGATAAAGTGTCAAAGCTGGTTATTGCTCCTGTGTGAACTGGCTAATGGCGAAGCAGTGATGCAGCAAAGCAGCGGTGCAGCAAAGCAGCAGCGGCATACTGACCTGACGACAACATGTTCTGTCCTGTTCCATGTACATCCAAGCTGATGTCCAGCACGTCATCGTCAGCATGTTGAGCAGCTCCAGGTGGCTAGGTCTCTTACAGGGCTCCAGTCCTAGTTTGGCTAACTTGTCAACGACCTCTGTGTGGTCATTCCAGCAACCTGTGGGGACGTCAATCAGAAGGTCTCAAAACAGACTCACCAAGGCTAGGTCCCTTGACTCAGAAAGCAGCGGGTCATGGAGCTTGTCCCATCACTGGCTCAACAAACACCATAGGCCTCAACAATGCCAGAGCTGCCGGTAAAACACACTGGACCCAGTTAAGGCATTCCTAGCGTGGACAATCCCCAGACAACAGAGGACATGCTTCATGTTGGTCCTTCTCATGCAAGGAGAAACCGCACCCCTGAGGACAGGAGTGACCTGTAGACCACTTCTTAGCTAGCATAGGTGGGGTGCTCATCCCGAAACGCAAAGCTGTTTGAGGAGGTAAACTCTAAATTACCTAAAAAAACAAAACAGAGCTATCCAAGCTGCAGCCAGCTAGGCTGTCTTGGTAGAGGTGTTCTCAGCGAGGTGAAGAGTGTAAGAACTGAGGAAAGACTGCGGTCACCTATGTTCATCATCACCACAGGTCATTTGCCTTTTGAGACGTAAATAGAGACGTCCTCCGTCAGCCACGCAAGAGCTTGATTTCCCATGCTGCATGTGTTGTACTGAGTGAATCGTTCAACAGGGAACCAGATAGTTTTGTTTTTAATCCAACTTGATGGTGAGAACATAGAACAAATTTGTAAATTGCAATAGTAAAGTAAAGATTTGTTGTTCCAGGAGATTAAATACTATGAAAATAGTTAGTTACATTATATTTGTGTCAATAATCCCTCCTAAATTCTACACACTGGACCTTTTAAAAGTTTTCAATCCTCAGAAGTTATCCACCCTCAACTTTATAGCTATTTCTGAAATAATCGTCCATGACTCCTGCTGATAAGACAGTTGTTAAGTGCATTGTAAAAGCTACATTTTAGAAACCATTAACACACCTTGGAAATTTAGTTTCATGATATTTCTGCAACCACAGCAGCACTCATTCAGTCGAGCGTCCTCCTAAGTATTAAAATGATTCCAGGAGACATTTGTTGTCTGCCGATGTGAATGTGAGTGTTGCAGTTTAAACTGGTTGGTCAGACGGGCCTAGTAGTTTGAAGTCTTGACTGTTTCAGAAAAATCGCGACAAAAAATGTAAATAATCTAGATTGAAATAAATATGAGGTCTATGTACCAGAGCTAATTCGTAAACTGTTTATGTGCAGCCAGGGCTTGTTCTCCACTTTGTCATCACCAAAATCATCCTCATTTTTCTAACAATTTATACGAGATATACTTTGTCTCTGTGGTAATTGTCAGGCGAGGCCGCGCACATGCTCATGTTACACTTTTGGAGCCATTGGTATCTTTCTGACATCTCTCCTTTATTTAAAATAGCCTAAATATTACAGAGCTGGTTGACAGGTTACCTAACGGTTACTGTGAGATTTCAGGGTGCTATATTATTTCAGAAGGCTACTGTACACCAGATGACTTGCGACTCATCTTTAACTTGTGTAGGAGGTTCAAATTATCACAGCGTTATCTGTTTCTGTATGTAGGGAGGCAACGTTGATCTTGTCCTTCTATTCCTCGGGTAATTGAAGCGATTCGTAGACAGGTGATGTCGTTCTTTTGTCAGTATGTAAAGCATGCGTGCATGTTTGTGTGTGTACATATTTGTATTTCAATTTAGCAATGAAAGTAGAGGAAAAGGGCTTAAATCACATAATACAAATGCCAAAGGTTTTTAATTTCAGCTCCACAATTTTGTCTGATGTTGTTTGGCTGGAGCATCACCATTAAGGTGTGTGCTTTTGGACAACAGTCAAAGGGTGTTTCTGTGATGCCAAAGCCAATTCAAAATAAAACAAGCTTTCAAAATTGGCCAGTGATTTTAATAATGTGGTATATGGCAGATTAATACCATTTTTTGGCACATTTCAACTGTAATTTGGGAAATAGTGATATTCGTCAACGCTCCATTGCAGTACACTACAGGTCATCATAAGCATGCTGGCATTGCAAGTGCGTTAATAATCAACTTATTCCGCAGGGGCCATCTTAAAGACCCAGGAGATTTTACACAGCAGGTTACACGATTGTGCAGTTTTCTCATTGCACAATATTTACAACCATCTTGGCAACTGAATGTATTTTTGCTATGAACACATATATCTACACTTATTTATTCTTTGTTCTCTGTTGAGAAATGTTGGCTTTTTTCATGTTGAAAATAAAACAATAACAGTTGTAACAGTCACCCTAAAATGCTGAACACTGTCGTAAGCTTTCGACAGTCACCTGAAATCTTAGGTTAACTTTTTCTCTTTAATTAGTAGCAAAAAAGAAACTGTTGATTGGATCCTAAAATGTAGTGATATACCAGGAAAGTGGCAATGTTTTGACTTCCCATTTATACCACAAATTATAGTGGATTGCACTTCGCAGGCAAAAAAAGAGAGAAGTCTTGAATGATTTTCATTTCTCACAATATCAGGAAATATATAATTTGTTAAACAAATTGAAGAAACAAACATGCTGACATTATAAACACTATAATAAATTACCATTACCCTCATGTTTTCTCAAAAAAGTTAACAAATTGAATAATTTCTGCTAACAAGGCCAATGTAATTCATCTCCATACCCTTTTCAACCTGCTGCTGATTGAAAGCCGGGAAGTTGCTTCAACCTTTATACAAAATCACATAAAGTGGATGCACTCCAATGGTTTTGATCAGATTTCACCCCACTGAGGCCATTCCAATCACATTAGAAATAAATTTGCATAGCCCACTTTTCTTCCGCAACATTTTCCATTCTATTGAGCATTGAAAAATTGGTTGGAACGACACCTAACGGGTGATGTAATGCATATTGGACTGTTTTTTTTTCTTCAGCAAATAGAATCAAGTTTCTGATTTAAGATTTGATGGTTGGTCCCATTTTTTGAATGCTTTTTTGTTGGTGAGGAACGAGCAAGGCTGCCAGCAATGGATTTGGCTTGGGACAACTGGCTGCATATTTTATATTGTAGGTCATCACATTGAGGTCATATGAACCCGTCCAGACCCTCGGCACTAAACTTTATTTGGATTTTTTAAAGTAGTGAACTAGTTTTCGCTTAATTATCCTCTCTCTCTCTCTCTCTCTCTCTGTTCACCCTCTTCTGTATCTCTTTTTATACACTTACTGTTGTCTTTTCTGACGTGTAAACCGACCCCAAAAAGTCATGCGCACCTCATACATGGAATTACTCATGAGCCTCATCTGAAAATGAGAAACACAATCACTCTCAAACATGCAATGTCACGCATGCACACAGGGCACAAGAACACACTTTGCTGTTGTAGCCAGACAGCTAATTTAGAAAAGCCTTCAGTCCTATCTGAGTGAGATTAATTTTAGAGGCTGACTAATTTAGCAATTGTCACAACATATTAGTGTTTTTCAGTCTTCATCTCTAATCTCATGTTAGTATTACTACTTGTTCTATGCGTGAGTGTTGTCTAGAAATCAGGGCCATTGAGTTAAGGTAAATATTGTTGTTTTAAGGCCACTCGTGTTTATGACGTTTCAATTCCAGTCAAGTCAAATGTGTAATCCCACAAAAAGGGTATTTGATGCAGACAAGGTCTTGAAACCCTTTGAAATATAATTGATCAGACAGAACACAGAGGAAACACTACACAACATCGCTGCATGAGGAGATGGAAATGATCCAAATTCCAGTGTCTTATGTGTCAGAAACATGTATCTTTAGGAAGAAGCTCAAACGCCCCATGCCGGGGGGGGGGGGGGGGGGGGGTCTTGACTGGGTCTTCTGTATAAAATTACCATTAACCTTTTTTTTTTAACTTGCAAAGACTCACAACTTGTAAAAGCAACAGAACGAAGGAGAGGCAGAGGAGTTGGAGCAGGCAGTCGTCCCCCTGCACTGCCGTCTTTATTTGAATGATCGTGCACGCGTTTCCTTGATAAAACAACCCCCCCCCAACTACTATCTCTCCTCCCCATTTTCTCAAAGGTTGACAGACAGCAAAGAGAGCGATGACACCAAATTTTTCAGAACATCCAAGTGTGGAAAAAAAGGGAGTCTCAAAAAGTCCCTCCACACCTGACCTCCTCAGCACAGACAGGTTCTGTAATCAAAACCATTATCATCTCTCTGTCTCTCTCTCTGTCTCTGTCGCTGTCTCTCTCTCTCTATCCCCTTCTCTCTCTCCCTTTTGTCAGTGGATTCAGTCTATCAATATTTCATCTTGTGGGATTTTTTGGTATGGATACTCCTCTAACGTCAATTTCAAACAGAGGTCGTGTGAGGTTGACCTCAGAGGTTGTTATTTTTTTAGAATAACTTTTTTATTTTTAAGATAATTAATCCTTGAGGGAAAATTTGACTCAGCATTGGGTAAAATGCACCCGGGAGCAGCTGGAGCCTCGTACAAGTACAGCCGTGAATTTTTAGGGAAGTGGGGTTGGTGGCTTTTACTCCTTCACTTCCTCGCCCAAATATTTTCTTGCTGGTCTCTGAGAATGAACTGGTGACCAGTTGGTACTAAATATGCTTCTTTAATAACTTTTATCTTTAATTTTACCCCCCCCCCATTGTATTTACTCATATGAGACTAAAGTTTTTTTTTTTTCTTGACTGAGCTGGCCGTTGCACAGCCACCCGTCCCATGAAAACAATAAGTTAGACACACATTGAGGAAATGTCACCAAATTTGGTACTTGGACTCAAGGATGAACTGATAAGATTTCGATGGTCACATTTAAAGGCCACTGTCTACCCAGAACACACGGTTTGGGCTAGAAATCAACTATTCCTTCAAGAATTATGACAAAGGTTCAAATGATTGCCTAACAGCATAATGATGATGCCGTTATGTTGTATCCAAAAAATAAAAGGTCAACTTGAACGTGACATAATAATGTTCTAAAAAAAAAAAAAAAAAAAAAAATTCTGACCTTCAGAGTCATCTCAGTAATGCCTTGGAGCAATAATAATGAGTTCGAAGTTGTCGCCCACAACAAAAACAAAACGCTGCAGTCACATCAGGTGTTATGTTTTACAGGACAACACCTACAGTGGCATTCCTTCTGTAACGGACAATGTCAGCAAAATAGATCCATTAAAAACAATCTGGTAAACACATCGGAGATTGTCGGTGTATTGGACCTTCTAATTTCCTGGATTTGTGAGTCTTGGCAACAGATCAGAAGAGTAGATTGAGTTTATTTTGATAACTGAGACAATTAATCGTCAAGTCAAGTTCATTCCGCAATGAAAATCTACATGAGACCTAACATGGATTATTGACGGCGTTTAATATTTACATGATGTTGCCAGAATCATCCAATTCCTTGAAAACACTTGAATTGATAGTATGTAGCCAGTTGATCAGTTTCCTTCATGCATCCTTCATGCTGGCTGTTTACTTTCATCATTCTAGTCATGTACAGTATGAGTAGAGTGTATGTACTTTAGTGCAACTTTTGTGCCACTGAGGAAAATTCTCAGGCTATGTGTGCATGTCTGTGTGTGTGTGTGTGTGTGTGTGGGGGGGGGGCTTTAAAAGGGTCATTTAGAGGGCGGTGTTGAAGTTATATGGTTCCCTGTAGTCTCCCTCTGACTCTCTGTCCTTCAGCTAGATGGCTCCCCATGGTTTCAGACCATCATGGTCAGCCTCAGGCCCTCTCTGTCCTCTCCAGCTCTCCATCTCTGCTCTTTTCCTGTCCCCCTTTCTTTCTTATATTTTGCCCCCTCATTTTCCTCACGTTTCTTTCTCTCCCCTGGCTTATGTTCTTGAAGAGCGAACGACTGTCCCTCCATCTGTCATTTGTCCTCTCCATCTTGTCTGTCTTCCTTTCTGTTCATTCTCCCTTTTTTGTCCCTCCTTGTCACAGTCTCACTCTGTTAACATTTCAGCTACCTGTCCATTCAGTAATTGACTTGAATATTTTAATGATAATTGCTTGTTCTGGACTCCTGCCTCATTTCTTATGTTCGACCTCCCCGTGAGCCAGTGTGAAGCCTGAGATCCTCCGGCAGCTTCGTATTGGCTGTTCCACAGTTCAGCCGCAGTCAAAGGATGACAGGACTTTGAACCCCGATGGTGAAAATCAATTTGGCAGAATGAAATTATTGGCTGTTTTCTTAAAAAAAAGAAGAAAAAAGAAAATAAAAAGAATACAACATAACTTATCCTAAATGATTGTACTGCAGTGTTTCAGCTACACTGACAAAATCACTGCATAATCACTGCATAACTATATCACACAGAGTCATCACATTTAATGACATACACTTTTGAGTGATTTATATTAAGTTCTTTATATTAGCACTGCTGTTCTCCTCCCTAAGGATTTACCAATAGCCATGCTGAAAGGGTCGTTGTTGGCCAGATGCGTGATGTTTTCAGGTTTTTTCTGACCGTCTGTATGGCTGTTTGTCCATCCGTCCCATTTTCAGTCATGAAATATCTCCGGAACACCTGAAGGGAATTTATTTTAATTTTGTAGAGAAGTCCACTTTGACTCAAGGATGAATTGAAAAGATTTTGCCGGTCAAAAGTCACTGTGAGCTCACATCTGTCCTATCCTCATAAATGTAGTACCTAAAGGTTACCTGGAGGATTTTTATTACATATGGCACAAACATTCAATATACAAAACTGTATAGCAGACTGTATTGTCAGATATTATGTGTGTACATGTCTGTCTTCTCTATAACTTAGTTGTTATTAAGTCTCCCTTTTGTGGTTTTCATCATCCATCCATCGTCATCTTCCGCTTATTCCTACACATTAAGGGTCCCAGCGTCAACGGGCGAGAGGCGGGGTTCACCCTGGACAGGTTGCCAGTCCATCGCAGGGCCAACATAGAGAGACGAACAACCATTCACACTCACATTCATACCTAAGGTCAATTTAGAGTATTCAATCAGCCTCGTCCCCAATTGCATGTTTTTGGATGGTGGGAAGAAGCCGGAGTACCCAGAGAGAACCCATGCAGACACGGGGAGAACATGGAGACTCCACACAGAAAGATCCTGTGCCCGAGCCGGGACTCGAACCCGGAACCTTCTTGCTGTGAGGCCACAGTGCTAACCACTGCACCACCGTGCAGCCTGGTTTTCATCATAACTAATAATAATAATCTTTCGCCCTTCACACGCATCTTTCAATGAGCACTAATGCAATCATACAACATGGACTTAACCTTCTTCCACATCAACAGATAAACATTGCCATCAGTAAATGTCATCTTATTTGCAGAGAGGCCGATGGCAAGTAAAGTGTGGAGAATAATTGGAAGTCAAGAAGAGTATCAGCCAATACTGATATATAGCCGGTAATCGGTGCATCCCTCCTCCTTCTCCTCCTCCTTGTGTCTTGTCTCTGTTGCTTCTGTCTTTCCTCCCCACAGTTATGTCCCTTGACAAGGTCAAATTAAAGTGCTGTGATCTGAGGTGCCGCCACAGGACACACCAAGTTTATCACAGAGACGTCGAGAGAAGAGCAGATCACAGTCCTGCGGCATGCACCACATGACAACTTTATTACATGCACGCATATATGCGGCTGCGCGTGCACACACACACACACACACACACACACACACACACACACACACACACACACACACGAATAAGACCAGTTGAAAACAGTCTCATAAATGCACATAAAGTACGTAAAGCAATTACATTTATGGAAACAGCCTGACAAAACACATAAACACGCACCTTTGTATGCTGTTATTCTGTGTGTGTGTGTGTGTGTGTGTGTGTGTGTGTGTGTGTGTGTGTGTGTGTGTGTGTGTGTGTGTGTGTGTGTGTGTTGCTTTAACAAGGTGAATCACTGCAGTATTCTTAGTAATGTTTAACATGTCCTGTGTCCGTAGGATCCTGGCAAAGAGGACGCCTTTCTGCTACAGCTGAAAGAGAAAGACGAGCTGATTCTCCGACTCCAGAGTGAACTGGTACGAATCCATCACTAAATATTCATAATCAGAGGCAGGTATGAGATCTGGAGTGTGTTACTAATAACAGTGAGTGAAATTATCATCCTCTCTGTGACGCTCTGTTCAGCCATTTCTGTGAGAGAATTCTCGGAGCAGACATAATCATGGCTGACCTACGTAATTTCATTTAGTGAGACAAGCCATTTGTAGTATCAGAAATTAAGAATCTACTGTTTATACGTCTAACTTTAGTTAACTGTTTCCAAGTCTGCTTTTCTAAACTTTGTACTGAATAATTAAAAAGGCTCGGACAAGTAATTGACTTTGAAGCATTAATCATTTCATTCGCCTTTAAGCACGAAAATAAGAATTTTCATCTTAAATTTTAGAGCAGTTAAATAGCATTTTCAAAGAAAGTTTCACTTTTGGTATTGAATTAGCAAATGTACTGCACTCTTCAACGTTGCTCTGTTATATAAGAATCGCTCCCAGCAGAGGGCAGAGTGACAGGTGAGACTGACCACAGAAGTAGAGGGGAAATGAATGTGAGAATGGTTTGGGAGTTGGCTTGCAGTCACACCATCAATATCACATGGCGTGGCACCAGGAAGCCCATCTT
Organism: Aulostomus chinensis; assembly: GCF_037954235.1. NCBI lineage: Eukaryota > Metazoa > Chordata > Actinopteri > Syngnathiformes > Aulostomidae > Aulostomus > Aulostomus chinensis. Next base: position 9,165,028 of record NC_141325.1, read on the forward strand.
TGCTGTCTTTGTTAATGTAAACTGCTTGTTCCTGCCAGCTTAACGCAATAGCAGAGTTATTGGGGGATGAATCCAGCCAAGAGAGAAGTATAATTTTTATGAAAATTGCCTCTGTAGACAGGGAAAGGAAGCATATAGAGTCATTTCCACAGCTGGACATTTGAGATTAAATATTTTTTTTGGTAAATTATTATATACTGGTGAAATGTAGAGATGCAAATGCAACATCTATTGAGTTTTCTCCACAAATGTGGAAGCTCCGCTGTTGGCCCCTCGGCAAAATAGGTCCATACAGCAACACTGTTGTCAGCATTTGTCACCTACTGTACATGCCTGTAATTTGTCACCTGTTCCATCACAGCTCCGTAATGGAGACATTATACCAGGCTGTAGCAGAGTAATGTGCCCGTGTTATGGCAGCAGTGTGAGAGATGCCACTCCAACCCACTGACTTGAGTCTCATTTGGCACGTGTTTCTTCTGATCACTCTCTGGCACTCGCACTTTGTTTTCTCACTCTTCCTCTTCGCTCCTCTTGCTCTCATTGGTCTCTCCTTCTCCTTTCAGCGACTGATCTCTTCCCCTCTTTTATTTCTGTGGGAGCCTGTTTTCAGTCATAAGTACACTTAATGCAGAGCTAATACCCAGGCTGAGCACATCTGTATCCAGATTTACCTCGGGCCAAATGGACACATTAAATGGCTACTTAGGCAGCTACAGAGGATTCTTGCTAACAATTGAGTCTGTTCAGAGTGGAGCTTTCCTCTACTGTCATAACCACTCAAAGAAGGTGCCATTAAGTTGAGTTTTACTATTAGCTTTTTTTCTAAGACATACATGTCTTTAGGGCCATAATTCTCAATCTAGGGTATTTGGAACCTGTTAAGTTATATGTAATTTTCATCTATTGACTCAAGATTATTAAATGTTTATAGTAATGTGAAAACATCAGTATGTGGTTATTAGTTTTTTGCAACATCCCTTAGCAGAGATATTGATTCTGGCTGCTGTGACTGACATCCCAGGAATTTAAAATAACACTGAAGGGTTAACATGAACTTTGAAAAACATACAGGAATATGTGAATGCCACCCAGCCTGTCAAGAAGTCAGGTGCATGTCGTATTTCTAATGTTGGAATTGTTTTTGGAGTGATGGAATGCAGAGGTGCTCGGAGACATTAGACCTTGCACAAGTGAACAATTCAGAGAGAAGTGCTCTGAAAATGAGGTTGCGGGTGCTTTCAGATCATCTCATCTTGTGGATTCAGGCCCTCAAGTCTCCAAGTCGTTACAGTCTCTTCTATCCACCTTTTGTCCTGCTCTTTGATTCTCCTTCCTCTCTCTTGTCTCTTTCTTCCCTCTTTTTTTTCTCTCAAATCACTACCTGGGGAAACCACCAAATGGCTCCTCTTCCCAGATGGATCCATCAGTCTTTAGAACGTGCAGTCACTTGTATATGCACAAACACACGGATCTCAGACAAGTGTGTGTGTGTGTGTGTGTGTGTGTGTGTGTGTGTGTGTGTGTGTGTGTGTATTCATTAGTTTGGTGCTGCTCTGACAGGACCATCGCCACCAACTGCTTTTAATTTCCAAGAAAATGCTGCATATGTGCTTTTTTTGTGAAAAATTCTGCACCAATCTATTTCTTTATATATTGTTGTATTTTCTTTGGTGCATTTGGTTGAGAGTGTAGTGTCTGTGAGATAGAGAGAAGTGGAATCTGGTCTTCCGCAGCTAAGTTGAAGTGCAGCACTTTTAAAGGAAAGGGCAGCTCCTAGCCAAAGCGCTCCTCTCTCTGCCCTCGTCTGTAAATCTGCCAGTGAAAACCTATTAATTATCTCCTACAAGGACCTGCTAGCTGGCTAGCCATCACTAGCTGTCACTTTTTATGAGTTTTCTCCCCTCTCTACTGATGCATTTTGTTAAAGGGCTATGCTCCGACTGCAACATTTAGCTTTGGAAATCCTCTCTTGCTTTTCATGCAAGAAACAAAATCAGTTTTTAACTCCATCTGTCAGCTCACTTCTGCGAGATTTTGGTTTAAGCGGTATAACACAAAGTATCTGTCTTTCATTCGTCGAGTGTCTTCTTACCAGAAACCTGTGCTTGCACCTTGTCCTAATTTGGCTGATAAATTTTAATCAAGGTTAATGAATTTCTCAATATTTCATGGCTGCTGCAACTTCCAGCCCCTTCTGTTCTTACCCGTGAACAGTGTAGGGCAAGCATGTCAGAATGATAAGTTACAATGTAATAAAAAGTTCCCTGTGGAAATAGAGCTGGGTTCCTCTCATTCAGATGACTCGCAGCCTCCCTTTTCAAAATAGTCACACAGAGGCAACATGGTAGTTTTCAAGCTCCTGGTCAAGGTAAAAGGGCTGTATTTTGAAGGAAAGGGGTGAACGCTTTTCTCTCTGCGTCTCAGTCTGTAAATCTGCCAGTGGAAACCTATTAATTATCCCCTAGAAGGACCTTCTAGGGCTGGCCAACACTTGCTGCCTCTTTTATGAATTTATCTTCACTGCTGCACTTTGTGCGGGGCCTCTGCTCTAATATTCGCCTGTAGAAAAGTTCCCCAGCAATTCAGCCCAGTTTTATGACCTCTTGGATTTCCAGGAGAGGCATCAGAAAAGGATTAATGTTTGTGGAGGTTATTTAGAGTTGCAGGTTAGGCTTAGTGTTGTCAGTCGAGGTAAGGGATAGGTCTGCCGGGAAAGAATTTAGCTGTTCTAATTTATCTGTATTTGATGTTCCTTTTTTCCCCCTCTTTTGGACATGGCTGATTGTGTGTGTTTTGTTTGCAGGAGAGTGCCAAAGCTGCCCTGAAGATGAAAGACTGCCAAATGACTGACCGTACAACACAGACGGAACACATGGGGCCAGAGGTGAGATTACACATCGCTAAATGAGGCTCGGTTTGACAAAAATCTTCCCCTCATGCTCCTTCTCACTTTATTCTCCTACCTTTTCCAGCCAGTCTTTTAAAACACCTTTTACGCTGAGCCACAGAAGCTATCTCTCTACCTACCTGTCTTCCCCCTTTCTTTGCCATCACCTTAACAGCATCTTTTCACGATGAGCTAAAGCTCCAATCCATCATACTCATTCTAAAGATGCTGTACTGCAGTGACATTCATGTTGTAGTCCACTCCCTGCTCCTCCCTCCCTTCCACCTATTCCCACGGTGCTCCAGGAGGGTGCTGTGCTGCTTCTTACCTGCCTTCCTAATGCCCTTACTTGGCATGGCCTCTTTGGCTTCACCAGGGGCTGACAGTATGGGAACACTGCAGATGTAATGGATGACTGTCTAAAAATGTCTGCCTGTAATGAAAAGAGGAGCTGATTTTTAGGGTCAGTTTCTCTGTTTCTCTTCTTTTTCTTCTTCTTTGTCATCGACTGTTGTGCTCAGATAAAAACTGCCTGTGTGAGCAGCTGTGCATCACGCAGTGTCAGTCATTAACTGTTTATTTATTAGGTGTCTTTTGGAGTGTATTCTAGTCATTGAAAGAACGGGTGACTGAGAAACTGAAAATGCTAGACCCAAGACTTGGGCTGCAAAGTACCTTCAAGTAAACCATTTGCAGTTCTGATGTAAGAGGGTCAATCAGAGGATTCTGGTTTGGAGTGTTCTTGAGTAAGACACTGAACCTCTAGCTGGCCCTAATGCCTTTACCATCTCTCTCTCACTCTCTTTCTCTCTCTCATACCTCTCTCTCTCTGTATATATATATATATATATATATATATATATATATATATATATATATGCATTAGGACGTTGGCACCTTAAGTTGTGTATATGTGTGTGTGTAACAGTGTATGAATGTCTGTGTGAATGGGTGAATGGGTTGTAAGCGCTTTGTGTGGTTGGACTAGAAATGTGTTATATTAATGCAGTCCATTTATGTACCATCAGTGGCTCTGTGGGGGGGGGGGGGGGGGCTGTTACAGTAATGACCAATCTCTTTACCAACCATAACCTATTTAGAGTGTGACAGTGGAGTTGACAATCCTCAGGTGAGTTGCAGTGTTAGCACGTCTATGACATGAACATGGAACGTCATTTTTGACTGTCCTTATATTTTTCATGAAGCTTAATAACCTTTGCTTGTCCAGTTCATCTTGACAGTGTAAAACCCTGTCTGGCCACATAGACAACCTGATACTGACCAATTATTTCTGTTTTATTGTGGTTATTTTGCAAGAAACTCACGGTAATATATCATTAAAGCCTTTGCAGGAGATTGGTGTGTATGCACCCTTTCACTCGTGAGTCAATACAGATGTCACACATACGGAGGGCTGCAGGTATCGGAGGGAGTTATCAGGTGAATGGTTGGCTTTGTAGACCAAAGATTACACATTATAAACCCAAGACATCAATCTGTCAGATTAAGGTCCTGTCTGGTCAGAACCTAAAAGTGAATTAGTACAACATGCTTTATATATTTGAAAAGAAATAACATTTTAGAAGCAGTTGTGCTTCCACATACTAATGGCACAGAATCGGTGCAATGTGTGCTGTTTGCCGCATCCACACAGCTGCAGATGGAAAGGATTCTGATAAATCTTGACACCGAAAATTACAGTGTTTTAGTTTGCTTGTGACACTCCCCTACTGGGGCTGTGTTTCTTCTGCTGTGCAGGGTGACTCACTCAAACAGGTGCAGAAAAACAAAAACCGTTGTGTCTAAGAAAATGCTTGTGTCCCGGTTGTGATCACATTACGTTATAGTCCTAAATCTTATCATTTTACCATAACTGTCACTGTTATTGCTGTATCACTTTTTCATTTGTCCTGCATATAAAGTTTTTGCTCTCTTTCTCTCTCTCTCTCTCTCTCTCTCTCTCTCTCTCTCTCGCTCTCTCACACACACACACACACACACACACACACACACACACACACACACACACACAGACAAACTAATGCATTTTGTGTAATGGCCTTATGCTTCTGGAAGCTTATGCAGCCCAAGGTGTGGGTTTGTGTCTGCATTCTAAATGTATGTGTGGAAGTGTGTATGTCCAGACATTTGTCTACCTGTGCAATTATGTATGTATATTTGTTTGACGAAACAGCCATTAGTCCTGACCGTTGAAAGTAAAACATAAAGTAATGATAAAATGCTGTTGAAAGTGTCAGAGTAACTCAGTCAAATAGGTTGCATTTATGCCTCAGACAGTATAATTCACTCATTATAGTTGTTGTTTGTGTGTTTAATGTCTTGTCCGACCAATAATCGACACATTAGTACGGTGGCGCAATTAACCAAGGGCCCATTTAGCTTTATGTGATTATAGGTGTTTAATAGTTGTCTAGACATTTCCGAGTGGACAAAAAGAAAACTTGTCGAGGATTTACAGATTTTTAACGTTATTTACTTTTGGTTCTCATACGGTTTTTTGAATTCTGATGAATTTTGACCAGTTTAAATATTTCAGACTGTCACCTTGCTTTGGCTTACTAGACTTGTGAAAGTAATGCACTATATTGTCTCCAACAGAGCAATCAAGTTGAGTGAAAGTGACTCAGCAGTTACCATTTTGTCTTGTTATGGGTATTGTTTCTTCTGGCGTTGCACAGATTTTTGTGATGTGTCTCAGAGGAATCATGACACTGCCATGGACTATCATACAGAAAGTCACTCTATGATTCCCTCTTCTTCTCTTGAAGTCGATCCTAAAACTCCTTGAGCAGCTGGTCAGCTTCACAGTGACCTGAAATTCCTTAAACAGCAAGTCCAACTTCAGGAAGTCTGGCTAGTGCTGAGCCGTATGGCATTGCTGTCTGTTATAAGACCAGTACCTTACCATGTAGTCCTCCATATGCTCAGGCCCCTTGAGTAGATAGGCTCTTAATTAGAGGAGCAGCTGGCTGCCCGCTAGCAAGCTAGGCTAGCAGCGCAGGTGACTTAAATCAGCAGTAGCTTACAGCATGTGTGGCCTGATTTGAGCCCCCCTCCCCCTCCCCATGTGTGCGTGCCTGTGTAAATGAGGGGTGGGGGTGTGTGAGTGAGAGAAGGAGTGTACTGTATGCTGCGGCATGAAACAGGCCTATATAGGTTAGTTACCCCAGTGTATCCAGAACTGATGGCTAGCAACAGAAAGTGTGTCTACAAGTGGGGCAGCTATTTCTACTGTGCCTGCCACTTCAAGAGGTCGACCATCTTACTCACTCACTTCCTCTTCCTCACAGACTCTCCTTTCTGGAACATCCTCCTACTTTTCCATGTTCTGATGTCCTCCTCCTCCACCTGTTATTTTGCTTTCTTTCTTTTTGGTCACTGATCTCTGAGTTTGCAGAAGCTCGCTCATCTCCTCACCTCCAGGTTTCCATTGCTCCAGGAATCGGTTTTCCTGCCCTGGTTTTCCCACTGTTTGACACTTTGGCCCCCACAATGTTCCACAGAAATACAAGTTTAGGCCAGTTTACTTCAAAGTTAATACTTTATTCAATTTTACCGGGGCAACGGTTTCCTCCATATAATGAGTTTTGAAAAGGAAAGGTTATTGGATTTTTGAGCATCCTCAGATCCACTGTAGGCACTGAGTTGGTGTTCAGGTCCGTAATTGTTGCTGTCCTTTATTTCTGAAGCAGTGGTTGAATGGAAATGGACAACTACTGGGTGTTCCCTATTCCACACACAATAATGGACTTTCACCTTGAGTTTGCACACTTAAGTCACACATCCAAGAAGAAGAAAACCAAATATATTAACCTGATCAGGCCATTTGCATGATTACTTCCAAGAAAAACATAGCTGATTTTAATTTCTGATGTAAAGACGGATCACAACAGTAGAGGCAAGGTAATCTAAGGTAGATCTATCAGTGGGGAGTTCCTTTAGGCTATTTTTTAAATAATTTTGATGTTGTCTTTATACAAAAAACACAGAAGATTCAAAATTTAAAACATGTCTGACTGTCATCACTTATTCACCTAGTGGAGGGAAGGTAGCGCAGTTGTAAACGCTGTATACTTTGGTGCCAGTAATTTTGATAGAATTGATACAAAAGAGGTCTTAAAACACGTGAATAAAGGCGAGCCAGAGTATGAGACATCTCAAATGATATTCAGGAGCCTCGTCATGAGTTCTGCTCTGGAAGACTAGATATCCACCTAAAGCTGACAAGTGGGAGTAGAGTGACTGAGCCAAACACAAATTGAAAAGTGTGAACTGACCCCTATTTTTCAATTCCGCACTTAAAGGCTGAGAAAGAGTAAGACAGAGAGAGAAGAAAAAGTGTGGGGTTTGAGGAAAAAAGCCAAGAAGCTTTTTCAATGTTCTTTACAGACTCTTAAGAGCTGGAGGTTTTTATTTTTAGAGGGGGATTGAATAGATTGAAATTACTTTCTTTTAGCAAGCTATTTTCATGGGCATTCTTAAAAGGGAAGCTTTGGGGGGAGTCAAAAGCTCTTGATGGTTCGCTCACTCCTGTCTTTTTTTTAATGTTTCCCTTTTTCTCTGGCTCTGTGTCCCCTTGTGTCATATCTACCCTTGTCTTTGTCCCATATCTTCTTATTAATGTTATCTAAAGTGACTCAGAAAAAAAAATCAAGTCGGAGCGTTGGCTTTCACTGATATGTGTTGGACTGTGAAACATACCGAGGCCCTGTACCTCTGTACTCAAGAACAAACAAAACGTAACCGTCGCACAAATACTACGCGTAGATGTAAAGGCCAATGAGTGAATCACTGTATATTTTGTGAATGAGGCATTCTATTGTTAATGCTTGGAAAAAGAGTTGGCGTGTGTGCCAAAGAGTTACATGGTATTGCTATGGTAACATTCATCTGAAATACATCAGATGTATCACATTTTTTTTCAATAGAAATTAATCATTAGAGATTAAGATATATATTTTGAAACGGAACCCTATTTTTGTGTTTATGAGTCCAGATACCATGGCAGATTAGGGGTCCGCTGTCCTCTGTCAGATGGAATGGAGCAATTCCAATACAGTAATGGCAACCATTGACAAATTACATATTAATATATTACAAAAACCGCTAAAAGTATAATTCAACTCAAACTACGATACAATACCCACAAAAATCCAAACTTAACGTCCAGGCTGCTCCAGAGCCTTTTGGTGGCAGTCGTAGCCATAAATGTGGGGCTCAGAGGTAAAGGCACCATAACCACTCTTTCCTGATCCTCGGGTTCTTTGCCGAGGGGAAGTATATTTATTTAAAATCTTTTTAGAGTTTGCACAGGTGGTCCCTCTTCAGAGCCATCAGGTGCTGGCATGGCTTCTCTTCCAACACTCAGAGTATGAGTACATCTGCCATCTTAGTTCTGAAGCTTTCTCATGCAGGTCCCAACGACTGAAGGCCCAGTGCCGATCCGAACCGAGTGAGCTAAGGAGTTGTAACCTTTTTGGTCAAAATGACCAGTATGATGAAACATGAGAGTAATGATGGTAGTTTGGTCGACTTTTCCCGTATTCCTACTTTTCAAGAGTGAGAAACTAATAAATGATTTTGGACAGACTGTCACTATCAATGTTAGTGAGGAGGATGAGGCGGCTCCTGAGGCATACTGTGTCAGACTTTGAAAGCCCCTGATAGAGAGCATTGTGTCTGTATTGGCAGTACACTTGATCTATGTTGCATAAAGGTGAACTCATACTATTGTTACACCTGCTGGAAGATCACACCTGAGCAGTAAATGCATGAAACGATATTCCAGAGGTTCAGCTGCTACGTTTGTACAACTTCTCCTTAACATTCAGCCACAAACTAAAGTTTTTCCAGTTAGTTGCTGTTATTGCAGTGGCCAGCTTGTATCGCGTTTCAGTTGTGTGAAATTGATTGTCCAAACACTTGTCCAAACTAAAGCAGAACGGCCATCGATTCTTTTTCTTTGCTTTGGTTCCGAGGGTGTTTTTGTCCAGGGTTATTGATCCTGGGGGGTCAGGGGAACAAAGAAGCCTTTGATTTAGCTTGCTTTTACTGATGTCCACCTATTATTTCAGTGTGTGGCAGTGACACTGATTATTTTCACAAGACCCTCTGTTGAAGGAAGCCGATAGGTGTCCTCTTGGAGCAGGGAACCCTGAATATGTTTGATGACACGCAGCATGTGAACCTGCGTCAGCAGCTCTCTCCACGTCTGTGCTAATTTAAACAGGAGGATGGAGGGCTCAGTGCTGATTTTGACTATGTAGGTCTCCAACTCCCAAACTAGATCATTTTGTACAGCCGTGGTCCTCACTGAGTAATGGTGTTGCTAGGGATAGGAATAAGAAAGAGAGACAGAAAGAGGAGGAGATGGGGGCTGAGCATGGGAGAGACAGCATTCTGCCCTACTTAGACTTCTTATACATTCTTCTTTTTATGTCCGTCAGTCTTCTTGTTCCTCCATCTTTCTTCTATTTCTTCGTTAAATTTTACGATTGCCGTAATCTCTTTTACCATAAAGTGACCCTCTATAAAAATGTCCTTGCTTTTCCTTTTGGACATTTCTTACATTTACATCCATTTTGGATCCCACCATATCTTTGTCTCTATCTTTATCACCCCTTCCTTCACCCTTCCTACTCATTATCAACATGCGATTTTAAAATTGTTTTGCTTTACTCTCCTTTCTTTGTATGTTTCTCATCCATTCCTTGATATCATTCAACTGCACCTGACTACGTTCTCATTTATAGTTGGCCTTTCTCCTGTATACCATTCAGCTCACATTCCCTCCTCTCCTTCCTCTCCTTCATTACCGTTACACTTTCACCCTTCCTTTACCCTCCCTGTCACTGCTCATCTTCTATTACAGTTTCTCACTGACTCTTATTAACCCTGTCCTCTCTAAGCTGAGCATCTAGCTCGCTGAAAGAAATAAAGTTATGGGGAAAGTTATAGGTGTTTAACTTTGTTCTGAGGTTTAGTCACTATGTGTCTTGCAATAGTTTGTGAATTGTGAACGGTGCGGTGAAAAAGTTTACCTCTTTTGGGAGTCGGCTATGTCTTGTGAAGTACATTTCATTAATGAGTTATTATCAGTTTTTTTAAAACAATGACCAAACCTGTTCTTTATAAAACTGGTTTTCTCGATGTTGCTGTGTCAGGTTTAGGATGTGCGTCTAACCTCCTACAGTTTGATGATTAGAAATGACAATAGTAGACCAAAAATGGGACGATATCCTCTACTCTGATCCCGATTTTTACTCACGACAGTGTGATATTTCTCTCCACTGACATTTGAACTCATATAGTAGTCGCTTTTATAAAAACATGTTCCCGTTTATAATTTGGAAATCTGAGTCATAGGCAGAGGGATGTAAGGTTTTGGAAGGTTGTGTTCAGGAGAATTGAGCAGTTTTATGTGACCATCAACTTTCACTATTTAAGCCCTAGGGATGTGTGTGTGTGTGTGTGTGTGTGTGTGTGTGTGTGTGTGTGTGTGTGTGTGTGTGTGTGTGTGTGTGTGTGTGTGTGTGCGCGCGCGCGCGAGTTATATGTAAGTGATTGAGGATCAGGGAAGGAGGCAAGGCATATCCTGTATAAATCTTATACTTTTTCTGTATTCATAGCAAAAATAGTAAAATTTTACACCACCATTATTATTAATTTTTCAATCTCCATCTAATGTCGTAGTACAGCTTATGATTTCAGGGTTGCAAGTTAAATTCTTATTACTGTTGGCAGGTAACTTACTGTTAAGTAAAGCGTCATAAATATTCTTCATTAACATTCCTGATCGCAAGAGTCAGTCTCAGTGGGTGGCAGCAGAGAAAGTTGCTCTGCTGAAGGCAGAAGCGTGTCATGCTGTGGACACTTCTGTCCCTTCTGGCCATTCCATTACAGTAAGTTTTGTATTTTAATTATTGTTCGACAAAACTTGATTTTTAAAAGATTATTTGGTGCATCTTGCATTATTCTGTGTACAATGTAATTGTGTACAAATAATTTCCTCAGTGCAATTTGTTTTCAGAGTTTCTCATTCTTTGAATAGAACACTGTCAGCTGAGACCACACCGCTGTGGAAATATGGAGAAATTTGTCATTGAAACATTGTTACTTGGGCTTTCGTGTTTGCACAGTTCCCTAAAAGACTTGCCCTGGTCTTGTGGATTTTGAGCAAATTGTTGTGCTTTTTTGGCGAGCATATCCCTGTGTGGGAACATAAAGAACCAGTTCCACCAGCGTGTGTAAACCCTGTACTTTGCTGCAGTTTTCATCTAGTAGCTCTGTTTTTCTTCTGTTTGTCAAGATGAGTGTCATTGATGCAGAGCACCTTTAACAGGTCACTCATTTATAATTTTACTTGCAAGAATTTGCATAATGTTTTCATGAGCAGAAGAAATAAACCACCACACTCTGTTGTATGTATGAGTTCAGTTTGGAAGAGCTGTTTGCAGTTTTATTTCAAAGATAAATGTAGATTAAAGTGACAGGCAGTGTTAGAAGTTGGTTTATGATTGCTGGGAAACATAAAGTATTGTTTACTCCTCTGATCTAACAACAGTCCCTGTCTGTCTCTGTACCCCCCCCTTTTTTATTGCTTGCTCTTGTGTCAACATGTCTTCTGTTTCCAGGGCATCAAGGCGCACGGGAGCGCCACTTTGTCATCAAGGAGACAGCTGAGTGAGTGTCTCTATTCTGATATCACCTGGCTGGACGTGACTGTCTTATAGTGGCCCACCTTAATGTGCTGTACTAGAAACAGGGGGTCTTTGTACTGAGGTTTGATTATTATATACAGTTCTACAGGCCTGAACCAGTTTTACTTCACAAATCGGCTAATGCTGCGCTTAACTTTTCCTCCATCAGAGTTGAAGATTATGTCGACATCTAAATTTGGTTTTAGACACTTGAAGTAAACATTAACGGGTGGCTATTTCAAGTGGAATGTTCTAGCTCAAAAAATTGCAATCCCGTAATATTCTAGGAAATGTGTGACTGATTTCCATAAAAGATGCATCAAACCAATGCCAGTTATGTGAAGTAAAACAATAATTGATGGTTTAATGTGATCATTATTTAGAAGTCAAGTCCTGGTATGGAGACCCTCTGAATGAGGAATGCTACCTGCACTACTTTGTCCCACAATGTAGACAAGAATGCTGCCTATGTTCCTACCTTAACTAGTTTTACCCTGCTGAATGGTGACCCAAAGTGATCATGGCGATGAAAACATCTCTTCTAGTTTAATCTATAAATCAGAAAAGGTCTGTCTCTAGGAAGTGAATGTAATCTGCATATTTTTTTGTGGTTGTGTTAAAAAAAAAAAAAAAGAACTTGTTGAATCACAGAGATACAGATCATGTCTCTTGTATTGTAAGTCAATGGTGCAGGTGATTTCAGTTCTAAGTCAGTGATTTTGACAAATGACCCAGTTACAGATATTGAACAATGAGAACTATACTCCAGTCTGCATATTCTCCTAGTCAAAAGGCATTCAAGTGCGTGACACGCCAGATCAAGCGTACCTCAAACATCCGAGCTTTTCTGAAAGTGCATATTTTGCACTTGTCTAGCTGATGCTATTGAAGCTGCCCATTCCTGTAATTGTACATGATGGCATCCTAACAACAAGCCAGGGATTCATAAAGCTCAGAATGGTCACCATGATTTTAAAGGTGCACTTTATTTTTTGCTCCTTTTCTTGAAATGTTTTCAATTATGGAAATTTATCAACTGCCTGGCAAGTTAAAAGAACAACAACACTTGAGAGCAGAGCTGATAAAAGTTGGAATTTTAAGTACTGAATTGGGAAACCCTTCCACACCTATATATGTAAAAAAAAAAAAAATCATGATGCACAGGAGTTCTGGAATTTCCCAAAGTGAAAACACCTCCAGGGAGGAATGCTAAACAAAGTGTACTCTTTCCTCCAGTCTAATCCCTGCCTACCCGCCTACCTGTACTGTACAGAGTTGTACTGAAGTCGAGCATGCTTTAGTATTCAGAGCACCAACATGTGAATGCAGTGTCCCTGCTTTCCTTTTCCTGTTCATTTGCGATCTTTAACCCTGCCTGTCATCACTCTATGAACTGTAAACCTACCTGTCACATCACATATAACCTTTTATTGACCCGTGTGACCTGTGGACTTATCCAGACAGGCTTTACCCCTCCTTACCCTCTGCTCAGCCGCGCTCAAATTACATTACACACACAGGCATAGGTGCAAGCTTTCCTACATACATGCATTCAAGGAATAGACTTCATACACACTCAGTGAGGACACATTAAATCCTTACTATAAAACAAAAACAAAGTTGTTTCTGTGGATAGCCAGGTGTATATATACAGTATATATATATTAGTGTGTGTGTGTGTGTGTGTGTGTGTATATGCGTGTGTGCGTGTGCGTGCAAATGTAGCTCTTAAGGAAATGACCCCTATGCTTCAAGGTCAAAGCATGAGGAGACAGTAAGAGCCATTAGAGCTTCATTTGTTTGCTCCATTAGTGCAAGGGCACCTACGCTCCTCTATGCTTGTGTTTGAGTGAATGTTTGTATTTGTGTACTTGAGTTATTTTTACACAAACACGCAGATTTTCTGCTAGCAGTCCTTTATCATCTTCTTGTGTATGTCTGTGTTGGTGATTCATTTTGGGTATTAAACTCCTCAAGGACTGACAGGAATGCTGCACTGTTAAATTATTAGTCACTTCTGGACCTGTTGCAGGGCAAACAACATTAATGAGTCTATTTTTTTTTCAGCAAGTTGAAACCATGTGGAAGGGCTGAAGCCAGAAAAAAAAAAAAAAAAAACAACAACTTGTGATGCAGTTTTTTTTGTATCCATAACTACAAACCTGACTTTTTGGTTTTAATTGCTCTGGTTAATCGTGGAAGTAGTTTTGTTAGTGATACCTATATAAAAACATAAATAGAGTTTAGAATGCGTATGTTTGGAAGCATGTTTACCTTGATCAGCAGATCTGTCAGGCTGTGACTATTTTTGCATTTCAAGCAAGAATACTATTCTGTATTTCTGGGAACAGCTGGACCAGAGAAGAGTGGACTTTACAGTAATAAAATGGAAATTTTGCTCTTAGTTTGTATTGTTTGCTGCTGTTTATCAGCAAATTAAAGGCAGAGAAACTACTTCTTCGTCATAGCCACCCTCATCACCTACCACTGGGAAGCTATTTTGTCTACCGAGATTGAGCTCCTTAATGTATTCATTTAGAGGCAGTAGTCCCTGTGCAGAGACGTCATGGGAACACTGCTTTCACAGATTCTTTGATGGCCATTAGCCAGTGTAATTAATGGAAATGCCTTTTGTTCTGGTTAGCTGTTCGCGGTTAGCCCCGCTCTCTTGTCTTTGAACAGCAATCCCAATAACTGACCAAAGTTCACTTTGTGAATGTGCCAAAGTTCTATCAAGAAGTTATTTTAACACTTGATTTTTTAGTATTTTTATGGCAGTCAGTTAAGAGCCTGGCACATTACCCCCACCTTTTGGACATAGTAATGCCAGTAGTTGCCAATGAAAAGATGGGAAAATATGTATTTGAAGAAAGTTGCATGAATTATTTGAATTCTTGGAAATTAATTAATTTAGGATATTTGGAAATCCTTACTTATCCCTAGCTGTGACAAAATGGGGTGGTTTATGTTTGTTCCCACCCATGTGCCAACGAATTTGGATTTTCATCCTTCAGTTCAACGGCTGTGTAGAACCTCAGTGAATCTAAAAGTCTTTTCATAGAGCTCCTCACAGGTGATGTAATAACAACCCCATCAGTAATTCTGCAGTTATAAAACTTGACCAAAGCCATAAGCAGGTCGTGCATCATCTTTTGCAATGCCTCGTAATGGCCTGACAGAGAAGGCTACAAATGGACCTGAGTGTTCTGACCTCTCCGAATTCATTTGAATTGTAAATGCATTGGCTCTTTTTGATTAGGTGGTGCCTTGTAAACATACAGCTTGATTTGTTGACTGTCAAGCTGTGTATACTTTGTTTTTGTGTTTGTGTGTCTGTGTTTGGTGGAGTGGTCCACTTATATGACTGCCTGAGTTTGGATGTATGAGTGGGAATGGGTAGCAGGTGGGGGGAGAGACAGACAGACAGACCGAGAGAGAGAGAGAGAGAGAGTGTTTGTGTGTGCGTGTGTGTGTGTGTGCAGAGTTATACACGCATGCCCAGTGGCAGTCACTGTCGAGATGAAAGATTCCTATACCCAGGTGGAGGTCGCATGCCGGAGGAAGTGTGTGTTTGTGTTTTGCGTATTGTGTGTGTGTGCGTGTGTTTTGTCCTCTCTGAGGTAATGTGAGGGCAAGAATGATTCCCTATTTTGAGTGTTCCAGTTTGTGTGGCTGTATCATGTCTTTGATCCTCTATTTTGGGTACCCATTGTGGTTCCCTTGTTGCTTGCCTCAGACAGGCAGATGAGAAAGTACAGGTGTGTGGGCGTGTCTCTGGATGTGGCCGATATTGTCAAGGTAAAACTGGATATATCCAAACGTCTCCTGACATCTGCATTTCAGAGGATGCTGAGGCCAAGTCATTGCGAGCATCCACACTGCTCTTCCTTTAAATGATACACAGTTGTGAAAGCTCACGATGTGTGTGTGTGTGTGTGTGTGTGTGTATACGCATGAGGTTAGCTCCAAATCTGGCTAGCTGCCAGAGCACTTATCTAACTCTGATTCAGAGCGCTACTCGCTGTGACTCCTAATTATAGATTGAGGCACTCACACAGACACGTATCCATGCCGTCTCTACATGCTCTCCTGTGGACCATTCACACTAATGAGGCACTCTCCCCAAGGAAGGCCCCACACTCTTCACAGCTCCTTGATAAAGGCCACCAGGACCACCTTCTCTGCCAGCCTCCCATCTGGTCTTCTACTCAGGGAGCGACAGTTACGCTCATGAACATGTACGGACCAACGCAACAACCAAAAGAAGAGCCATTAGTTAGATAGACATACAAATATACGAAAAAAAACCTCTGATGCTGAGAGAAGATGAAGAAATGCAATGAGAGACGGAGCAAAAAAAGAGCGGATGAAAGAAAGCTGCCGTGGGGAGAGGAGAAGATAAGAGAGACGGACTGCCAAGAAGTGAAGAAGCCAACAGATAGAGATCAGGAAGAGGGAATGGACGACAGGGGACCTGGAATGGCTTGTGAGAAGAGTAGAGAGGGAGGAGAAGAGATGGAGAATATTTGTTCTGTTTACTTATTGAGATTCAGGATGCATGAGTACAACCCTGCCACAGTCCCACAGGCTTCCTCTGTCTCCCACTGTCTTTTCTTCCTTCTTTATCTCTCTTGTGATTTTTCATCTCTCTTTGTCCTCTACACATTTCCCATCAGTCACATCACAACATGGTAAAGATGCTGAAATCCTTCAGGATTATGTTCTGGGTACTTTAGTATGTCATGCATTACTAAGCATAAACATTGCTTGGGATATATATGCCATTTTTCTGTAAAACTGATGGACTTCGTGCTCAAACCCAATTTTGGGCTCTTGATAGTCCGCACATTTAAAACTTTTCAGCTTTATTAGTTCAGGTTTTGTGGAAAAAGTCTATTTTCATGCACACAGTAAAGTAAACCTTGCATTAACATGCCTCGTTTGCCCCTCAAACCTGGATGAACATTCCTCAGCAACAGAAATCCATAATTAGGTGTACGTTCTGCCAGTGTCCTCTAAGTAACTTTATCAAGGTAACATCACTCTTGTTACCACCGTCCTCAGAGCAAAGCAAACAGAACAGAAGACGACAGGACAGAAGGGAGTGTGGTGGCGACTGCTGCGCGCCTCTCTTCCTGGCTAACCCCACCTAGCCCCAGGGGCAGCACAGAGAGGGGGCTGTCAGCAGAAGGTATGTGTGTGCGTCTTAGAAAGAAGATCTGAAAAAGAGAGAAAGGGAATGTGCTTGTGTGGGAGACTCTGATCTGTGCCCCCGTGTATGGCTCTCTCCCCCTCAGGCAGGGCAGAACGACACAGGGAGGCGGGCACCTAACTGGGCACAGATGGTACCGACAGACAGACAGGGACAGTGGCGACATAAACATGTTAATAAATAATTATCTGAACAATGACACAGGGTACATCAGAGAAGGTAGAAAGAAAGGGACAGAAAGACAGGAGGGGAGAAGGAGAGTGGGAGAGAGGACACGAGGAGAGAGGAAAGCTGAGGACAGGATTTGAGAAGACCATGACAAGAGAGGGTAAGGGAAGAGGACAGGATGAGAAGATGGGATTGGGTAAAGAGGTGAGGAAAGACAGGAAGTAAAGAAGGGAAACAGTCAAGGGCAAAGGAAGTAAGAGGGATAAAAAAAAAAACACAAAGGCAGCTGTGGGAGAATGAAGTGAATGAGAAACAATACACACAACAGAAACTATATAAGAATGATGAAACTAAACTGGTGGGTCTTAAGTGTTCACACATCTAAAGCCCAGCGACTACCAAAGTTCAGGGGCTACATCTCTAATTTTGCAATATTCTGTAAAACAGCAATACTCTGTGCAATAACTGAGTTGTGAGGAGTTTAGCAGGGTGGCACATCCACTTTTGTGTCTCTTGTCAAGTGGGCCTCTGAGTGTGTGTAGGATCTGCACCACACCATGCATGTGATAATGTGCGTCACATCGCTGATCTGTAACTGGTCTTATCACTTATGAATGAGAAGATCTTTTTGCCTTTCAGCTCCTTCTCTCCTTTTTAAAGCTTGTTTTCCAGCTGCCCTTCTTTTTTCTGCTTCCACTTGTTTCCTTTTTGCTCTCTTCATTGCTGTCATTTCTCTTATTTACGGCGTTCAGCCACAAACACCATATCAGTAGCCACGCATTAATCGATTTGAATAGCAGGCTAACGTAATTAGGTGCCCAATATTTGACTGCAGCAGACGTGTGTGTGTGTGTGTGTTCGCTCGCCTGCTGGCTCTCAGCCCTTAAGATACGTTCTCAAAGGTCAAGACGAGATTAACATTTTAACTCAGGTGTCAAGAGGCATCTCTTGACTTTTCCTGACTTTCTCATTCCTTGCTCTTTTACTTTTTTGCCACTGCAAGTCATGTTTGTCTCCTTCATTGTTTAGTCAGTGTGTGCATCACTGTACCACAAGTCAAGTCGATGCCATATTTTCTCTTTACTGTGTTGCCTTCCGTGCATCCTCCTTAGTCTTTAACTTTAATGATCAATTCATAAGTGCCCCCATCCTCATTTGATATGCAGTAGCTGTCTACTCATCAGAAAACTCCATACTTGTGGATATTGTTTCTCATGGGTAAGGTTAACTTCTGTATTGTTTAGGTTCTCAATGGGGGGGGGGGGGGGGGGCGGAACCCAATGGTTGTGTGAAAATAAATAGCCTTTTTAGAGCATAAACTGTTTTTGTATATTCTACTGAGTGATATAACGTGTCTTGGCATAGATTTTATTGAGAGTGCGAGAGTCAAAGATTGCCTGCACTTAAACTATAAAAATCTTTCCATGTTCATGTTAGCCTAAAGTACCCATGATAACTGTGGTGGTGCTGTTATTTAAATAAATCAAAAACATGAAACCCAAATTAAATTTTTGTTCATTCTGGGGGTTTAAAGGTGAGGGGATTAGGCGGGACTGGGGTTCGCGAACACCAACCTGGTTATTCTGCAAGGGTTAGAATTCAAAATGGTTGAGAACCACTGGCTTAGATAATGGAACCGTTTTATACTCAGCACCTGGAAATCGCCCCCTTGCTGTGACGATAGACATTTTTCATATGTAATTTTTGTGAACAATAACAAGATGTCAAATTCTTGAAACATTCATTGTATAATCAACCAAAGATTAGCCTTCTGTGGGCATCAAGGCTGACTCAGCCAGGTGTGCTTTTCATTTAGCCTGTAGCTTTTATGGATACACATGCGTCAGAAACTAACTGCTAGCTTGAAGCCGTAGCTGCAATTAGCTGGCGCTGACCCTGGCATTCACACAGACATGGGAAAGATCAGAATGTTATAGACACAGTTTCTCAAATAAAAAGTAATATATAGTGTGATAACAAGTCGTGTGGGAGTTATTTCTGTCAGGGAGAACTAAGTAACGTTCAGTCATTAAAAGCCTATTTTTTGTGTAAGTAACCAAACACTTTTAAAGTTGTAGCTAATATTATTGGGGCCATGACACTCAGAGTAACTTGCACCATAGTGACAGGATGGCTGAAATCTCAGTCTTCAAGGCCATTGATTACTCTTGTGAGAGCTGATCTTTGCTGTGATTGGCTTTGAAACCTGCCATGGCTATGATGACATTGTTTTGGTTTTTTTTTTTCATTCTTTCTTTAGCATCAGCATTTTCATGACATTAAATAAATTACCATGCAGTTTTATGAGAGCCAAGCTTCTCTCTGCTAGACATCTGCATGTCACTTATTTGTGCAAACAGGTCGATGGTGATGCTTTTATCAAATGTCCGAACTTCAGAATTATTTGAACTGACAAGAAGTATCAGGAGAAAAAAAACCCAGAAACTGGTAAGAACACTTAAAGCAGTTTAATCCACTTGTTCAGAACAGCTTTTGGTCTTGATCATACTTTTTGAATTCAGCCTATTTTAGGTGTAAGGTTTAAACTGTTGTAGAACATCATTTGCAGCCTGTTGTGATGCTATGTTTATTTCCAGCCAGTAATCTGTGCCAAGAATACGGAAACACAACATTACTGATCATAGTATTGTCTCCCTTAAGATTCAAAAATACGGAGCATGTCTCATCATCTATAGATAGGTATGAGACTGTTTTCAGAAATCCGAAATTGAGCTGGCATCTCCACACCTCATCCGGTCGTCTTGGTCTTTGATCCGCCTCTCATCTGCTTCCATCCTCCTCTGTCCCTTTTCCAGACCTCCTACTGTCTTGGCGCTCACACCGAGTGCTGCCGCCTTTCCTATCTCTCTCTCTCCCTCTTTCTTTCTTTCTCTCTCCATCTATCCTCTCCGTCCTCACTTTTCTCAGTTACTTCCTCTGACAGTCTACAGTTTCATGTTTATCTCCTGTACTCATCTCTACTTTTTTATGCGCGAGTGTGGTGGGAATATAAATGCATCCATGTGTGTGTGAGGTTATGTGCATATTTTAATGTGTCTTTAAAGGTAGGATGCATATTATTTTTAACTATGATATGTTTCTTTGTAATAAAATAGATGTGGGTGAAGCCCTCTCCATCACATATTGTTTTTCTTTGCATTTATAACAGGTTATTTTCTTATGTGCTACACACTCATTCCCACACAACACACACACACACACACACACACACACACACACACACACACACACACACACAAAAATCTCTAAAGGTTCTCCTGTCACATCTTACCTCCTCATTATTTTGGCTTTGTGCATCAGGCATGTTCAAGTGTGCTTGTGTCTCAAACACTTTCCTAACATTCACTACAATTTGCAGAGCTGTACTGACAGTATTTTGTGTGTCATTATTGATTATGTGTGTGTGTCTTGTAGGCGTTATCATGCACTTTGATTTTGGAATGTGTCAGGACTGAAAACGGGAGCT
The DNA here is from genome assembly GCF_037954235.1 of Aulostomus chinensis. Lineage (NCBI taxonomy): Eukaryota > Metazoa > Chordata > Actinopteri > Syngnathiformes > Aulostomidae > Aulostomus > Aulostomus chinensis. The sequence goes on from NC_141325.1 coordinate 9,185,505, forward strand.
AGATTAGGATAACCACCGAAACATTGTCATAATTTATCGTGTTCATCTCTCAATTGTTCTCTCAACATTTTCAAAGCTCATTAACCAAATGTCACTCAAGAGTTCATAAGAAACATTTTCCTTTTTCCTCAGTGTAGGTAAGATTAGATATAGAATATAGAACATAAAATATACAGCATGCAATCTTGTCCTCATTTCCTTTAGTGCATCACATTTACTGTGTACCAAAACTGCTTTTGTGTACCCCATTTGTTGTCATCCATGTGTGCTTGTACTCGTTTGTGTGTCCAGTGTTCATTGTCCTCTTAACTCATGTCACTGCACCATCTCACCATTATGTCTTCATGTTTTTTCCATCCATACATGTCTTCCTCCATTTGTGTGGAACCAGTAATCAGCACGGTATGACGGAGGAATTGAACAGGTATGGGTGTCTGGGTAGGGTCAGCACACAGCAAACCTGGGTCTGGTTTGAGCTGCCTCTGTTCGTATTGCATTCCTAGTTTCAAGACTACCATCATAGAAAACAACAGATAAAATCTTCATGGAGATTTTTTTTTTTAAGTTTCCATCATTTTGTGTAACTGATTGATCTGATCAGGTGGTCTATTGTAATGGTCTGTTTGCCCTCCGAGCAGGGATATGCTCACAACCAGCCCAGGTTTGTATGTGCCATCTGCCATCTATCCATCATTTGTTGAACCATTCATTGCTTAGGCTGTTTCTCCCTCCAATCAAGACAGCTGAACATTTGATTTACCTTCGTTATGGCAAATTTGACCTCACGGGTGTGTTCCAGAGCAATCTAGTTCTATGTAGGTCTCAGTGCTCTCAAGTGGTGCTCTGATCCCTGACTCCTGTCCTCTTCTCTCCTCTCCTCTCCTCAAAATCAGTCAAAACATTTCAGTTTTACACTCCAGCATGTGTGCAGTTTCAGAAAAGAGGCTAAAAATAAAGCTAAATTGAATTGATTTCCAGAAGGATTTAAGTTTGCAACAGTAGTAAATATCTATTTCAATTTCAAATAGTGGTTCAGCTTAAAAGATTTATAGCTAAATTCATGAAATTAGACATAGCTTCACCACCTGTTTCTAATTATGCTGAGTGTATGTTACTGTAATCCCTTGATTATGTCAATTTTGATGAACTGACATCAGGTGATGAATAATAATTCATTGTTTTCAGGTTATTTCTAATCCACATTTCTGTTTTCATGTGATTTAAAAACAACATCTATGGGTTTGACTCAGCTGTGATTTGCATGCCCTAACCACCTGTCTAAATGCAATTCAGACTCAATAAAACTGCGGGGGGACTAATGGCAGGTCATTTACACAGCCGTGATTGCATTGCCGAGTTGGGTGTCATCTCTCATTGCTTAAATTTTTCACTATATTTAATCTTCTATTGAACTGTATTCTGCACACCATGCAGAATGTATTTGTTGATCTGATGTACTTAGATATATTCATTCATCTAAAGCATTATGTCTTGCTCCTTGAAATTTGAACATATTATTTCTTGATATTGTTGTTTTCCTCAGTGTGACTCAACTATTGCAACATCTATTTAATATTATTTGGGTTGAGGAATCTGTTTTTAATGTAGTTCCTGCTGTTTACAGAGTCATAATATAAATGTCACTGTGTGGCTTTTGTGCTGTATAAAACAAAAATTTGCAATATTCGTGCACAAATGGGCCCCTCAGTTCAGTATTTAGTTAAAGTCTTAGTACAATGGAAGCCATTTCTCATAGTTTCATCTCCTGAACAAGCCTTTCTTTGATGATGACCCCAGGCCGATAATGGTGTCCTTTCTGTACTTTAACCTATATTGGAGGAAAAGTTATCTGGTTATGGCTGATTTTGTTTTTAATTGACTAGTCAAGACACAGAACAATGCTGGGCAAATTCTCTAATGTGGAAAAAAGACTGTTGGCTTAACTGGTGCAGAAATGTGTGAATTTTCTTGTGATGGGTGTCTCTACGCTGAATATAACACAACGCTCTGAGAAAAAGCGCATACCACTCACTTGTCTCCGGTGAGCATTGATAGGATTTAGTACATAAAAGCTTTAATTTGCCCTGGGTTAATAAATGATTTGACATGTTTTGGTGCTGGTGATGGTGAGATAAATATGCAGCTGTCTGTATTTCACGAATGCAAAAAAGAATCAGAACAATATGTAGCAGCGAATGCATAGATATTAGCTGTCAGCTTTCAGACAAAAATGCACAGTAGTTGATTTATGAAATCGGAGCAGAGTAATTCAGAGCAGAGTAATTCAGTTGCTTTTTAAATTAGAGTGGGTTATGGGGAGATAAAAACTTAGGCCACACAATTTTAAGCTGAGAGTGCTGTGTCCTTAAACAACTCTAATTCCTTACCTCTGCCCTTCACCTCTTCCAGGTTCACCAGCTGGAGGATCTCTGTATTTATCTACAGAATGAAACGACAACTACATATCATTTGATTTTATACCATGAATGTCTTTTTTTAATCTAATTTAAATTTCTTTTTTGGTTGAATAATATGTAAAGTTCCAAATTCACTGCTAAAAATGGTAGACACAAGCTATAATATACACAAGTTTAAAAGCAGTGGATCAAGCATAGACCCTTGTAGGACTCCGTATTGAATGTTGGCATCAACCTACCTGTTAGCTATGACAAAAGCCAGTCTAGAACTGTACCCCTGAGACCAAAACGCTTGCGTGATCCATAGTATCAGATGCTGCGCTAAAGTCAATAAGTATGGTTGTCTGTGATAACTGAAAAACCATTTACCACACTGACCAGGGATCGTTTCTGCATTGTGGTTGACCCTAAAATTAGACTCGTAAACATCAGACAGATTATAAAATTACTGATATATGTGGATTGTTGTGGGGAAATTTCCAGAATGTAGGGAGGTATTCTAATGTACATTATCAACCATGTTGCAAAAAACATTTTTGACCACCTTAATGGGCTTTCGATTAAGAGAACATGTATCATAACTTACTTTAACTGCTACACCACTTTTTTAATTTCACCACTCCGAACAAGGGCAAACGACGGTGCTAGAAGTGATACTTTATTCCAAAATTAAATACAATGAATTGATGATTAAATTTATATTGTATTGAATTCCCATGAAATGATAATCTGTTTGATGCATCAGTATATTTTTCCATTAATTTTTTATATCTTCCCTCATATGAATGAGCATGTGTATTAGTATCTATATTTGGAAGAGTTTGTGAGAGTGGGAGAACAGCTGGTGTGTCGCTGCATGTGGTGATCTCAAGAGGAAAGGACATGAGATTATCTGAAGAGCACAACAGGATGCTACTTAAATTCTCCTTGAAACTATCCAAGCACTTCTTCAAGCTGCAATACAGCCTCCTGGTTACAGTATGAGGGGCTCGTGATGAGCTGGGATATTTATCCCAGTTTTGGAATTTCTAGGAGAGCTGAACAGCTGAAGTCCTTTCATTTGACATTCATGGGATATCATGATGACTTTAGACTCATAAATCACCACTTTATGCTTTGTTTACCTCTCAGGGACTTAGTAATGCTTAAGTAATTGCTTGACATGTCATACATATTCAGATGAAGAGATTTGACAAGGAAATGTGTGAGTATTCACGGTGATTGTTAGGGAGAGAATGTGGTGATTTGGTTTGTGATGTAGAGCAGTGTGTTGTTGGTTGCGTAACATGCACAAATCCCCTCTCTCATGCACGCTTGCTCATTCCTTCATTACTTTGGTAGACCTGGTCTTTATTAATGAAGGGACATCTGTTTCATTAAAGCAGAAAGATGCCTGCAAGAGAGAAGGATGGTGGGGGTCGAAAGAGGAGGGCCAGACCTGGAGAGATGGTGGGTGGGGGAGGGGGGTTTAAGGCAGAGTGGGGGTGGTGGTGGCTGTGGCGGTTGTGGTGGTGGGTGGGAGGGTGAGAAAGCAAGGCCAGGCATTTAGACGGGAATCTCCTCATAAAGATTGATGCAGTGTGCAAATAGGGCCTGAAATCCTACGCATATACTCACATATACACAAAACATATTTTTTCATCAAAAAACACCACAAGGACTACATTTCTCATACATTGAGTCAGAATGACAAAGTACTTCATTAATCATAATTCTGGGATGTTGCGCACATGGTTACTGAAATATTGCCAGCTTTGATTGCATATAGAATATGAGAGTGCGTTCACGTGTGACAAACATTCCTGAGTAACCACAGCATCATTAGGAGTTTATAATTGCCAGTGCAGAAATTACAGCAATGGTGTTAAAAACAACCGGCACGTCTACAAATAAATGTCGAATGGTGGTAGTGGTAAATAATTAAATGGGCTCTATTTTAGGACCTGATCATAAAAAAACAAGACAAATCTCTGGGTCAATCATGCATGCAACAGCAATGAGGACGCAGGTGTCACTTGTAGAACTGGGAATCACCATTTTCACCATGAGACACTGTTCTATCCATTATTTGTCTTGCGGTATTACAGTGTTTGCCAATATCACAAAGTCTCCCACGATACGATTTTAATTGAATTCATTTCAGGTGCCTGCAATCCCAATGAGACATATAATATTCTCGTTTATCACAATCTACTTTATCTCTATCAACTCTCAAAAGCAACCAACACATCGTGTGAGAATTTTATGAAGCAGGTACGCTTCGGCAGAAGTGGTGACAGTGAGACAAGCCAGGAGGTATTTGCAATAGCTTTGGATTTTAAAAATGGCAGGATACAGATACGTGTTACAGTTCCGTTTGTTGATCATAAATCAATGTGATTGACGTTATCGTTCGACCCTCACAGGTCCGGTTGTCTGTGTTCAAGGGCACTGGACCCTGCATAGCACGATGTAGTGCAGAGGGGTGAGACGGCAATTAGTCTATCAGCCAGTCAGTCATGACAGCTGTGTTGTAAGTGTGTGACATTTGCAGCACAACAAACCTGCAAGCAAACACGGTTCCTCTGTAACTTGAACTTTCCTTGACGCTTCTTATTGAGGAAAGTTGGGCCACCATGTTTTCCATGTTAACATTGCAGAGTTTTTGTTTCACAGTGCAGATCTTATAACATTTGCATGTACGGCGTATCGCTGCCAAAGTAAAATTGCTACAGTATTTGACTACATAATGATATACATAATTTCCTGGGCGACAAGATGCCTTAAATAGTAAATAGGGTATATAAAGACGGTTTTCAATTTTGATTTAGTATCACATTGTTCTTGTAAAATATAACAATAAAAACCTAAATAATGTCTATTGGAACAGGCTGATGTGAAGACATACATTTTGTGTCTTATTCATCTGCAGGATTTCACCTTCATCCATGACATAAACTGGCAGAATACCAATTTCTTCCAAATCAGTTTGATGTGCTCAGAACTTGTAGCATTTATGTGGGTATTTTATAGCAGCCTTATGTTGGTTGTGCGTGATTTAATCAAGTTAACCACAAAGGCTTCTCTTCTGTTGGGGTGCAGCTTTATATTAGCGGCAGGCTATGCAACCCACATAATGTTGTAGTGAGATGACTGTGTCTGAGAGGACACAGTAAAAAGACGGAGAGAAGACTACTTTCTTTTAATAATTGCATTAAACTTTAATCCAATTTATCTATTGGTTGCTGAATTCTTAATCAAAGCATTTATTCACATTCATTTTTTATTATTTAACTGTTCAACACATTTTCCTCAGACTGCATTGAGGGTAAGATATTCTCAATTGATGTGCATAATTTTCACATAATTGCCAGGCAAAACGCGTAGCAGGGGAAAATACCAAGGGGTTACCTTCGACATACTACTCTCTCTTAAATTTACTTTCCTGAACAAGGATTCAGTGCCTGTTTTTATTGTTATTATTTCTTTGTTAGCCATTTGAATATGGAGAAGCCAGCCACACAAAATTAACCGAAGTGTTTACATGTCTTCAAATGAGACAAGTGAACAGAAAGGAAAGAAAAAATTCTATCATCCATTGAATTTGACAGGGCGCTTTGTAAATGCCATGGATGATGTAGAGATGGACACCACTGTAACTTCACATTACCTGAAACAGAATGTATTTTTCTACTGCAGTACGTGCATATTAAGTGTTTTACATCTACTACTCAAAACTTAGATTCCCCGTAGAGGAGAACAACAAAGAACTGAATGACATAGTTGAACAATGCCACTTTGAATTCATCCTTTATTTTAACAACAATGCTACAAAAGAAGCAGCAACAAACAATAACTAGAGTTACATTGAGTGGAACAAGAAATAAACTGGAGCGATGGAAAAAGTAATGCAGAAGCAGAGGAAGGAACAATATCAGTGCCGAGGTCAGCCATGGGCACAGAGGTATCACACGCACATGATGGCCAAGGTCAGATAGTCAAAGTAGGATCACAAGGTCCCGCAGAGGACCAGGTTATAACTGACAGCTGTAATTAGGCTAATTAGAGCAACAAAACCATCAGTGTACTGGGTAATGACCTGGGCAATCTAGAGAGAGTGATGGATGAATGGATGGGACAGAGAGAGAGAGAGAGAGTGTGAAGTATGTAGGCGGAGGGTGTTGAATGGGGTAAGTAAATTTGGATGGATGCATTTGTTTTTGCTTGTCTATTCATCCACCTCATTCTCATCAATGTGATATTTAAGGAAAGCTTTTAGGGAAATTTTCATTTCCCGACTGCACTGACATGAATTGGCTGGTCAAAAGTCAAATTAAATTGGACTCTAAAAAACACAAAACAGGAATTGGTACAGAAGGTGACTGTTATGGTCAAACTCACTGTGAAAAAAGATTCTTCAACAAAACACTCCTCCAGGGGGCGGCATGGCTCATAGGTAGAGTGGCCATCTATTAGCCAGGGTCGCTGGTTCGATCCTCACTTCCCCCAGTGACAGTGTCCAAGTATCCTTGAACAAGATACGGAGCCCCCCGAATTGCTCCTGATGGCCCTACGATGGACTGGTGACCCGTCCAGGGTGAACCCCACTTCTCACCTAATGTCAGCTGGAATAGGCTCCACCTCCCCCCACCCCCCTATGACCCTTAATGTATAAGCGGTATAGAAAATGGATGGATGGATTGAAAACACTCCATTCCATTTTCTTTCTTTCTTCCTTTTTGCCTTTCTTCATCACCATAGCATTTTTTTTTCATTACATTTCTAACACAGGCTCTTTTCTTATGTGGTACAGTACACATTCATACCCATGCACACACACACACACACACACACACACACACACACACACACACACACACACACACACACACACACACACACACACACACACACAGCATCTAGTGTGACCAAACTTTGTCCTTGTCAATAGGTATCCCAGCATGTACTTTCTAGCAAAATAGTGAGAAAACAATGAGTGCCAGTGCAAGCAAGGGCTGCATGGAGTCTTTGAGTGGCAGCTGCTCTGGGAGTGTTACACTGCAGCACTGTGACTAAAACAACACTCTGCCAGAGGAAGCCTTTGGTGGATCTATGGTGCACACAACTTGAGGAGCATTGTACCTAGAGTAGGGTAGGAAAAAAAATTAATAACTTATTATCTGAGCTTTCGCAATTGCATATTTGGATTCAGGCACATCCCTAATACATGCATAACATATGTTTTGTGTGCGCCCTCAAACCAAATCTGTACATCCAAACTCCACTATTCAGTTGGCCACCTTCTCAACTACACTGTCACTCGCCCACACAGTCACTTCATATGGAATTAAATGTCTTCGAAGCAAAGTACATGAAAGACTGACATTTTAGTGAAAGCCTGTAATACACACTCAGGGGAGAAGAGAGAGAAGGGATGTGAGAAGAGAAAGAATAGCGAAATAGAAAGTGAGAGATAAAGAGAGAGAGATGGAGAGGAGTAGGATTTTTCTTTTCTTTTTTTCTTTTACACATGATTATGTACAGCATTTAATAAATGGCATCAGAGTTCATCAGCTAACCTTTGTGTCCCGTTCTAGGAAGAAGGTGAACGCATAATCATAAACCGATGGTGAAAATGACTGTATAGAGATAAAGAATTGATGCTGAGCGTCTTTGCATCGCTTTCTGGAAATATAACACAAGTCTGTTAGTAATTCTGTCTTTCTGTGTCTATTTCAAAGGGAGGCTTTAGGTGGGTGGATGGATTAACTATGTAGCATTGGTGCAACTTTGTGTAAGATAAGTAAGCTGACTGCAATACTGGTAAAATATGGTGGTATGGCCAACTTTACCCTCAAAATGTCAATGCTGTTTCTGGCAGCAGCGATAACAAACTTTGAATGATCAACAGAATGGATGTCTGATAAAGTTTCAGTCTTTAACCTCTTAAAGGATGTACTAATTGTCCAGCAAGTTTGATTTCATTAAAAGTCTATGTATCTTGGGCGTCAGCGACTTTGCTCACTGGCATTGCCTCTGAGTTTCCTAGTGGTTTGACCCTGTCTCCCTTTTGGAGGGAAGTCCTTTTTTCTTTTCATGCAAAAAAAAGAAAACAAAACGTGAATATATGGTTGTCCTAAAGCAACACGAGGGAAGGGATTTAAAATTTCTGCTGACAGTAACTTCCTCTCAAAGGAGTACTCATTAGGGGGCAGGTTTTGATGTTTTATTGAGTCATTAGTCATCTCTCACCATACCCGACAGTAGATTTTATTTCAACCTGCTAAGTCTTGGATCAGGAAAATGAGAGACTTTTGTGTCAGTGAGTTGAGGATATTACAGGTGTAATACTGCATAAAACTCAAGGCTCATTCAGTCTTAATCCATCCTTTTCTTTCGTATACTTAAAATACTCATGTACATCACTAAATCAGTACTCTGAGCACTACAGAGGCATTTATAATGGCGGACTAATTGGTACTGACACAGCAAAGTATTGATGTTTTCCCTCTTTCACATGTCTGTGGTTTGTTTCATGTGATTCATAGAATGAGCCGTTGCAGTCCTTCTGCTGTACATCTCTCAGATAAGCTCATTAGCCTTTCTGCTAAATGGGCTCGACAGCTTCAATGATTATTTCATTGTTCCATCATGAACAAAAAAAACTACTCAAAAGGTCAGATCATCACTGATGTTCTTACCAAAAGAAAATCGTGGCTCCCAGATGACTGCTCTTTTAAAAAGCACAGCATGTTGCATCTGCCACTATCATAATTGTACAACAAAATTAATATTGAAAATCAACTTAAAAAAAGATGACTTTGAACTAATAAATGATTACTTTCAGACTGATACAAAAAAAACAACAACACACGGTTAAGATGCAAATGTGCTGTTTGAAGCTGTGGCATAGATGGTCCACTATTGGGGGTCAAAATAGTTTACGTATATGTTGCTTTTAGTATTGAGGCTCTCCAGTGAAACTTGGAAACTTTCAGTTGCAACTTTGATGTTGGTCGTGTGAAAGCTTAATGTTCTTACATCATCCTTAACATGACAAGAAGAAAATGAAATACATTTTTCTTTGTCTCCATCTTAACAGGCCTTTAAAAAACAAAAAAACGAAAAAACCCCATTGCATTTCATTTAAACAAAAAGTGAGCCCCCAACCAACCCTGCTCATGTATAAATGGAAAAGGCTGCTTTTCAGAAAGAGCGATAAAATGTATGTGTGAAAGGATACGTATACATGATGAGCGGTAAAAGTGTCTAAATCCAAGGCAATATTGATTTAAATGGACTGAATTCAGAAAGCGATTACCTTTCACACTACTCTGGGTTTTGCAGCTGTAATCATACGAAGAGCTCAGACTGCACCATGTTGCTTCAAACCATTTATCAGGGTTTTTTTTTAAACTTTTTTTCAGAAATGACTTCATTTATCGAGCACAGAAATCAGGGAAGCTTTCGGGAGCAGAAGTCACGCACAGATACACAGTTTTACAGTGAAACAATTTCTCGCATCCATAATCTGATAAACTCAGCCTCTTAGGTCATCTGACCTTTTTTCTATCAATATTTAAAATGAAGCCCCAAGACCACACTGTACCAAGTAATGATAAAGATAAAATATCTTGTCGGTTTAAAAATGAATGCTCTTAGCAAACATGAATGACATGTCATTACATGGCAATACATTCGGTGTGTTTTTGCTCTTTAGTTGCAGTTTTAAAAAGCTCTGATGGAGACTGCAAATCAATATGTGAGTTACATTTACCAAATATCCCACAAAAGGAACAGAAATACATGATTACATTTGTCTGAACTACAGGAGGAAAAGTACAGGTCATTGAAAACACATGGTTTTTCAGGAAGTAAGAGAATTAGGACATTAGACGGAGCTGAGGAATTGGGACAGAGACCGAAGATGTCACAGTTGCCATGGGCACCAATGGACGAGAAGCTAGATTCCTTTTTGTGGAAGCATACTCTTCCTGTAAATTCTCCAGGGCAACTGACCTGAAGGCCCTTGCTAATTCTTACGCCAGCAAGCACTGGAAGGCTATTTGTGGGTACAATATAAAAGGCTCCTTATTTTTACAGTGACTCACTGTTGCCTCTTGAGGAACAAAGTACATTATAAGGTCGCGAGCTTGCTCTTATTTCAACTATCCCCCTTTTATCATTTGTATTGGTATAGTTTGGTGACGTCACACGCTGGTTTTCCCTCAGCCTTGATTTAAGTTACTCAGCCACAAAAGGGAAAGAGCCGTGGAAATATGCAGAGACAGAATGGGATGAAAAGGTACCTCATAGAAAGAGAACCAAATATATTTGTTCCAATTTAGATTTATTTTTGTGCTGCAGATTTGTTTCACTTTGACTAGAAATAGTCTTTTGTTTATTCACGTCAAGAAAAGCCTAATTACATCTACTGTGTTTCAGATTTGTAAACAATAATACATAAATAGGTCCAAAGGGGATGAGTACTTTTATATTCAGCATATGTGTGTGCGTGCAAGAGAGATTCTGCAGGCGGAGATGAAAGGCCATTTGCCTTTGAAGAGAGGCACATATCAGAGCTCCACACTGCTCTACATACTGCTGGAAACCACTTTTTTGTGGTCTTTTTAGAAATTTCTTTTGAAACTTTGTTTTATTGAGTTTCTATTTTTCCTGCTGTTTTTGAAGGGATGTGATGTTGTGTTTCATTGTCTTGCCAATTCTAGACAAATTTATAAAAAGCAGGGCTTTTTAATTCTGGCCTACACAGTTGTAAGAGGTGGAAAAACTATTCATGTTATTGTCCTCTTGATCCCACACCACCACACAAACGTCCCAAAGAGTTACGCATTTGTAACTGCGCAATCATTTGATTTGGAAGACAAATATATTAGGAATCTCGATATATATTTTAAATAAATCTAGCAAACATCACAATGAGGCTTTAGAGCAACAGGAATAGACACACTGTGGAACAGTTGTAATGACCCGCACCAATTCTGACTCAAATGAAGGGGAAAAAATGGACTTTATTTGGGTGACACAAAACGCTTTCGAGGAGGATATAAAAAAAACAAAACAACAACATAAAATGCTGAAGGATATCAAAAGAAGGCAAACAACTGTTCCTGGAATGGGCTTGGTAAGATTTTTATGACAACCCGACGATAACAGACAAAACGAACTGGTGACGAGACAGGGGAGACAGGGACTATTTATACATGAGGTAGGTGAGCACAGGTGGAACCAATCGGGCCGGGCTGACAGTCACAAAGAAGGGAAACCAGACAAAGGGAGGAAGTCAGGGTCTGAAATGAGAGGGAAAAGGTGAGTACCAAAATAAAATAGGAAGTGCATGACAAGACTGGACATGAGTGACTTAACTAAACTGAAACGTAAAATGACTGAACATGAACCTGAACAAGACTCGATACAACATGAACATGATTTAACACTGTATATGAGACATGGCAACAATGAATGTTGCTAGCTAATGAAAAGCAATTAGAGCCTCTGGACAGAAAAGACAATGGAATTATATGTGAGCATAATAAGATGATGGAATTTACTTGTTAGCCTAACAAGACCATGAAAGTTAGATGTTAGCATAACAAGATCATGGAAAGGGCATGTTAGCATAACAAGACCATGGACGTTAGATGTTAGCATAACAAGATCATGGGGAGTACACGTTAGCGTTACGCAACCATGAAAGTTAGTACACGTTAGCACAACCATGGAAAAAGACACAAAAGAAAGAGAGAGAAGTACAGGTGAGATACCTTTGATTGGTTTGGAAATCATTCTGTTGTTTCTACCTGTGCTGAGTAAGAGAGAGAGAGATCCTCAAAACATGTGCTTGCTTCAGCAGAGAGGACTGGAGGGATGCCAGTCCAGGGAACAATGGAGATGCAGTACATATATTTAATTCACACAAAAATATAGCACTCATACACGGAAGAAGACAAATTGCCTGTTACTGTTTAAATAAATCAGTATCCCTCCAGCCTTTGTATTGTACAGGATAAAAGAAAATAGAGAGTATTTTTTATTTATTTATGGGGTGCTTCGTTAATTACCATTCGGATGCAGCTCATAGTCAAGTCTGTATTTCTCTCTCCTTTTGTACTCTTGGTACCTGAGTTACAATTGGGAAATTATTGAATTAAAGTCAGCAAGTGCAGCCAATGAAATTAAGTGGCAAAGTAAGTAGTTTTTATCTGCCTTTCGGAAAAATACACTGAAGTGGTTTCTGATCTGATAAATCTGTAATATCATTTGGCTGTGCCTTGCAGATCTGGTAAAAAAAAAAATACTGTTGTATATAAATTCATATATTTTTTTTCTATGTCGGGTCAGGTGCAAGCACAAGACCAGCTTAGTTACGTTCTGCTTGTTCAACCATGCAAACCACTCAAACTTCCAAAATTATGTGAAAGATGATTACGTGCATCACGTCTGCTGCATTTCAGCAAGCATTCGTACTCAGTGAGAGAGTTGTGCCACTTTTTACACACAAGGCACAACAGCAAAATGTCACTAATTAAATTATTGACCGCATTGGCATGTCAAGAGCTTTAAGGTGTTTGTTTTTAATATATATTATGTGTGGTTTTTCTTTAAAAAAAATCTACTTAAAAGATGACACAGGCTGATTTCAGTCATTTTAAACCTTTCCGTGTGCGCAGTCATGTCTCGGCAGCAAATATCATGGGACACTTACACAGCAAAACTAAGAACAGACACATGACAGATAGGACAGAGGAGACTCTCCAGGGGAAAAGAGTTTCTCCAATTTGCCGGATCTGTCATGTAAGTAGCAATGCACCGAACTGCAAACTTGCATGGTTTTTAAAGGTTATAGGAAATGACAGTTTGAGTAGTTTAATCCATTCTAGGCCCAAAACACATACTGTATGAGTAAGTGGGGGAAGAATGACAACCTCTTCACTGAATGCATCACCCTAAATACGCTTGCATTGTGCACTGTAGATCGTGCACGATACACAGCTCAAGTAGGGCCGCATTTCTCTTTGTCATCTGTCAGCTGTGTTTCACAAGTTGGGTTGGAATCAAATACATTACCCCTGAATTATTTTTTTAATTGGTAGCAGTCCAGTCCTTTAATTTGTCTGATCTTACACTAGAAGTAGAGTTTCTCTCTTCACAAGTCCCCATCAGACAAGTTAAGTAGAGCACATTTTACAGGATATATACCTTGTTCATTTTGTTTGGTTTGCAATAATTTATGCTCAGCATGTAAAGTACAGTTGCTACAAACACTCCACAGAATATATATTCCTTCTGCTGCTAAACAAGAAACAGAGCCAAAACAAAATAGCAATCAATTTTGTAAGAGATGATGTGTATTCATATTAGGTTACTTAATTCACTGTATAAACTTAGAAACCAGGCCATTTTTTTTCTACGGATCTCAGTTTGGCATCAAATGTGAAATGCCTACGTTCATTCTTTATCTGAGCTACATATTCTCATCTAGTACATGAAAGCTAGAAGGGAAAATTACATGACTCTCATTAACTCTTCGAAGTCCCCTTTGAACATAGATAATCATGTTTGGAGTACCAGGAGGATGGAGATCAGGAGGCATGAGCACACATGCAGGAATATTTCTACCATCGAAAGGATACACAAGGCAGAGACAAACTGAGTCGAGACGAAAAAGATGGAAGCTGAGACTGGATTATTGATATGAAGCAAAGAGACGCTCTTTGCTTCCACTGTGTTTTCTGTTTTATTTAGATAATATGCAAACATTTTCCAGTGCAGTATGAGCGAAATATAGATAATTACCAATGAAACATAAAAAGTTATATTGAACAAAAATCAGGTATTGCTGCAAACAAAATAAACTTCAAATATGAATATGATACAGAAAAAATGGGGGGGGGGTGTCTGCTGCATAATTTTCAATATATTGTGTCAGACTCCCATCGATAAGTGTTGAGGGATATTGTAATGATGATAAAATTCTGTAATCCCATACATGTATGTTGTTCGGTTGTTTTTCTGGGCCGATGCCTTACACAAAGAGGATCCCGCTCTGATCCTCACAGTGAGGCATACTGGGATTGGATGGATACTCGGTTTGGTCCGATGCTGAAAGGCCAGGTTTCTACCGGTGTCAAGGCTGACATGCTGTAGCTGGATCAGTGCTTTCCTACTGGAGACCCAATGAAAGAAACACAAGAACATAACATGAAGTGAGAAATGTTTCTGTTGCCATTTTAACCTGGTGTTAATTCAGCCTCTGATTTGCTTCTCTGTCACACAATGTGATGTGAAACGATACATGATCCTCTTATGCGTTTTGTGTGTGTGTGTTTGTTTGTGTGTGTGTAAAATGGACAGTGGTTCATTGAACACCCCTGAAGCATCAAGACCACATAGGCACATGTAGTGTTAAGAGCATCTAAAACTCTCTGGGACACAGATCAAGACGTATCTCACACCCGCGCCTGAGGAAACAGACATACTCTCAGCACAGGGTGGTCTAAGTGGGCCTCCGCCGATTCAGGACAGATTCAGGACACTTTGTGTTCATTAGTCAACCCGAAGTAGGACAGATACCTTCAGAACTTCTCTTCTCTCCTCTTATCCTCTCTTTTCTTCTCATCTCTTCTCTTCTCTTATCCTCTCTTCCCTTCTCTTCTCCTCTCTTCTCTTCTCTTCTCTCCTCTCATGACCTTCTCCGCCCTCCCCTTCTTCATCTGTATGATCTTTTCCCTTCTTTTTTTCAAAGTTTACTTTTCATCTGGTAGAAACATAGGGCCATCTGTAGCCGTTCTAGCCCTCTCTTTGTTCTCTCCATCTTGATCCCCCTCTGATATCCCTTCCTTTCTCTCGCACTCTCTCTTGCCGTCTGTGAGAAACACTTGTGTTGACGCAAATACAAGCCGTGAGTTTGATCTGAGACAATTTGCTGCAACATTAATGAAAGCATAAACTCACATGAATATTGATGAGCTATTCTTTTGGAATCTGCACATTCCGGATGGCTTAGAGGCAAAATAGTAAGACACATGCATGCACACACACTCCCTGACACACACTCACAAAGATGGAATATTTCAATGACAAATATTGCAAAATGAATATTCAGCGACAACACAAAATCCAAAATTGTCAAGGTTTCTCATGCTTTTGAGAAAGGCCCAATTACACACACAAAGAAAGAGGCAGACATACACACACTCTTCTGTGGAGGTGTCATTCCCAGAGAAAAGAAAAGAAGTGTTAATGAAGAGTTGTATACACGGATATGTGTGGAACATGAATGTGCCTTTTGCTGTGGTTTTCATGCTAGCAGGAGCTGTGTGTCATGCCATCTCTATGAATGTGTGCCTCTGTGTATTAATGTGTGGGTGGGCAGAATTACAGTGCAGTATTTTGGAAAGTCAGAAAGCCCCAGATGACTTTCCTTCTTTTTACATCTGTGTTCATAAGCAGTTCATTATGGATGTGATGAGCTGAATTAGTCCATGTTTGTACTTTCAAAGTATTTCCGGTGCATCTGGTTCTAGGCAGCGTATTTTATTCTCTTGAAACATCGGAATGATACCTTATGAACTGTGAACACACAGTTACTCTTGCATAACCCTCCAAATGTCCAACAACACAAGCTTTCCTTGTCAGTGGAAAATGCAATATTTGATGTTGGTTTTGGCTGTGTCAATGTCTGGTAAGGTTTAGGCACAAAGGAGCAAAAACAATATGTATATATATATATAGAGAGAGAGAGACACACACACACACACACAGAGTATATATATATATAGACACAATATACACACACACGTGAGTCTCTCTTAGATCTCACCTCTATAGCTGACAGCTTGAGCACCTCTCAGGATTGTATTGTTGAATTTTCACTTTTTTTTATTATTCAAAAAGCTGATTTTGCCATTGCAGCTTCAATGTATGTATTTTCATATTGCTCGTGTCAATTTGGGATTAATTCAGAAGCCGGTCTTTTGTTCACAAATTCAACAGAGCAGCTTTTTGATTCACTATAACAATGCTGTGCCTGTCTGCCTTCCTTCTTCTCCATAGCAACGGCAGCCAGCTCATGGGTGTGCAGTATTTAGAGCTGTCTGCCAAAATGATGGACAACTGTGCCGCTCTGGTTGCCTACTGGTTATGACACATGCCACATTACTGCAATGTCTGGGGCTTGATTCCAGTAACAGTTTGAAATAATTCAATCTGAAGGCATTAACCTGCACTTACATTATTGTTGCATTACCCAGCAGAGTCCTGCATGTCAATATTAAGTGGCATCAGGAGGATTTTAAGTAAGCTTTTGGGAAATTGCGACACAGATTGGGGAAACTCATGTTCCTAAAATTTAAAAAAAAAAATCAGTCTCCTTTACTGTAGTTTATTTAGCATCACTCACACACACGGTTCGAGGTGTGTGTTTTCCTCTATCGTAGTGAGGTTGTGAGTGTGGAAAATTATCTGTCTCTGCTGGGGGCTGTTGTTGCCAAATTTTTAAAGCTCTCTTCTTCTTTTTTTTTTTTTAACTCCAAGGCATTCTCATGAAAAATCAAATATGGTTTTGTTTTTTGTTTTTTTTTGTTAAAGATAGCAAACACAGACAGAGCAAAGTGAAAGTATTTACACACACTGTTTTTGGTTTTGTTTTTTTGTTTTTCTTAATAACCTCGTAAACGTAGAGGCGGTCGACCTCAGTTGAAATGTTCATTTTGTTATTCTGTCCCTGTCTTTAGAACTTCATGGGGAATATAATGAACTTTCAGAGACACCGCTGCTCGAAACTTCTGTAAACCGTTGTGGCTCTGATTGATTGTGTATGTGTGTCAATGACTTTGTGTATTCCACCGGCTCCTACAGTTCTCTCTCCTCAGCGCTTTTCCGGGATACAATGAAGAGAATTAATCATAGAATTAATCTTTTTCTTTCAACCCTTGTCTCTCCACTCTTTTCAGATTCTCTCTCTTAGATCAGTACTTTTGTATGCACATAAACTGATTCTCTTTCATCTCCTCTATTGTCCTTGCTTTGACTCGTCCCTCCGCTTCTCCTCTCATTCTGTTCTCCTCTTTGCCGATGTTGCTTCTACTCTTAGGTAAGAAGACAGACAGGCAGATATTCGGTGTTAGACTTTCAAGGCCCTCAGGTACTTAGAGATGTAAGACGTGATACTTTCAGATGTATAACACATAGCCTACACACACACATACACACAAACACACAGATTCTAGATACTCACTGCTAACTGCTTGATGTGTGGTTTCTGCTACAAGTTGGTTGTTTTACTTTTTGTATGTCTATTTTTTTACCCAAATAGGATCCCTCCCTTGATTCATTTTGGGAGAGTTTCATTTTCACATTTGGAAGAATAGAGCACAATTTGCATTTTCCAAGTGTTCCTGAAATTATTCAGCTGTTTTACTGCAATTTCTTACATACAGCTGCTGCACCGTGGCTCTCTGCAGATAATCGTCCCCGGGAAGTCAGTTGGTCTGTGACCACCATAACTGTTAGGCAGTGGGGCAGTGATTTAAATACTGCCTTATAATGTATCTGCCAATAATGAGGCGAAAAATGGGACACATTGTGGAAACAATGACAATACCAATGTAGAATGTAGGCTAATGATCTCTGTGGCTTTTTATATGAGAAAAGATTCAATTATTCAGAACAAAAATAGTTCATTAAAACATAATTAGAACAAAATAACTTTTGCAAACTAATTTTCCTTGTCCAGCCTCATTTGGAAAATGTGTCTCATTTGGAAAAATTATGTCTTTCTGGATTCTTTCCAGAAGCTGTATAATGGTAATTCTGCTCAGCTTATCCTAGCTAAGTATGTGTTTATAGACCCCAAATTCTGCCATGACTCTTGGCCGAAATTAAAGTTGATAATGATGGTGTGGCGGCATTCTTCTTCAGTGAATTGATTTTAAGTTTTGGTGTGACAGTGCTGGGCCGCTTTGTGTTAGATGATAAAACCTCTGGGGTTTTGCAGCACTCACAGGATCCCAGTTGTCCTCCGCTTCCTGCACTTGAGTGAAATATGCAACACATCCCTCCTTCCTGTCTTTGTTTAATTTACATGTTAACGTAATTTACAGGAACATTTTAAAGTTTTATGCCTCTAGTAATCGTAACACTTTACAATTTGTACCCTGGTTCTTGATCTGCCTGGTCCCTACATACACAACCTATAAAAACCTCTATGTAAACTGTATACATAAAACCTTGTGTTTCACATCCTCGTGCAGTTCAGCGCCGTGTGTCAGACATTCATCTGTAAATGTTCCCACTAGATTTCAAATCTCAAGCACAGTAAAGTGTCAGCAAATTAGTGGGCAGAGTTCAACACTGTGGGATGCATCAATACCAGGCTTTGATGTCAAAAGTACAATTCAAAAGTAGGAGAATGAAGTTATTATTTCTCGTCTAAGAATTGTGGCAGTGCAGTATGTGCTCATTATTGAGGTTTGAAGTTGTAAATGTACCGTACGCTTCTATAGGTGAAGAATGTTGATAGGGAGAAAAAAAACACTACAAAAAGAAACTGTTGGCAGTGTCTTCCAGCCTGAGCCAAATATTCCAACAGCCAGACAAAATGGGGCATGTTTGTTTTTGTAAATTAAGGTGCAGGTCCGTGCTATGGCACAAGCCAACAATTTGAGCTCCCGTGGCAAGCTTACTTAGCTGTGACAAACAGGTACCTGGTCATTTTATGACCTGAGGTGCTGATGCAGCACAGGCGCAGCCCGGGGCACAGACGGGAAATGGGTTGAATTAAGGAGAATAAATTGTAGGTGTGTTAGAAGTTGGCAACGGTTACAGTCGATCAGATCAGCTAATCTTTTTTTCTTTCACAAGCAAAGCGTTCCCTGTCACGGGACACTGACAGATGCATAATGGAGTGGGTAATCCAGGCCAACCTTGCCCAAGAGGAGAACACTTTTTTAAATGAAGAAAAAAATGAAAAATAAAGCAAGTGAGCCAGAAAGAACTGACCAGTTTTTCAGAGCATGGTCACTGCAATGTTGGCTTTAATTTCGAGCCTCTAATGAAAAACCAATAATTGGTACATGGAGGTTTATAGAGAACACATCGCATTTATCCTCTACATTTGTTTTGAATTGCAGATGAATTGACTTTATTCAATACTTTCAAAAGAAACAACCAGAACCCAGCTTCACATAGACATTCTTGCAGCAAGGCATCAATGATAAACACTGAGAGGCCATAAAGCTTATTTTGATTGTGGTCCTTGAGGCCTTATGGCACCCAAGAAGTGTTTTTACCTATAATAGGTGTCTTGAGTTTATGAAGACACTTCCCTTCCTGTATTATTTTTGTGTCTCCAGGATACCAGAAGCTACCACAACACAACAGCAAAATTGTCCACAAAAAACAAATTCTGTCCACAAACTCTCAAGCACATTGTGCAGTCTAATCCATGTCTTTTTTATCCAGCCGTATGCTAGGTCGTCCTTTACCAGTGCTTCGGTCAGGGCGCAGATTGTTATGTAAGTAGCATTAACTCTTGACATGCCTTGGGGACGTGGGGGAGGTGGGGGGTTGTGCACCTGGCAGGGACCCTTGAAGACATGACAACATGCAGCGTTCTAGGATGGCTGGGATTTGATCCGTGCTAACCACTGAGGGGCTGTGCTGTCTGTGATGGTGATGATTGATGAAGCAGTCCCTCAGCAGCTCTGATATCTGCTCGCAAGCCTCTTAATCATGAAAGATGACAAATAAAATCCCCTCCAAAAATGAGCTAAATTTGTTTGTTTGGGGAGGGGGGTTCAGAAGAAACTGAATGATATTGAAGCACTGTTCCCATTCAGCAGTGTGACCATAGTCAAGTATTTCTGCTGGTAAAAGATGGCTCACTTAAATGTATCACGGGAGAACTCGCTCCTCTCAGTCTTGCAGAGTGTGGGTGCACTGGGGCAGTCACTATATTTCAGTGGGATGACACTGGTGGCAGCTGTAACATTATCATCTGGACTTTTAGACATCCTCTCCTCTCCTCTCCTCTCCTCTTCTCTTCCTCCTCTTCCTCCTCTCACACCACCTTTCTGATTGTCTCCATTTTTTCAGCTCCCTGGGACTGTCACACAAACCAAGATGAGAAACCAGGCAAGCAGCTTTGTGCCAGCTGACAGGAGGATAGTGTGTGTGCGTGTGTGTGTGTGTTGGTTTATGTCTCATGGCACAGGACTGTTTGTTTTGGGAACCAGGTTTGTTGTGTTTACTTGCTATAGTATGAACATGGTGAGTGTGTGTAATCAATGAGTGCGTGTGGGATTGCTTTTGGGGTTGTTGTTAGATGTCCCGCTTTTCTCACAACTGGACGTACACAGTAAAACCTACACAAAGTAGTGTACGCACACACGATGTTTCACTCCGACACTCCTCCTTCCATGACTGTCAATCATTCTCTCTATGAAAGTCAAGCTGTCAATCTCCTTCTCTCGTTAGCTGTTTTTAGACTCAAAATGATCATGAGGATTAGCAAGCACACTGTAGCACAGACAAAAACGTTGTAAGCATCTCACCCCGACCACAGTTGCCGTTTGTAACCTTTAAGTACTGGTCACTCTGCTACATTACGCTCCTTTACAAAACATCAACACTCAGATTAGCCTGAGGATTTTTTTTAAAGAAAATAATAGAATCCATGCTTTACCTCTTCATGGCGAAATGACTTGTTGGAATTGTGTTGTTTTTGCTCTTGAGGAATGATGTTTTCATCAGCTGTTATGTCATTAAACCAATGAAGGGAAACTTTATTTTAGAGCTCTATTTCTGACTTGAGTGCAAAAACCTGCAGTTGGTAAATGTTATAAAGTCCCACCTAATCCTGAAAACTTTTGAACTCAAGTGGTCACCTGAGTTAGAAATTTAAAAGTGCATTCTTGGAGAAAATGTAGACTGAAAAAATTATATTATATTATCATCATTACGTATTAATTCCAACTTTGCACAATAGTTTGACAGTATGACAGAATGTGTCGCTGCAGGGTTTAAGGCGAAATAATGATAAGGTGCTTTTTTTGTGTGTGTGTGCTGTTGTGGATGTGTCTGTCCGGATGTAGAACAGCAGGGAAAGGCACAAATCACAAGTCACATGGAGCAAGTTTGGTACTCACGGAGGACGGAGGCACAGGGCTTGAGTCCATGTGAAGCGCTCCAGTCATTGTTAGTTGGTACAAGTGGAAAAGGATGGATGTCAGTTAAGGTGCGAGTGAAACCTCAGGGTACAGTTTTTGATGAGTTTGACATTTGGTTGGGAGCTTTGGAATCTAGTGATAGTGCCAGTAAATCATTCTAGCCACAAGGTGTTTTGAGTTTATCTACTGCATGGTTTGACAAATAAATGGTGAGAGGCGGGAAGCAGTTATGGCTTTGCAGAGTGTAAAGATCATTGCGAAATAAAGTGTAAAGTGCATGGACTGTAGATGGTGATTAATGCATTCAGGCAGTTAAAGGGTTACAGTGGAACCCTGGGGCACAGAGTGGGACAGTGCAGATTTCCCGCCCCCACAGCCAGGAGGGTGAGACCGGTGGAAGTAGAAGAAGCCAACTGTTGTTGCTTGATTAAAATGGAATAATCCCAGTTTACTACCAGTTCTCAGTAGACAAGGAAATGGACACTGACAAGAGTCTAGCTATGACAATGGGTCCTATATTAGCTATGGAGAAATTCTCTCAGCGCTGCGACTTGAGGACCGGGTGGAGGTTTCAGGGGGCATTTAGTGATGATACTTGGTGGCTTTTTCTAAAATATAGTGTGTGAATTTCGCAAAGAGGAAGCAGGATGTAATAATCCGGTAATGTGTCCCTCCGTCTCCACCACATCAAACTGACTCCAACAGTTTCTCTGTTTTACTTTTTATTGACGCTCCCTCTCTTACATTTATCTTCTCCTCTCTTTTATCTTTATCCACTTCCCTAGTTTTATGATTATCTCTCTTTCATCCTCTATAACTTTGGGTCTGTGCTATCTCTCCCCTTACTCTCATTTTATATCCAGACTGTCCTTCTACTGTCCTCTATTCCCTTCTTCCTTTGTTGATTTTCCTTCCCTGTGTGTCATCCCCAATCCTTATTGTTTTGACTCACCTGTGCAATTTTATCTTATCTCTCAGTTTTAAACATCAGTCATTTAATCAATATTTCTAACACTTTTCCTCTACGATTCCATCTCCTCCACTCTGCTTCTTATCTCTCTCTTTTTCTGTTTCATTTTGCCATCCGACTCCTTTTGCTCATAGTTCTGGGCAATGCTTGTGAAGCATATTGGCACAGGTTGGTGGTCAGTGAGTTTCACCATGATTACATACACACACACACACATCGACTTGACTTGTTTTGGACGGCTGATGAGCAGTGCCAGATTCTCTGCATCCGTGCCGATCAGAACTGCTCAAGAAACCTCATTAGGCCTCCTGGCCACAGTATGGCACTGGCTTCAGTACCTGCCAGCAGGCTTTTTCATTCTGGGAGGAATTTTGAAGTCCTGGGGCTCGACACTTCTCGACATCGGCAAGTAACACAGAATCGCTGATCATACTCCAAATCAGTATTCTAGTCTTGGGTGGCAATCCTGCTATATCTCTACAAAAAAAATAAAAAAAACAACAACCGAGAAACTTGCTACTCCTTTGTCCTGAAGGTGTGAAATTAATCCCAGTTCCTTGTTTTATAAGGGAGAGTTGTAGTTGTTGCTAGGCAACACATAATCAGCTGTCAGTGATGTTGCTGGGGGAATATATACAATAACCATCAACAGAAGCCAACAGTGAGTTGCTGCTGAACTAAGAAGCTGTGGGTTCATTTGCATCATGATTATACAGTAGATGCAGAACTATTCCTGCGCTCCCTGGGCACTCAGAACAGGAGCCTCTGGCTACGCTGTGTGTGGGAAGTCCTGTGAATCTGAACACTTGTGGTTTGGCAAGAGATCAGCACAAAGGTATCTGCATGTCCGCTGACTCATCATTCGTTTTCCCAGTGGTTTGATATCGCAGACATCAGTGCCTTTCAGCATGGCGCTTAACCTTCAGTAGTTCAAGTCGAATCAACATGGAAAAAAATGTGCATGATGTTTGGTTATACACTGTTAAGTTGTCAGTATGTCAGAATTTTGATACAGTGCCAGGAGAAAAAAACCCCACCATGTTTGATCTGGAGGCGTGCGATTCAAATCTGTATCACAGTGTTTCATGGCTAAGCAATAATAATATACAGAGCAATATGAGACCTGGTTACAAACCATATCCACGTAGAGTCTTGAGAGCCATGTTAACAAACACTGGTCCAGAAAAGTACAGTTCTATTATGATACTCATCCTGCACTTAACAGTATCACACATGGGCTAAAATATTACAGTAGAATAAGAACTTGAGTCATAAATGAAAAGTCCAGTGCAAACACCAAAACTAAGGGGGTTGATACTCTAACTTCAGGGTAAACAACTGGACGTCTTAGAAATGTCAGTAAAAATGCAAATAAATTGAGCAAATGTACCTCATGACATTGACGAGATGAAAAATTCGAATCATGGAGGGGACGTTATGTCATGGGTAATATGATATGGCACAGCACTACTCATTCCTGTACCACAGCAAGAGTAAAAGAAAAAACCTCAGCATACTAAATACAATATATTCTTTATTAACAGCCAGCACACGTCAGGTCTGGACTTCCCGTGGCTGATGTCCAGCTGGCTGCTTCAGGAACTGTCTGATTCAGCCTGTACATCAGGTCACATGGTGTGTTTGCTGCTGCAGATAAATGCTTGAACAGCTGCAGGTTGAAGACCAGTTGATTTGCTTCCCCACTGGTTCATCTTTCCAGCTTTGCCTTATAAAACTGATTGTAGATCTGTTATCATTATACCTTATACAGTGACGCAACTTAGGCCCGGTCGCATTATGGGCCAATGAACTGAGCTGTGATCCATGTTCTCAGTGTGTGTGTGTGTGTGTGAGAGAGAGAGAGAGAGAGAGAGAGAGAGAGAGAGAGAGAGACAGAGCCTCCCGCAGTAAAGTCCAGAGTCATGACATCCTTCCAGCTGCTTGGCAGTTCGCCGTTGTGTGCTGTTGTAATGACTGAGAGACAGAAGCTCCACTTTGATCCTCTTTTATTCTCCATCTTTCATCATCATCATCATCACAACCACACCCCAGCTTCCACCACGAAATAAGATAATGATAGAAATACCCCCATTCCTCTGTGTGTGTGTGTGTGTGTGTGTGTGTGTGTGTGTGTGTGTGTGTGTGTGTGGTCTCCTGACTGCAGTAGCATACCATCAATCCTCAAGCTGTCAGGGTCTAGTCAGCTCTGCCCGCCGCTGGCATTCTTATGCACCAAGTTACATAATAAAGAAAGAAAGAGGGACAAATGGAAGGACAGTGATGAAGGTGTGAGATGAGCAAATAAGAGAGGGGGAAGCACAAGGATGTTTATAGCTTTTTAAAATGAGGGCTGCCTGTTAGAAAAGAGCATTGAATTCCTCTTGCAGCGCTGTTTTTGTTTTTCCTGGTTTGTCTCATTGTATGTTACTGCCATGTTAGTCTCCTTGTGAGACGCTTTAAACACTCTTTTCACACACTTCCTCTGCTCTGACTCTCGCTGCTCTGAGAGAAGCTCACTTAGCAAGCCTGCGAGCTGCCAATCAGCATAACAGCACTGTGTGTGGCCTGTAGACTGTGTTCTAATGATCAGAGGTAGCTGCTGTGTGGCCAGAAATCATTGTTATCTACTCACAACCTACTTGGAACTCAAGTTTACGCTGCAGCTGATCGGCGGTGGAGCCAATAAAAGCTTTTGATTGGTGCAAAGTTATTGGATACAGATGATAGCAAGTGTTGGTTTCTCTTCATCCAGTGTAGAAGAGGAAACAGAAGAAGGGACTCGGTGATTGACTTCACGCTACCACACTTTCAGTATAATTTAAGGCTTCATGTTCACATAAGTGACCCCCTACAGTTCAGAGTATTTTAGCTCGAAGCTCAAGTATTCATGGAATAGAAAATAAACAGAATTGTAGGAACCCAAAGCTTTGGTTTGTTGTAAAGAAAAGTCAGAAACACAAGAAAATATTGTGTCCATTTATAATAGTTCAATTTCAACAACCTGGACTCATTTGCTGTAACTCCACACAGAATAACTGACCGGTTTGGAAATTCATAGTATTCATTTTGGCACATAATGCTGTTTCCTATCCTGATCATGTGCTACTGCAGTATTTCCTGCATTTTAATGTAGTCTGATTTCACCCTCAAAATCAGATACAAGTGAGGCGGAGAGTGAGAAATCAGTCGCAAATTCCGTGAGTATTACAGAGAAACTGTAAGGAGACAATGGGAATAAATGGGACACAAAGATGAAGAACTGCAACCAAGTCCAAAGAGCCTCGTTGATGAAGAGGGTGAGGGGGGAAGTGAAGATGCTGCTACCGGCTCTACGTTAGACTCTGCTCCTAAGGGGGTTTCTGTATTGATGTAAACCTGCAAGTTCAAAGCCCATGTGGGTTATGGTTTTGAGACGCCAGGCTGTGGTGTATTCTCACCCCTCCTTTGAGTGTTTGTTGCAAATATATCCAGCAAAGTGCCTTTAGTTGATGTGGGAGACTCAGATGTATACACTACAATATGTCTGTGGGCATTCAATTATTATTTCAGAGCGGGGGAAGTGATTCTTTGGTGTTTCTCATCCCTTCTCACCTCTTTATCCCCGTCAGTTTGGAAAAAATATATATATGCACACCAACACACAGCATCACTAGCAAGTTAAGAGAATAAAGAATCATTCAAAATAGAAAAGAGCCTGTCTCCTTGCATAACAACAGTATTAATTAGGGCTTCAAAATAAATTGAAATTAATGACGAATTGAGATATGTGCCTGCTGCAATTTTCAAATAGCACAATCACAAAGTTGGCCCATCATACCAACGGAATATGACGTGTAAAGCGGCACGCTTCCTGTGATTGGTGCGGATGGGGTTCACACCAGAAGTAAACCGCTCTAGAGTTCACTTGATAGTGGTCTGAGACCACCCCTACCAGGCGGAGCCGAGAGTGGTCGACTGGTCCGCACCAGAGTTCGAGGCAAGCGTTCGCACCAACCAAAACAAACTGCACCAAGGAGGTAAACACTCCAGGGTTCAGTTCAACTGGACTAAACAAGGCGGTGGAGCCTGGTGTGAATGCGACCTTAGTTTTAATAGTACTCTAGTATCTCTCTCGTATAAAATGAGCGGTGATATTTATTGATTTATTTGTTTGTGTTTTACCTGTAAAACGTAAACTCGCGATTTAATAAACATGAGGCAAGGTGGGAGGGTTTGGAGGCATGTATTTAATCTTTATCTTCACCACGGAGGTTCCAATTTCACCAGCATCTTGTTGGTTCTTTTGTTGTTGTTTCAGATTATACAAAGACTGTGGAGTGGAGTAATAGTGCATATGGGGCACGACAGGTCCGGACAGCTGAAGTGGCCTTCGCTGAGGTGTGCGCGCTACAGAGGCCCTTCTAGTATTCCAAATAGCGTTTTAAATACCATCTGTGTGGGTGCGCTGTGCTGTTATTGTATCGGCTCTGAACACCCTGGTGTTTCACACTTTCAAAGAACCACAGGATAACTTTGTTCCTGAAGTATGTGGGTGTCACACACAAAATAAAGAATTCGCATTTACAAACTTTACCTCTTATCTCAACAGTGAACACATTCAAACTTTTTTTTAGGGGTTCCAATGTATTTCAGCCCCGTGGCCTTCATTAGAATTAGGTGCGTGGGTTCAGGGATACTGAGCCGTGGGGTGTGATTGATGACACGTCTAGGTGTGTGTGTGTGTGTGTGTGTGTGTGTGTGTGTGTGTGTGTGTGTGTGTGTGTGTGTGTGTGTGTGTGTGTGTGTTGTATATCTATGGTGTACCTAGTTTGTATGAGTGGAACAAGTCATGCTATACCCCCCCCCCTTCCTCCGTGAATAAAAATGACAAACAATGTCACACGTTCTAAGAGGATGTTTTAAGGGTTTTAAGGAACTCTTTTATACAAACTTGGCCATTAGCACATTGCTGTTTTTCACTGCCTAATAAAAAGTAAAGCTGGTGGAGAGGGCCCCTCTAAATCACTCTGATTTACCTTTGTGTGTGTGTGTGTGTGTGTGTGTGTGTGTATGTGTTGTGTTGGGGGGGGGTATTTAAAGGAGTGTAGGAGACTCGAGTGTTTGCACACACACCGGCCGTATCGTCATGAGGGAAGAGCCAGCCTGTTTGCCGCAGAGCATGTACTTGAGAAAGGACACCTGAGTTTGTAAATCAGTCCTTCTCTCCCTCTCTCTCTCTCTCTCTCTCTCTCTCTCTCTCTCTCTCTGTCCCGCCCGCTCTCTCTCTCACTGTCTGTTGCTCTCATTTATCTCTCACTTTGTAATAATCTTTCATTCCTTCCGGTGTCTCTTCACCTCTTTTGCTCTTATTTGTTATGCCCCCTTTTTCATTGTGTTTGACTTTTTTTCCCTGTCTCTCCATCTGCTTGTGCCTCCTCAGCTTTACCCCAGTTTTCAGTTTTAATTCACGTATCATTAGTTTGTCTTTATTTCTTCTTCTTCATCCTTTCTTGGATCAGAAATGTCGCTTTGATACCGAACATATGTCTCCAACACCAACTCTTTGTACTCTGACTGGTAATTATTTCTTTCAAAGCTGTCTGCCAATTTGTTTCTCGCCGTTCTCGCCTTACCTTCTGTTGTTTTCTCAAACGTCTGAGGGTGGGAAAACCCTACAGATTTTTTTTTTTTTTTTTTTTAAAGATTAACAATTTAGCCCTAATTAGGCTGTCTCACAAAAACTTACACGATGATAGTGGATTTTCAATACCAAGGCAAAGTCTCTCAACAACATTCCAATGTGGAAAATTTTGCTGGAATGAAAATTCCCACAGTTCCTAGTTAGATCAATGAATTTGCAAGAAGTCTCGAAGTGTTTATCCTCCCATTAGAGCACATTAGAAGGCCGAGACACACTCCCCGAGCTCTTTAAGTAAACTGTATAGACAGCTACTCACTGTTTGATGTTTTGCCAGAAGGTTGCGTTGTTTTTTTAATTCATTTATTTGTTTCTATGGTGACGTGAAAAAGCATCGAGACTGAGCGTTTGAAATTAAAATTGTTTGGCTTCAGCTCAGAATTTTTAAAAGCCATCTCCGGTGAGCATGCCCTGAACTTTCCACGTTACTGGAGTGGTTAGCATTTTTAATGAGCTTCTAGATGTATGAATTAAAAAAAAACAAACATTCGTCAAGATGTGTATTAGGGAATAATAATTAGATATTCCAGTGGTAAATTGAGCATGATAGTGTAAGTCATTAAAGATGAACATGAAAATCGTTTTCTTTATCTGAGCACAAGTTTGCATCAAGTTTAACCCTTCGTCCTCATCCGCCCTTACTTTTCTGTAGACCTTGTTTACTCATCATATTTATTCCACGCTGCACTGCCTCTGACTAAATCAGAGCCGGGCCCAGTCACAGCTAAATCCTCATAGAATCCTTTCATACTTTGAAATGCAAAAAAAAAAAAAGAAGCTAGAAATAGCACCTCACAGTAAGTTATTAAGTGTGTGGCGGTGTTCAGGGGGCGAGAAACTTTCACAAGCCATTGCACCGACAGCATTTTCCAACCTCACAGCATAATTAGTACATTCATTTCCTGCACAAAAAAGCCCCATCTGTCAAATATATGTAATCTATCTGTCCAGTTACAAATTAAAGCTGTGTACCGGGCACTAAAATGGTTTTATCTGCTGACCCCACATGCACTAAAATTAATGCTGATTCCTCCGTTTGTCCTTGAAGGTACATAATTGTAAAAGGCAGCAGGACAAATCACCATTGTGGCTCCAGTGAAACGTATGCATGAAGCTCACAACCACTCACAACTGCGCCTCACAAAATCTAGATGTGCTCACACTTCTCTGCTTCATAGAAGATGGGCAGTTGAGAGGCTGTGTGTGTGTGTGTGTGTGTGTGTGTGTGTGTGTGTGTGTGTGTGTGTATCATATTTCATCTCTCTGATTAATATGCATCAGAGGTACAGGGGCCGAGGAGCAACTGAAGGGTTGCTAGTTTGATCCCCGCTTCCCCTGGAGTCTTTTAAGGAGTCCTTGAGCAGGTCAAATCTGATGTTCATTCTTACATATACTTGCTAAAAAATAAAAATAAAAAAAAACACCAAGCCAAATAGAAATAAGAATATAAGAAGAATATTTGACTAACACCAAATGCAGTCAAATTGACTTCAAAGGAGCTAAAAATAACATACATTTTTGTCAAAAGAAAGAAACTACATTAAAATCGGCTGTATAAAACCTTAGGAGACACATTAAGACTCACTGTTAAAAAAAAAAAAAAAAAAAAGGTTCATTTTCCAAGATTAATGCTCAGGCTTTTGTCAACCAAAGCTGGACTTCATAAAAAGAGGATGAGCCGATATGATGAAAACTGCATGACACAGGACGAAGACAACATTAAAAGATAACTGCCAAAAGCAATAATCTCTTCCTGTTTTGTTGTTCTTTAATTCGACCTCAGGTTGACACAAAGCTTAAGAAAAAAACACCCTGAAGTTGCACTGTAATACTGTACTTATCTAGTTAGCTCGCTAATTACGTTTCCACTTCTCAGCCTCGATGTTGTAATTGCATTGCTTGTAATTTCAATTTGTGTGCACCAACACGTAGACGCGCGATTGCTGTCGCCGTTGTTGAAATAAGATGCTCAGATGCGCTCAGCAGCGTACATATCAACACGTGTTGTGCATACGTGTGTGTGCACACAGAAACGTGATTGTATGTATTCACACCTCTCGCTGGAAAACACATAATCATTCTGTCACCGAATGTCAACTCAGCTCAACTCTCCCATGAGGGGCGTTGTCGGTTAGAGATTGTACGTAGCTTTGGTGAGCGTCGCACACTTGGTCCCAGTGTAATATTGGCTTTGTGTGTGAGAGAGGGAATTAGAGAGACGTGTGTGTGTGTGTGTTTGGGGGGGGGGGGGGGCGGCGACAGTGATGAGATATGTTGCATAAGGAGATGCAGTGGAGTGTGAAAGAGAACAGGTGGCTTCTGTTTCTGCCATCTAGCTTTATTTGCCATCTTCCGTGTGTGTGTGTGCGTGTGTGTGTGTGTGTGCGTGTGCGCGCGCGCGCATGCGTGCGTGTGGCAGTGGAAGAGTGAGTTAGTGTGTTCCCAGAGCTTTTCAATGGGAGATTTGCTCAGACTTCGTGGTCATATCTCCATGTAGACACGTTACCTTGCCCCGCTTGTGTGTGTGTGTGTATTGTGTGTGTGTGTTTTATTTCTTTAGTGAGCAGGGTTCCGCTTGGTTTAGAAACATTTAGAACAAGCTGAGGGAGCCCAGAGAGCTCATTCTCCAAATGTCACCCAATTAACAATCTATAGTGAACACACAGCACACTCTTCACTCTGGCTGTCTGTGGCTCTATTTGTCTCCTCCTGCCTGTGTCTCCCTCTCCCTCTCACACTTCTGTTCCCTCCAGACAAGTCCAGTGGATTACTGCTGAAACACATTAGGTACAAATCGCACTGTTGCTGACAGACCGACAGAGAGACAGCATCCCAATCAGAAACAGCAATGTGGCAAAGCAGAGCATCATTACTGGAGCCAGACAGAACGTTAATGGGAACGCCTCTTTTTCGTCTCTCTCGTCTCTTTCAGCCCAACCATCCAGGCCGGTGGTCAGGACCAGGCAGCAGCAGCAGCAACCTCCCCCCAAGGGAGCGAAGGGTAGCGCGGGCCGTGGGGGCAACACTCGCAGGGGACCACTATAACCAGCACCACTACACACCTCTGCACAGCTGGCCTCTCTCCTCTGACCGACACATTCCCAGAGAGGATCACAACTACCAGGGCATCTCTGCACCGCCCCTGGCCCGTAACCCTGCTCCTATTCTTGCTCCCATCTCCTCCAACCTGTCCTCCACCACCTCTGCATCAGCCCATGTTTCACTGACGTCAACTGCCCAGCCTCAACTTTCACACGCGGGCCTGAGTCCAAATCAATGCCCAGGCTCCGGCTCGGCGCCTTCTAATCACACTGCGATCCCATCGCTGTCCTCCAGACAGCCAGAGAGAGTCTCCTCCTCCTCAGAGTCCTTAACTCCAGGAGGAGGAGGAGGAGGAGGGGTGAGTCTATCAGGTGGGATGCGAAGAGGAGAGCATCATCATCATTCAAGCCATATCCCCCGTGCTGTCGGGACCAGCGCCTCCTCAAGCCTCCACAGTCTGAGCAGAGCAAGCCCATCCCCGAGCATCTCATCTTCTGATCAGATCTCCCCTCCACCCCCTACCCCTCCCTCATCCTCCCTGTCCTCCTCCTCCTCCTCCCCATTTACAGGTCGTTTGGGGCAACCACCTCGAGGCCCTCTGTCCCTGCATAGTTACAGTCGTAAGAATGTCTTCCTCCAACATTCCCTTCATACTGCTGAACTCCAAGCTCTGACCCAGAGAGACACTTGAGGCTACAAAGAGTTCCAGTGCCCCAAACATCAGCAGCCATATCACTGACTTAAAACCTGCTGCTTTTTTGGTACAAGCTGCTGCCATGTCCCAGTTTATCATCTCTCCTTACAATTCAGACCAACCTCTGTTGACATTCCGTTCTTTTATTTGTTCACTTAAATACGAACACAGAGGCGAGTGCACACACATCAGACTGTGAGTAGGAAAAAGGCACTCACTCATCTATCAGAACTCCCACGTGGTGTCATGCTGACAGCTTAGATGTGCTTACACCCACAGACATACAAAGTGCACACAGACCACACAACCGTGCATGTAATCAGATCTACTCGGACACACACACACACACACACACACTCACTCACTCACTCACTCACTTCATCAGCAGTATCTCCACTCTACAATCCGCACAGATAACAGGATGTTAAACCTGAAAAAAAGAGTGTGTGACCAGATTTATTTTTTTAATCATTTTATCTTATCTGTTTTTGTTTGTTTTTTTTAACCAGAGAAAAATCATTTGCTGCTTACTGTGGGACTGACTGTAATTTATGCTTGTAAGAATATATCGCCACATTGCCAAGATCTACATCAGATCACCTCCTCGGCCGAGAGGAAGCAGATAAAGACGATCCGCCACGCGCACCATCCTTTCACTGCATGCTTTTTAAACTTTAGGGAACACACAGGTGAGTGTTTTGTACCACAATAAAAGTGGGTTAGGAACTTTTTAAACCTTTTAATCATCATCTCCATATCAACTCTCACCTCAGTGTATCAAGAAGGGAATAAAACCTGCCATAACCTTTAAGCCAGGAGCCTGTTTCAGGGGAACAGCTGTTACTAAATACTGGCCCGCAGGTTTTTTTTTTTTTTATAGGCATCCACAGTCAAGAACTAACTGAACAGTTTTCCCCCAAAACTGAAGAAATAGAATGTGATTTTGAGATTTGGAACAAAAAGCATTCTGTGTTTTTTTTTTCCTTTCTCCCCCAAAATAGGAAAAGAAATGTGAAGTTATGGAATGTTGGTTCTGCAGTTCTTCCTTTGGTCTGAATATTCCTACTGGTGCTCTGATAAATATTGTTGACAGTATGGCAGTGTCTATTTTCTGGATTCAAAGAGTAAAATAACTAAATGGAACCAGGCTCGAAGGGAAATTGTATAAATCGTGTGGATGTTTGAGCGTGTGTGTGTGTGTGTGTGTGTGTGTGTGTGTGTGTGTGTGTTTGCACGCCTCATGAGGCACCAACCTGGCAGAGATGAAGAACGACCTGAAGGAAGACTGCTCTGCCCGCACCTGTGTAAGCTAGTACTTTTCTTCAGTCTGTTTCACTCGCGTGTTCGTTTCTTTCTGTTCTCATTTGTAACCGCTGTCCCTTCTTCTTCTGTCCTTTTCCCTCACATTTCCCCTCCCCTCTCTTTATTAATCTATCCTTTTCTAGTGTATAATCTATTACACCCCCCCAGTCTCTCTCTTTTTCTTCATCTCACCCCCCCCCCCCTCCCCACATGCACACACACCTCTCCATTTAAGCCCTCATGCTGAGCTTGAATTGTCACACGGTGTATCAGCTACACACTCTGCTGCAGTGGCTCTTAGTCAATAATCAAGGAGTAATTTTACACCTGGTGAATACATTTAACTGCCTGGTAGGACAGCAGGCCAGCAGTAATGTGGCCCCTGAGGTCCTGGAATGAGAGCCACAGCTGGACACTTTCAGCTAAACATTCCCATCCCTTGCTTTTGTTTACATGGTGGAGAGGAACTGTGCGCGTTCCTGTCAAAGTCTACATCAAGTTGTTCAATCAATTCATTCATTGTCCAATCAAAATTTTTGTATTTTTTTTGGTAAAAATACACCGCCATGATCTTTTTACCGCCATATGATGAGGCGGAACGCGGCAGAAACACATCAATCAGGCGATGCTTTTGTTGCGGTCGGTTTACGTCACGTACCGTTGTTGAGACCCGAGAGAGGAGACCACCAACACTGTTGTCCAACTGTGAATTGAAGTAAAGCTGCTGCCGGTGAATAACAATAACATCAATATTTTTTTTAATATAAAATACAAAACGGTAGCGATGTAACAATATCAAAATCTCACAATAGACAGTACCTCAGTAACAAGTCCACGCCAGGATTTTTGAATGCTGTATTTATAGGAGGAAAAAAAAAGGGGATGAATAAATTTCTCCTCTCTCATGTCTTAACACATGGAAACTGAAATGCTTCCAAGTGTCAGATTTAAGCAGCGTGCGTTGTTTTCGCTCCTCCGGTGAAGGTGGGGCGTAAAGGATGATTGGTGGGCAAGGGTCAATGGTAACGATGTCGTGACGGTTTTGTCATTTCGTTACCGTGAAACAGACGATACGCTACGTCCATGCAGCTTAAGCAGCACCCAGAGTGCGATGCAGTTGTTCTCAGGGGTTCTGGAATGTAATATGACGCACCAGTACCCTGCAGTGGTGTGTGGTCACTATCATTCCACATGTTTCTATGAGATTGGCTCTTTTTTGTTTGTTTGTTTTTTTTTTGTTCACTGTGTTTCATCCAGCCGTGTTCAACGTGTCAATCATACCTCGACATCACATATTTTAGCACGGGAAGCAGAAGAAGAAGCCACACCCCAGTTTTCAACGTGGCGCGTGTCTTTTTTAAATGAACATGTTTAATTTTCAAGGGGTAAACTCCTGCAATTAAGAAGCCACTTTTTATTTTGTTGGGAAGTTAATATTTAATGCCTTATTTATGTTTATTGCCATAGACACAGTTTTCCTAAAAGAAAAAAAAACACCTTGGCACTAATAACTAAAGATGAAAGACCTAATAACAATCATGATGGGAATGGAAGTGATATTAATTATGGTGTTATTATTGTAATTTTAATAAATCACACATAATATAATGTCTTAGACTTTTAATGTGCTAATTGTATTTTTTTTTTGCTGTTTTGTTTTTTTTTAAACCGCTTTAACAATGAAAACGAAGCTGTATAATTGTACATAAATTTAATAAAACTGTTGATGGTAACTTCACGGAATTAAAATTCATGTATGTTTTTTTGTTGGCACGGAAGAGATTAAAACAAATCCAATCAGATACTCCAGACAGAGAAATACTTCAAACGTAGTGGATATCTTAACTACTACCAAAGCTACAAATGCGGTGGAAGGAGCTGGTGGTGGTACAGTGGTGCTCGTGAGGGCCCTTTGACACCCCCAGCTGTTTTCTTCTCTTCAGTGGAGCCTTTGCACTATATGACTTTGACTGCTACCTTGAGATAACGTGGAACGATGAACTCTGAGGACTTAAGTCTGCGTCTGAAAGTGGATGATTGACAGTTCTAATGTATTTAAGCTGCTTTTTTTTTTTTTTTCTTTCTTTCCTTCTTTTTTTCCCCCTCTGATTCAGAATGAATTCTGGGCTATTGGGTCACCACGTTACTGGGAGCCTTCGACCAGAGTTTGGCCTAAAGTTCAATGAACTAAAATATGTTACATCTCTCAATAAGCTCTACCTGTGGAGTTATTGCAATTGATGAGTTTACAGTATATTTGCTCCAAAAAAAACCTTCATAGTGTGTGTTTACCCAAAATATTTCTCTTCAAATCGTGTCCAAAAAAATGTTTTTAGTTTGTCACTGTCACTTGTTTAATCACATGAGAAATATTTGTTGGTTTTTTTTCATCCATCATCTCTTTTATTATTATTGCTGTTAATATTTAATACGATTAAATGAATGGAAATTGTGGAGTGTCGTTTGATTTATTAAGGTGTGATGGGATTTTGACTTTTTCCTTTTTTATTGCACAAAACTTTAAAGAAAAAAAGAAGGAAGTGGAACATACAACAAAGCAATGAAGGGAGAAAAAAAAACCCTTTTACTCTATCGTGTTAAAAGATTGGAAGGTTCTCAAACTACAAGATTGGAACGGAGCTGAATGAGATGCACATGGCAGCGAGTGAAGATGAAGGAAAGTTTACCTTATTTAACATCACACTCGGAGTGTGTTTTTGTTTGGCAGAGAACATAAAGTGTAGAAGCGTCCAGAAAATCAATCATATTTGTGTGTTTGAGTGTGTGTGTGTGTGTGTGTGTGTGTGTAAGGATGAGTGATGAGATGTGGACTGTTTACCCCTCAGGGACGCCGCTCATTTCTGGACTCGCGTTAGACTGGTTGACCAGTAAATTGAGTACTCTCTCTCTCTCTCACACACACACACACATAGAATTAAATGACTCAAAGTTTTGATACCCCCTGACATATTAATATGATAAATGAAGTGCATCAGCAAACACGCTGGTGATTAAAAGCCTTGAAGAGATCAAGTATTAAAAGCCTTGAAGAGATCAAGTGTTTGTTTTTCTTGTTGTTGATGTTGGATCTCAGCTGTCAAATTAACATTTATGATGTTAGCCCAAAGGTCTAGTGCATGAAAAATAAATCCAGTCATTATTAATGATGAATTAATTGTTTTAATAACTTTATTATGTTAAATAGCAACAGGATTGCAAGTTCTGACCTGTCAAACATCAAGTATTTCTTCATTCTGTGTCAATATTCTGACGTTTTACTGATCAAGCCATTAGCTGATTAATTCTACTTATCTTCTTAATGGAGATGGATTAAAATCGCAGATACATGAGGAAGCACCAATACGCGCCCAATTTAATTTGCAGTTCTGATATCAGTTGGAAAAAAAGTACGTGCTAATCTCAATCTGCATCATACTGGGGCAGCAGATGTTGAACATGCTATTGCTAATTTAGAGAATAATCAGGCTTTATCACGTGTTATTTACCAATGCAGACACCCCCGATCATCTCCAGTTGTTATTGACAGGCCTTCCCGATGTCAATCAAACAAGATATTCACTCAGCACTAAAAGCGATCTGCCACAAAAGGACAGAGTGTTTCCAAAGCATCTGGCAAATGCTTCATCACCTTATTCCTCACATAAATTTAAACTTTTACAGCGCCGTGATGGCTCCAACAACTGAAGGCACAATCCCAAAAATTAAAGCTCTCCATCTTGTTTCTCCTTGTCTTTACACATAAGGACAAACTGTAAGGATTAGGCAGGTAGAGGTGACCAGGGAACTGTGTTTGTTTGTGAGTGTATGTTCAGAATTTTTTTGCGACTGGAATCAGCTTTCAAACCATTTTTGTCTCATTTCAAGTAGTTTTGTGTGTCTGTGTCTGTGTCTGTGTGCTTGGGATCTGTCTCGGTGCGTGCACTGCGCTATTTTCTAAAATCTTTGTGGAAGTTTGTTGTCCCTCATCCATCTCCTGCAGTTTCTTCTCAGCATATTCTCTCCAGGGCAATTTCTCTCTCTCTCTCTCTCTCTCTCTCTCTCTCTCTCTCTCTCTCTCTCTCTCTCTCTCTCTCTCACACACACACACACACACACACACACACACCAGTCACTTATGGAACTTAGCTTCTCCAAACCCATTTGCACTCTACCTGCTACACACTTGGAACAAGACTTTCATTTTCTGCCATAAATTAAGAGACAGACAATGTGACACATCTCAACAACAGACTATTAGAAAAGAAACAACTAAACAACTGTAAAACGCAACACCCTCAACTAGATAAGAACCTCTTGAAATCAAAATAGATGTGGAAGTGCTTTTGTCGCATGTGTCTGATTGCAGGATGAAGAAAATGGAGGTTATGGTTCTGTTGTGTTTTTTTCTACATTTTTTCTATCGTCCTGTGGCCGGCACCTTACCTGACCATCTCCGTGCGTCATGAGCCACAATACGAGCCAGGAATTTTCGGGGCAGTTTGCCAGGTCGCCACCTAAATTGTTTTCATGCTAAATTTAATGAAATTCCATTGATTTAACAATGTAATAACCTCTGAAAGGCTAAATAAAGTGTCTTGGCACAATTTAGAGAATTGCAGGGCTTGGAATGTCCTTCTGGATTGCCCCCCCCCTTTCGCCGCAATTAATTTAAAAGTAATTTCGTTGTTCTGATTTCTTTTGTATAGCGATTTAAGCATGACTGATGAAAGCACTAAAGCGTTGGAACTTGTTGATCTTACAAAATGTGGAAGTATTTATCTGTTTGAATTCTGTTGTTGTAATTATTCTTTACTTGCTTCAAATCCAGGTGTGTACTGATGAAGAAAAATGACGCTAATATTGATTTGAGAATACACCTGAGACGTTGGTGCATTAACGGAGTGAGGATTTGTTGTGATCGTCGTCAGGCGATGAGGCAGTGATTCACATTTCTATCCTGCATTTATCGATTGATTCTGTGTTTCTCATATTTGTTAAAACCTATGATTTGTGCTTCAGCGTCCTCCCGCGCAATGTGAATGCACTCGCAAGTGTCATGAATAAACCTAGTTGATAAAGACTCGCTAAGATATCCTGGAATTTATAGACAGTGAGCTGTACAGATTACAACTTTGGAATGGTTGAGCCTTGACCTTTCATTTTATACGCAAACTCCCTCCCTGCAATGAATACTTCATGAGGAATTGAACTGAGAAGTGAAGCGATGTTGCGTCTGTGGGGCTCTGAGGGTTAACAGGATCCTTAATTACCAAGAAGGAGTCATTAATGCGGTGATGAGGTCATCAGCCTTTATTGACTCTGCACCAATCGTGCCAACTGTGGTTTGCTGAAACTCCAACAACCAAACTGCAGGGGATCTACCTCTGGTCCATGCATGCTGGGTGAGTATTTGAGCTTGTGGGCCATACCCAAAGATATTAGCATACACAATTAGATGCTCATCTGACTGCTATGACCCTCCTTGTCTGCCTGAAGTTCTTCCAGTGGGCTCTTACTGCAGGAGGGGACAATGAGTTCACCCAAAAATTAAAATCCAGTCATTATCTACTCACATTAATGTCGACGGAAGGTCAGGTGAAGTATTTTAGTCCCATAAACAGTGCTGGAGTTGCACTAATCTTTCAGACAACTGAAGTAAATGGTGGCCAATTTTATTAAATGTTAAAAAAAAGAACATCAATAAAGCCATAGAATGCCTCCCCGCTACTTGTTCAAATGTCCTGAAGTCTTGACGTGCTGGGTCGTTTCAAAAAATATCACAATGAGCTTCAAAACAGCGAGGCTAAGAGCGCTTTGAACGCATTTTTCGACATTTTTTTTTTGCGCTGACGCAATTCACCTCCTCACCCTGTGCTTTTTTTTTGTGACTATGTGGAATGATCCTAAGAAAACACTTCAAAGTCATGACTTTTTGTTACGTCCGCTGAGCAGATTTGTGATCTGTTGGAGCGCTTTCTTCCACAGAAACCATAAAATACTGCAGGACTTGCTCAGGGACACTCAGCTGCAGCAGCAGCAGCAGCAGCAGCAGCAGCGCCTACCATCAGGACACGAGTAGTATTGCATCAATATCTTCATGGTGATCATCATTTATCGATCTTGTTGCTCCCAGTGAATTCCTCCATAGACCCTCCCAATGAAACCAGTGAGATTTTGCCGTCACAGGTCGACTCCACAACACAGAGGCGTCGTTCGACTCTCTGCTCTGCTGTCTTCTTGGATACAGAGGAGCACGTAACAGATTTTGGCTGACATTTTTAGAATGTCTTTTTTGGTTTGAACTGTGTAGTTGGCATAACAGTTGGCATACTTTTATGTGAATGTACTCCACAGTGCTTGTGTTGCCCACTCACTGCCTCTCTGCTCTTTGCTACTGGACTACCATGTGTACAAAACAAGACAAATTTAGCCTGGCCTTTTACAGGAAGCAGATGGTAGGGTATTATGTTGACAGTACTGTTAGCCACTGATGACTCTTCCAGGCAGCCCACTCAGCATCTCTCGTTTCCTCCTGTACACATTTTCAAAATAATAAACATAATGGGCCATTTTTGGCTTGTAAAAGAACGTTGGCACGCACTGAACAGGCGTCTTTCTTTCTTCATTTCTTCCTCTCCTCCTTCATCCCACAGCTGTCTTACTCCTCCGTCATCACACAGTCCAACACATTTCCTTATTTTTGGTTACTGTAATTTTTCATCTGTAAACAGGACAGCTGTTTTTTTCACGTATGTATGAAAAGACCCATTCAGAATAAATGTATTTTTTTCCCCTCAGACCACTTCCTGTATTTTTATCCCTTACCCTGTGACTCCTGTGATGTGGAAAAGACAGAAAAAACAGAATTGCAGAACTGAATAATAAAAAGGGATTCTGGACTGAAAAAAATCCAACACAGAATATTGTAGGAAAATGTGGAAAGCAGTTTATAAAAATCAGGGCTTCCCTGCAGCGCCTAGGGGATTTTTTTCCCACAATGGTTAATCTGAATGAACAGGAAAAAAAAAAATACAAAACATGCTGAGAGTCTTCGACCACATTTTGGGATCTTTGGGGACACGTTGCTGCAGAACGAGCTGCTGTGTTTCACAGCGGGCCGAATTCAGATCCTCCTCTGGGCACCTATGGGTGGACATGAAGGCCAACAGTCTGTCCTTCTGTCGTTAAATTATCAATCAGCGAAAAGTTACAGTTACTCACCTATAATTAATTTTGTTCACCTGGCAATTATGCTCATAAATAGTTAGATAATAAAAATGAATTTGCCAACATGACTAAATGTGACAATATACATTTTTTGAAAACAACTTTTACAACATATTTGTGTTTGAGACGAAATCAGAATTGCACATATGGTAGTTCAACTTCTTGTCAGTAAAAGAGTTGATGTGGTGTATGTTTTGTGTGTGTGTGTGTGTTCGTGTGTGTATAAGACCTGCGGCTGCAGCAGCTCTGTAGGGGGACCACAGCAGTGACAGCAGGCTCATTTGCCGTGTGATTATTGACTGTGTTGTTGCAACAAAGAGGAAATGCCACCTACACACACACACCCACACACATGCGCGTGCACACACAAGGTTCTGCACACACACACACAATCACAAACAGACTCTACACACACTGTTTCTTCTTCAAGCCAATTATGCAGGCCAGTAACCTGCCATATGGCTTCTGCTAGTTCAAAATCTGAATTTGTTTAGAACACAAAGTCAGGATGAGCTCGAGGCCACAGAGCAGATGCCAAAGACAGAGACCAGTGCATCACTGTGTAATTCGTAGATCATGATCTTGATATTATGCAAAGACTGGAGAGGTATTTATCTGTAGACTCTGGCAGGCAGGCAGAGGAGCTGCTGGACAGTTTAGCAGCAGAGTTAGTAAAATAGAATGCTTTCACTCTGGAGTACAGATATCACTGTTATGACCGCTGTACTTCACTATGGATTAATGGATCGGAAAGTTCACATTGAGTTGCTGCAAAGTCACTCAACTGTTGGGTTGAGTTAATTAAGAAGTTGGATAAATATGATGCATTGGGTCTGTGCAGAAAGGATCGTTACACAGTCCCGCTGAAAGTGTTGCCACAACAATTGTATGAAATGATAAACCATTATTTATTATCGAGTATGTCCTCGACAGATAGTGATCAATTCTGGGCCAGTCCTGGCTGTCCTCCGCTGGTGATAACTGATCAGATTGTCTGTGTATGAGACAAGAGTGTTGTGGATGGTGCATTCAAATAATGTAGCAGTAAAACTACTACTGCATCCCACAGAAAAACCTTTAAATAAGGGGGGAGCTTTTTGGAGTTATGCCATGAAATTGTTATTTAATTTATACATGTTATATCACCTACAGCTACCGGAAAACATGTCTGAATATAGACAAATCACGTCTCTGCGTGCAAGCTTATGTCTTCTTTCAGTTATGAACTTCTTTTGGATAACATTTCTCTTGTGTTGGGGATTTGCATTGTTTCGCAAATGTTACCAGTCACTTCCTGTTTTATTTTGAAGTTCACCTCCCTCATATCTACTTACTTGCGGTCTGTCTGTTTCCTGCTTCTTCTGAGTCCCCCACCCAAGGGTGAAAGTGGCTTAAAAGTCTTGCCAGAACTGTACGTTTAAAAAAAAGCCCACCACCGACGAAGTTTTACGGTTTTGGGTGATTTTTATTACAGTTTTCGGGTGTCTGTTCCCCACACAACTGCAGCCCCCGTAGTCCCACCCTTCCCGCACTACCCCTGGAAATGATTTGAAAACTGCTTTTTACAGTAATTGCCCACTACAGTGCTAACAACAGGGAACAGGCAGACATGCATACATGAAAAAAAACGATCATCAATATCACTCAATGATTGATTCTTCTTGTCGGTTCTCACTAGCAGACTCCACAGAGACAGTCTCTCCCTGTAACTCACTCTCCTCAATGAGTGGCTCTGAGTCTGAATCTTCCGTGGGTCTAAATTTTTCTCTTGCTTCTTCAACTCTGTCACATTTTCGCTTAAACATGTCACTTATTTTACGTTGCATTGTGCCAAAGCAGTAGGCCAGCAGCCCAGTTCTTTGATTTTGCCCTCTGTTTTGTTTTCTTTCTCTTTGCTCCTTCCGTGAAAGCAGAACAGTGTGGTTTTAACCAATCAAAACTAACAATGCTGGTAACGTGACCCATGTGTCCGTCTGTCAGCCAACCAGAAACGACTCCCTGTCAAGGCGGTTTCACATTGAACGCGCAAGGCGCAGGCTGCGCGGGGGAAGTCCATTCATTGTGTATGTGGGCGCGCTGTGACGTCACATGCGCGTAAACCAAGCCCAGCAACTCGGTAGCGCTGCGCGTGCTTGCGCCGCACCCCGCGCAGCGCGCCGCGTCTGCCGCGATCAGCGTGAAACCGCCTTCAGACGTCGTTTATTTAATATGGGATTTTGACAGCTCCCTTGTCCTCCTTTTTTTAAGGGAACTCCATTCCGGCCGTGAATATTTTACCGGAACTGCGTTCCGGTCCGTTCCGGTTCACTTTCACCCCTGCCTCCACCTGTGTTAACCAGTCTTCATCAGCCACAGCCCTGCCTTCAGTGTTCCTCATCCAGTCTTCCTCCTGTTCTTTCAGGGGAGTCTTTGCTGAGTCATTGGTAGCATTAGCAGTAACATGCTGGACACTTTTGCTGTTGTTAGTAGTCAGTCTCCATTAGCTTCAAGCTAATCTATTGTGGTTGGTGTTCTGGAGTCACCAGGAAGTCACGCGGGGAAGTAAAAGCGTCTTTAGAAGTTAAAGACACCGAACCTTGAGCTCTTGGAACAACAAGTTCAAAGTAAAGCGGTAATACAGGTAAGAGTTGTGCCAAACAAGGAATGGAATTAGTTACATTTTCAACAAGCTAACTTTGCTTGGCAATGTAATTGATTCTTATTTCAAATTTTGTTATAAAATACCTGATTTAAGTAAAAGTAAAAGTAACAGTTTAAGGAGTTCTTGTTGGCCAATTCTCCAACATTCCACAAAGCCTCACGAAAATAACAGTTTTTGCATTGTCACCATCACGAAGGGACAAACAAGTAAGGGCTAAACACTGTTGTCTCTGCCACAACGAGCTGAAGTAGCAAGCTAACATTGGTTAGCCGACATCTATGGGGCTTAATGTATCGATACTCATGGCTGAAAAAAAAAAACTATATATATCTATATATCTATCTCAATATGTTTTGCAGAATCTACAGTATAAAATTGCTCAGCCCTTGTGTTAGTATGTCAGAAACATGGGAACGTGTGATTTTCTTTTTTTTTATGAAGGAGAAGATGGAGGAGATGATCTGCTTTAAAGG
The DNA here is from genome assembly GCF_037954235.1 of Aulostomus chinensis. NCBI lineage: Eukaryota > Metazoa > Chordata > Actinopteri > Syngnathiformes > Aulostomidae > Aulostomus > Aulostomus chinensis. The sequence continues at coordinate 9,229,117 of NC_141325.1, forward strand.
ATATTGAAATCTTTGCTCATCGCGTTGCTGCACTCAGTGAAATATTGCTTTTTAGTTTGTGTCTCATTTGTGTGCTGCTACATCTCTTATCTGTGGATGCAGGCTATTTAACTCAACAAAAAAATGTCTTCTAGCATTTTCTTCCCTTAACGTTTATAAGAGGAATTATATCAAAACCTCACAATTTGGATCGCATTGTCTGACATCTTCTCATCCAAGAAGTAAGCTGTGTGATTATTAAAATTGATTTGTGTGTAGAACTTGACACTCGGAGCTTATACTCAACAACAGATGAAAAAAAATGCAGTGTTGTCGTGTAATATACAGTACTGCATTGATGGATCATGTTTTTTTTTCTAAGTTTGGTCTTGTTTCTACAGCATCACAATTACAGGCTCATGTTTGCTTTCCAAGGAAAAAATTCTCCAAGAAAAAACAAAAACAATTCCTTAAAATAGCTTTGTTTTTTAATATTGCACCTTTCCCCTCATTTAGTATGTGCTGATTAAAAAAAATTGTAAATATTCAGGTCATACCGACCTCCATTTGAAACCCTCTCTCTTCTCCCCACCTGCAGCTCAAGACAACTTTGCACCAGACTTTTTCAGCCTGATCATCATTGAATTAATTTGCACAGATTGGACACCACACACACAAACACACACACACACACACACACACACACACACACAAAAACATTCACTGGTTCTCAGCCTTAAACATTTGTCTTTACCTCGTTCAGCTACACATCCGTTTAGAAACCAACCTATTTTTCCTCTGTCATCAGCGTTTTTACTAGCGTTAGTCCTCAGTACAGCGAAAGTATTCATAGGTCATTGATAGCTTTAGTAAGTGGGTTAATTTCATTTTGTCTCCTCTCTAAAAGGCTAGATAATCCCACTCAGTGCCCTCACTGACACCCTCGACCCACCTTTGACTCCCTGCTACTGTACTCAACGCCACTCCGAGCGCCGCTGCTAAATCTCTCCACTATATAAGCCAGTGCCAGGTCTCAATACAACGGAGGACTCCTAAACTAACTGCCGTCCCTCCCAAATTGATCATCTTGTTGATAGTGCTGCAGGCTCACAGCAAATGATGCTTGACTCTATTGCCCGACTAACAGAGAAGAAGATAATGATACAAATCAGAACAGCTCCGCGGTGTTACTCCCAAAAACCTGCAAATTAAATAAAATATCACAAAAAGTTGCAAGGGGAAAAAAAAGTTCCTTCAAACTGGAAAAACCTCGAGAATGTACAGGAAGCAGCGTACGATTCATTGTTAATTGAGGAAAAAAGCTTATTTTTCTTTCAGCTCGTACCCAGGCGCCGCAGCTCTGTTGATAATTCTGTAGTTCTCACGACTTCACAAGCTTCTCTAATGATACAATTCTTATTATTAGAGATTAAATCAATCATGGCCTCCCCTCAACCTGCACCAATTTATCTTCACACCCAGGAACCTTTTAAGAAGTAGCTCTAAAAAGCTGATAAATATTTCCTCCCCATTCACCTTCCTAACTCTATTCATTTCAACTGCCAGGCTGACTCATAGACCCCCATCCCCATCACTACAACTCCGCTTAAGGACGTTCTACCATTAAAGTTCTTTATTAAATACGATCAATCTGTCTTTATAAACATCCTCTGTCCCGCAGTATTCAGAGCAGCTGTAATTAAACCTTTCAAAACCATCAATTCTTATATCTGAACTTCCCTCGTCTGCAGGAAAATTGAAAAAGCATTTGTCAAACAGTCTATTTATATAAATAGTTGTGTGACTTTCTCTGTGGTGGTTTATCTGAGGACGTTCATCAAAGAGAACTCGGATGAAAGTTCCAAATGACCTTCTAATTGAATTGGACAAAGGACGTGTCTCGTTAGATCTTGACACCATTGACCATCACATCCTATTACACAGACTGGAACACTTAATTGGCATTAAAGTCAACACAGTAAGTCCTATTTATCAGATCCATCTCAGTTTGTAAATGCTGAGAATTAATCCTCCATTTAGGAGTTTTAAGTTAATCATGAAGTTGCAAACATTTTGGCCGATATTGGGGAAACCCTCCGTTGTTTCGCAGATGATGCACAATTATATTTTTGAATGAAGCCAGATGAAACTAATCAGCTAACTAAACATCAAGGACATAAAGACTGGATGACTTGCAGTTTTCTGCAGTGAATGTCAGACAAAAGACTGAAATTATTGTCACTGGCAACTCAGAAACACATTATCTAATGATATAATAATGCTAGATGGCTTTGCTTTGGCTTCCAGCATCGCTTCACGGAATTTAGACTTCTTTTTGTTCTGGACTTGCCCTTTAGCTCCAACATAAAACCAATTTCAATGCAATGCAAAAATCAGTCACTTCCTATCTCAAAAAGATGCATTTCCCGATGCGCGTGTGCACCTTTATGAGAAGCACGTTCCAGTTTGAGACACCGTGTCTACGGAGTTAAAAATGTTGAGTCTATTTTCTCTCCTCCAAACAGGTGCTGGTATTTTCAGACTTGCTTCTTTCGCGTCTCCTTGAATTGATCCGTGCTTGCAAAGCCTGCTAGTTTACAGGAGAACAGATGTGATATGCTTGACCAGAATTCCTGGCCAGTTGTGCTGCGCTGTCTGCTCTCACAGCCTGTCCTACGTGACATTTGAACAAGATTGAACAACAATAAACACATTCATTCATTTTCCATGTTGTGGTCCTGGAATTGTTGATGCTCAAGGCAGGATCACACAAGCATCCCCCGCTACAGCACAAACCACCATGCACACACAAACCACACACTTCACAGTTACGATTCATGAATTTAAAAAGGTGCTTGTTGTCAAGATGAAGCTGATAAAATGACATTTGGTGCATGTCTGACGCGGTTACAGAGCCATTTTCTGTGTAACTCCTGGGAAGGTGTCGCAGTGTGGCCTCCCACTCATCTCCACTTTGATAGCTTAATTGTTACGTAACAGGCTAGAACTCTTCTTCTCCTTTTGCCCTTAACCCAACTCTTCCCTTAGTCTGCTGTTTTTTTTTTTTCATGGTGTAGTTACAGTATTGTCTTTGCCATCAATATGACGTAATCATTTGCATTCTTTTTCTTATAGGCACATATGCAGCACATTTTAAAGGTCGTGTGTGCTGCCATTCACATGGAAGAGCTTTTTAATGTCAGAACAAACTCTTGATGTTTGTCTTTTTTTTTTTTTTTTTTTGGATCAGTAACAAATGTAGAAACATCCAGGGGCCTCCAAGCCCCCAAATTTGGTGGCCAAAATCACTCCGTCCCTCCCTCCCTTCATTGTGCTTTTGTCAGATTGTTTTTTTTCTACTTTCTCCAACCACTCAGGTATCCAGTTTCTCTTCCCCACCGTCTCTCTGGTGCCCCTGCAGCATTTCTGCCACCAGTGTTTGCCTCGGCTGTAAACCGAACTTTGCCATTTGCTTAATAATCACTGTCATTCTCCATCTGATGCATTTGTCTCTTTTTGAGTGTGTTTTCATGGCTGCAAGATGTGCAGTTATGCTCCACTAATGCTGTTGAATAGTCATGTGGTATTTTGTGACATATCATAATATTCTCACTCTGAACTGGCCTGTTTTTAGTTTGGTCTCCAGTCACAATGTAAGCCCTGCATTGTTCTGTGTGAATTTGGATTGCTCCCTCATTTTCACCGTGTGTGTGTGTTCGTTCAGGTGTGTATCACCCAATAGCAGGTGATGGAACTGCAAGGAGGTGAGGAGAGTGAGAGTTTTGGGAACAATCCAATGTGCCCTGAGGCAGATTTAAATAAATAAAACTGTCCATGTATGTACTCCATCAGCAGGATTTTACATCTCACTGCTATTAAACATGATGACACAACATATTACAGCTGCAGTTTTAGCCTCTGGAGTGGTGGGTGACTTTCAGGCTTCTTCTGTTTACTTGGATCTATTTCAGCCATGGTCTCTCGTGTAATGTAACTGAGAGGTTTTTAAATATTGTCGAATGGGGGAGCGAGAGTGACTAAATTGCCTAACTAATAACAGAGAAATTAAGGTTTGACATTCAGTATCGAATGATATAACCTTTATGTTCTACAATTTAAAGGTATTATTCCTAAGTTTGACAGCAAACCTCTGGACCTTTCAAACACCCCTATGGTTAGAAATAAGGACATTTTAACAGGGAAATGGAGCACTGCGTTTTTATATTTTCGCTACCTGAAGGAGATCAACAGTGATTGAGGTCCTGCACGAGTCTGTTCGGGTGAAGGAGGAGCTCAAATTACCAGTCGATTGGCCGGTGGGGCTAAGCCCTTTTAGATAAGGTGAGGAGCTCAGACATCCAGAAGAGATAGGTGTCTGTCAGTAGACTGAATCAATGAAGTCATTTATGTGGATGAAATAGTCATTTACTTCTACAAGCCAGCAAATGTTTGTTTTGGTCACCATCAGCAGCATGGCAAAGATCTGAACTGAAAATAGCCAAGTAGTCATCTTCAGAGAGAGAGAGACCATTGGTGTGCTAACAAAAATAAAACCTGCTCATGTCATTATGTCCTCTATTGTTCTTGGATTTGCTTGTAACGTAACAAGATCAACCTTGATGCCTCATGAAAAGGTTGGACAGTACCATTTAACGTGAAGCGACGGAAGGAGTTTAGGAATTACTCGTTATTTACTGTGCCATTTCTTCATTACCGTAGACTCAGGAAACAGGAAGTAGGTGGAATCCTCTGGATGTTGGTGGGGTAGAGCCAGCAAGTGGAGATGGAATCTCTATGATGAGTCATGAGGGACACCCGGAATAACAGGTGGTGATTGGTTGTAGATCGTTCAGCTCCATTTCCAAAATGTTCGGGAGGAGGTGGGTTACGCAATTGTTGCTCAGATAGAGAGACCGGCTGAGAATGAAGGAATGGGCCCATGTTGTGGAAGGAATGCGACAACCTGGGAAAGTGGAAGTGATGACTGGGATGTTGCAGGAATTGCAAGAGTAAATTAGAAGATCTTCTACCACTGCTTCATTTTTGTCTGCACGCTGAGGGAGAAGTAAAGCCACAGAGTCAACATGCTGATTTCAGTGTGTGTGTTTTTGTGAGATACGCACATAGAAAATGCCAGCTCTTCTGCAGGCCTGCTGTGGAGCACCTTAATCTAAGAGTAAGATGCAACAGAAAGGGCTGTTTTTAGGTCACTGGTGAAATTTCAACTCAGCTGGTCTCTGCAGTGGAAGGAGCCAGGACCTCAGGGAATGACTAGCCAAATGCAGTTAAAGTAGACGGGCCACTGTGGTTAGTGGTAAATGCATCAGTAGCAGTATTACACAGACTACTGCTGCTTTAAATGAGGAAGTGATGCGGCACAAAGGACGTGAGTGGAGAGATGGATCACAGAGCGTCTGATAAAATTGTCTGGGTTGGGAAGCTCATTGAAAAAGTCGATTCAAATCGTCTCTTTAACAGTCATACCCACGTTAGCTATTAAAACATGATCTGACATTTATGAAACCAAATTTAGTTGTAGAGGTTCGATCAGACCTGGGTTTCAGTAGATGTGAACGCCCCAGTAAGAAGGTGAGTTATTAACGAGTCCAAATCCCTGCTCATTATAATAACAAGCCACAGTAGGAAGTAAAGTGATCCTACTGTGCATCTCATAATTACACCTCACGGGTAAGTGACCAGAGACAATTAATTGAAGCTGAGTGATCCCTCCTGCAAATTCAGATCTTTTAAATAAGCTTGCCTCTGTAATCACTGGTGTCACAACCTGGCTCCTGCTCTTTTGAGCCACCCGACGAACTCCCCAGCACCTGGTGAGGCGATGCGACAGCTCAGTATTCTGTGATATTAGCATAAACTGATTATCCACAACATGAATGCAATGGAGAATCTGGATTTAATTCACAGCTTGTCATTCTTTTCTGGGCTGTTCTAGCAGGCCCACATGACCTTAACCCCTGTCTGGTTTCTTTTCCCACATGAGGTGGTGAAGACCCACATGCATCATCCAAAGTTGCCCATCAGTTGCATCCGTCACGTACATATTTATCCTACAAGTGTCGGAATGTTATTAATTGTATGTTATGAATTCATTGATCTGCTCTGTACCTAACACATGTCCGTCCCCTCCTTCACTGAGGATTCCTGCAGTCAGTCCACTACACATGAAGAACTTCAGAAAGACCTTCATCGTGTTTAGGGACCAAAACTTTGCTCTAATTAATTATTTCTTTATTTTTTGTTTTTTTCGCAAGTTATGGATTGCACAGTCTTCCTCTCTGGCCTGTGGACATGTCCTCCTAAACGCCCGAGTCCAACATACTGGAGGTGAGCATTAATGTGTTTGATTACATGTTTTTGGTAGTCCTTCCTCACTCAAATTGAAAATCTAAGGACAGAAGCCCTCAAGGCAAATGGTGATTTGTGATGTTGGGCCATATAAAATTGTTGTTGTTTTTTTTTTGCTAACATATTTGCCAATGTGTTAATTAATTTCTTGGTTTTTTTTTATATTTCTATTTTCAAGGGGATCAAATTTTCCTGATGTCTGTCTCTTTAATGTGTGTATGTTTTGGGTTAAAGAAAACAGTCTTTTCACCAAGTAGCAAAGCCCCTCTAAGCTCTCAGTGTATATAAAAAATAATGAGAGAAGTCTGCAGTCGCCATGTAAAATTGCCCAGGGCTCAGTTTGCTACATAGCTGATCCACACTGTTGGGCTTCTATTATATCCACATGGGGTAAACAGACAGAGTAGGCAGGAATAATATTAATTTTTTTGCCTGAAACCAGACAGCTGCACACCTGCCAGCGCCATCAAGCAACTTAAAGAACCAGTATGTCGGGTTTAGTGGTAGCATCGCCCTGACCTCTCTGTGACCTCTTTGATTTCTTCGAGCACTGTGCTATGTCTGTCGATGAGGTGCTTAGTCGTCTGAGTAGTTTTTTGTCGACAGGCTTTGCTGTATTTGCAGGCTTACCTTGACTGTACCAATGTACTTGAGGGGGCAACAAGCGCACTTAGACTAGCTGCTACGACTTTTGTGAGAGGATTTTTCATCATAGATTCTGAATGGAACTTTTATGCCGCATTATAGATCATAGTATGTATGTTTAATTACTCTGATCTTGTAATAGTTCCAAGTGAGAGGGGTCAAGGGAGGAAGAACTGTCAGTGGGCCTCATGCATGAATATTTTCCTCTTTAATTTGGTTGTACAAGAAGTAATAAGATTAAAATAACAACCCCAGACATCTTCGTCTTTCATAGAAAGAGTCCTCGGTCACGGTGTTATGTTGGGATATCCTAACCACGCAGCAGACAACTGGAAGATGAAAACAGCTCAAAGGATGGTGCGAACTCTCCTGGGCACAGTCTGTGCTAACGGCTAGTCGCTAGCAGCTCACTGCCTTCACATGATAGCTAGCAGCATCAGTAACAACCTGACTCACTAAAGCACAGGTGTCAAACTGATCCAGTAAAGGGCCGTGTGGCTGCAGGTTTTCATTCCAACCGAGGAAAAGCAACACCTGAATCTACTTAAATCAATCAACCTGTGTCCACACAGCTCATTGGTTGGATTGCGTGTTGTTTTTGCTGGGTTTGAATGAAAACCTGCAGCCACACGGCCCTTTACTGGATCAGTTTGACACCCCTGCACTAAAGCCTCAGTGTTTGTCATCACGGAAGATATTAAGACACAAACTATCAGATAAAGAAAACCCTTCTTCTCCAGCATTATTATTATTAGTAGTAGTAATATCAGTATTTTCTTGAATATCTATGAAGACAAAGTGCTGACTTGTTAAACTAACAGTTGATGGTGGCTCGGGCTCTCTGGCTGTTGGACTGCACAAGAAAAACAGGCCTATATGGTTTCACGCTCACGTAATGTGTAAATATGCATTTATATTTGCAGTCGGCTAATTTATGAGATTGTGCATTCTACTATATCTGCTCTCAGATACAATGCAAAATGGATGATGAAGGCAAGAGGCAAATGATGAACTTGAAGGAGAGAGAAAATAAATAACTCCACCTATAAAGACACACATTCCCTGTTTCTGAAAACAGACGCATTTTATCAGAGTGTGCAGAAAATCCATCTTTTCGATTAATACTTTTAAAATTTAATTGCCAAAGAGAAAGCTAAAAGAAAAAACGTCCAGGATGAAAAGGAGATGGATAAGAGTTGGCTTCCAGCCAGTAACCCCCAAGCTGAGAGCAGCAATTCAGATTTGCTGGTTCTGTATATTAATTTGTTTCCCATGATTAATAAATATTTCTATTGTTCGGTAATGGTCGAACAATCACGACACTAATCTCAATCATGAATTATTTCTGTCTCGAAACAGTTCAGTTAACACTTTCCCAGGCCATCTTCTCTAATAAGCATTCTCAGTGGTCCTGGCAGTGATTCACTTTGATATATACTGTTTACATCAAAATTTAAAAAAAAAAAAAAAGGGAATCAAGGATTTTTATGAAGGGGACATAAAACATGCATGTTTTGGCAGCTGTATTTGTACCCAGATATATTACTAAAACCCCTTGCAGAAAGTCTGAGGTGCCATCGTTCTTTAACGGTTTTTCCTTCAGCACTGCATGTTGAAGCTTTTGGTGTATGTAAAATAAATGGTTACAACTGAAAGTCCAAAGAGTACATTCACAGAGAACCACGACTTTGTGTCCTTTCCTGCTTTTGCTTGCCTGTATGGTCTCTTTTAGCTCCACCCACTGTCCTGTAGCCCTTCCCACCAGTGCCTCTGTCCTGCCCACTAATCAGCTCATGATTGCTGCCACCTGCCTGCCGGCTCACTGTGCCAACCTGTTGCTGTTAGCTCATCAGTCATGCTAGTACTCATACCAGTCAGTGCTCCTCTGTTGTCTGCCAGATTGTTTGTTGTGCTTGTGCCAATATTTGCATCCGTCCATTTTGTTTTACCCAGTTTGACTCTGCCTGTAATTTGCCACTGGGCTCATTTTTCTATCTTTGCCTGATGAGACTGATCTTTTTTTTTTTTTTTTTAAACGTTACCAGAGATGAGTGCTTCATATTGTTCTAGTAAAGAATGAACTAAAACAACAACAAACTGACTTCATTTGAGCCTGACCTGTGATGCATGACAACATAGTGGCCCCTCCACGCTGGTTGGTTCAAGCCAGAGTATGAGCTGCAAGGGTGACATAAAATCGTGGAACCATCAGAGGATGTCAGAACCTAATGGATTATCATTATTTGATGAAGACGTGATGGAAATGACCCGTTAAAGACTGAAAAACTGTATATTGTGTGTGCTTTTACCTCTGGCAGACTATTTCGTCAACGGGTGCAGGTAAGATTGAAAAAGGGCATGACTTCATATTTGCTTTCATAAACTGCTAAACTGTTTAATTTGTAGGTTAAAATATTCTCTATCAACATGTTTGCTAAATGGGTACTCCTGAAGGTCAATGGTGGGATTCTTGCTTAAAGGTGTGCGGTGGTGATGTTTTGGTTTCAGAGTGGTCTGTGTATAAAAGTGTGTGTGTGTTGACTTTCTGTGCTGGACTGATGGTGCTGCAACAACTGACAAAATGAGATACAGGTGGTTTGAACTTGTTGAAGTTGGAACCCAAAATAAAGTTATTGTAAAAACTGTTTTTAGACATCTGGAAAGAAGTTCACCTTGACAAGCCTTTGTTGGACTGATGGGCTCAAAATGACTGAGGAAGCATTTTAGCCTTGTGTGATGCCTCTGATAAGGTTCAGCTAATTGAAAAAAATTGATGCTTTCTCCTTTACAAAGATTTTTTCATTCGTTTTTCTTCCTGTGCCATTTTCCAAGTTATATAATCATCACTTTTCCTGCATTGAACGAAGGAGTCTAAAAATCACTTTTACCACCAAGAGAAGCAACTCATGCTGTGAATTTTTGAGGAAAATCATTAGGTTTATTGATTATGTGATGGGGAAAGGACAGTATTCAGAACTAGGACACTGAAAATTTAGTGAAAGGCAACTGTCCTCCAGGGTTAGGGAGAGATTTTCTGCTGTTTGGGACATCCGCACCCATTGCATTACTTATATTGCAGTTTTTGGCCTTGGTGTCTGAACCTTTATCCATCTCAATGTTTTGCAGTAACCTCACTCACAAAATCAAACCAAGTCCTCTTGCTATGAGTCATCATCTTGCATGTAGATGTCAGTTTTGCTCTGCAGTTGTTGTACTGTTATGTTTTAGGGGAAATCCTCACACGATTAGACCTATAAATGTTTCAGCTCTCATTGGCTACATGTGTAAAACTGTTATGGTTGACTTAGAGACCCACACCTCGCACAAGGCCACCTATGTCATATTTTTTACCAACGGCAGTAACGTGTTGAACGATAAATGCATGCGCGCACACACAGATACAAATATCTACAAGCTCTTTTTTTCCCGTGTCACCTCTATCCCTCTTTAGTCCATTACAGCACACCCTATTTATCGTCTAGAATATTGATCTTGACCCCCTTTTATGGCTTCCTCGATGCATTGCTGTGGTGAGCACTCACATGTCTCATTGATAATGAAAAGCAGGGAAACAGCTGCAGAGGGTTATAGAGACCCTTAGAGAGAGAGAGAGAGACACACACACATGCATCTGTTTGATAATGATGACCCGTTGGTTCAGAAGTGTGTGTGTTGTAATCTTAGTGGTGAGGGAGAGATTTGACACACGCAGGACACTCTGGTTCCTGCCTGCTTCAATTAAGTTCCTGCTGTTTGTGGCTTCAGAGCTTGTGGCTACTAATCTGATGTGTGTGTGCATGAGCTGGCACTTGTGTGTGTGTGTGTCTCCACATGTACATTTGTGTGCTCACTGGCTCTGCTGCTGCCGCTGCCACGACTGAGGTCTTTCTGTTTTCTCGTTATTTGAACAGTGTCTTTTCCCTCTCTTGGGATGGACTTACCAATGTATTTAGTATGAATTTAAATCTAGAAGGTAATGTAGAATCTTCACTGTTTCCTATTGCGGAAAAGCAGTTTATACTTTTTTGTGGAGAATGTAATTATTGGTCTTTCAGTTTAGGATGGGTTTTGATTAAATTTAATTGGATGATAGAACTCGGGTTGAATTAGATTTTAAAATTGATCTGATAACTTCATTTTGCTGTGGCACAGATATAAATTCCCCGAGTGCCCTCTCGATTTTCATCCAGTTTCCATTTTTATATTCTTTTTATAGAAGTGTACAGGTTTAACTGACACCCTGAGGATTAAATTATAACTGTTATTACTCCAGTTCTGGACTTGCTTCTAGTCTGGTCAGGGAACGTTGCACCATTGAACGGCTTAGTTAATGTCTTCTGTGTCAGAAACCAGCAAACCTGAAAAGGCTTTGATCAGCAGAATACAGTCCACGGTTGATGGACTAACAACATATTGCCAATCTAATATCAGAAATAAGCTTTTGCATCTTAATTATTGATATGTCTTACTTGAATAAGCATCATGGGAAATGAGCTTTTCCCGCTGAAACATCTATGAAGCGGCTCAGCTTGTGACTGTGAAACTGTTGGTGGAGGTTCAATGTAATACGTTAGATATTAGTGATGAGGAGCGCGTTGAATCTCTAGGGTGATGAGTAATCAGGCTGGATCTGAAGTTCAGTATGTGCACTGATCTGAAAAAAGAGGTTAGAAAAAGAGCGCAATCAATAAGAAAAAGAACATAAGTGTGACTAATTAGTGTACGAAAAACAATTCTGCAGTTTTGTAGCAAAGTATATTTTTCATCAAATCAATTTTTAATCCAAATCTGCTTTGTGCAGGATAATTGAGTAAATGTGCTCAGATTTGAATGATCCAGTGACTCCGTTAAAAAACCAAATCAAAATAGAATAGTCGTTGAAAATTGGAAGCATCTATTTTCGGTTTCACCATGAGAACTGATCTATTTGCTGTTTTTTTTTTTTTTTAAATCAACAATGACTTAAGCAGAAGAACATTACACTCTGACGGAAAACGAGACCTGCGAATAGAAATTTGACTTTTATTTCGAACTACCAACACTGTTGTTTTATAGATTTTCATTTAATGAATTAATGTACGTATCAAGCGCGAATCAATATATTGTAGTAATTTCGCTTCAAATGTTTGTCTCGTGTTTGTACTTGCTGGATTACATTTATAAAATACAGAAGAAAACGTAACTGCCTTTTTTTTTTTTTGTTCACATGTTTTGGCTGGTAAAAATATGCTCAACCAATGGAATGTATCATCCACCAGCCACCTTGGTGTGTGTGTGTGTGTGTGAGAGAGAATCGTGTGTGTGTGTGTGTGTGTGTGTGTGTGTGTGTGAAGAAAAAAAACAACTTAATTTCAGAGTCTGTCTGGGAATAGAGAGATAGCCATGTCCCCGACCCTGATCCGCTTGAATTCCCCAACTCCAAAATAGTCCTCCCAGAGAGAGTAATAATGTGGTCTGGTTCTCGCTGCATGGGGGGGTTCTCTTGATTTGGGTTAAGTTGAAATGTGTGATGTGGCCCCCAGCTTGAAAGCCTCTTTGAGGGGTGGGCACTTGGAGATTGGCTTCCTGGAGAACACCTGCAATCCTGATGCTGTCGCTACATTGTGATTGAGCCCCTGAGTTTCACATTTACACTCCAGTTAAATTAGAATCAGCAGAGTCATTCACTGATCTTGGAAGGATCGTCTTTGCCCCCAGATACCAGTAATCTTTGCACTGTCATCGAATGCAAACACACACACTTGTTGTATTATCAACAACAAAAACTGCCCTGATACGAGCCTTTAAAAACATTTTATTGTCCCTTCAGCATGAAGAAAAGGGCAAAGACCTCATGAGTGTCCACCAGCAAGGCATTCGCTCATTTGTAGCTCAGGGTGCACTTGTGTTGGTCTGCATTTATCAGTTCAAAGTGAGCTTTTTCCTTTTTGCAATTGATCCTGATGAATATACTAGCTGGTGTAGCACCTTCACTCCTCCTCAGCTGTCACAGCTCCAGACTTACAGTGGTGAGTGTGTGTGAGTCCACTTGCCTTGTAGATCAGACAACTGAGTTTTACTGAGCTCCTGCTCAGCCTCTTCCTCCTCCTCCTACCACCTTCAGCCAGCCAGACAAACAATTAGGCCATTGCTCTATCACCTTAGCAGTAACAGCCCTGAGTAGACAGTACAATTACACTGTGTGTGTGTGTGTTAGTGAGTGAGAGAGCTCATGTGGATGTGACCACAACAGTACAAGGACATAGATGATATTACTGTCAGACGGACAGAACTTTGTCCTTCAGTCCAATGTACCTAAAGATGGTGAAAGTTAGACGAGAAAAACCTGATGGTGAAGATACTTTGTGTATTTCGGATACTATTTTTATTGACTTGTGTACACACACACACACATGCATATTTTAGCATGAATATCTCCTCTGCCACACGCTCTGAAAAGCAAAGCTCATCTCAGCCGTAAGTAAGGAGTAATAACAATAGCAGGGGCAGTTATGAGACCAGTAAATTCTGCAAACAGATCACCCCCTCTCCTTGCCTGTGAAACAAGTTATTCAGGGGAAAAAATGGAGAGAATAAGAGATGTGAGAGGAAGGATTGATGGGAGGTATTGATAGAATTTACACTCCTGCTTGAATTGACAATTATCCACTAGATGAAATCGGAATAGGGTTGTAGAAGTGGCGGGGATCTTTTTTTTTTTGCTGTGAAACCCAGATGCAAATATTGGGATAATTTACATGAGCCCTTGATTCCCTCTCTGCCTCATATATCCAAGGATTTAATAGCCTACTTTCATTCTAACTCTTCTCAAAAGCAGGTGGGGGGGGTGAAAATAAAGGAAGAGACAGATGCAAAAAATAGCTAGTAGCAAATCCAGACCTTAATTTATAAGCCAAAAGCAAATGATGGGTACGTATTTTCTCCCATCCTGCCAGTGATGCAGTTTAATTTGGACAGCTTGTATTCCCTCTTCGTGATCCACAAGATGGGCCAAATACTTAAGAGTTGGGGCTAGAAAACACTGTTTAAAACAGGGGGGGGAGAGAGACAGCAAAGGAGAATGACAAGAAAGTTGTCCACTGAACAGTAGAAATGGCTGGAAAAAGAGAAGCTGATGGTTTACAGTTGCAAAGTCACAAGGATGTAGAGGGAAAAGTTGCATATTAAAAGTTGTGAAGTCGAGGGTTGAGTGATGGATAGAACTAGAATTGCTTATGCAATCGTTTCAGTTCTCTTAATCTAGCTTAACCCTCTGTCTCAATATTTGTCTTGACTATACAGTTAGGCCCATAAATATTTGGACAGCGGCATAATCTTCATGATTTGGGACCTGCATGCCACCACATTGGATTTGAAATGAAACAACTACAATGGAATTGAAGTGCAGACTTTAATTCTGGCCTTTTTATTTTTGAGGCTGATTAATGGTTTGCACCTTGTGGTGAATCCTTTGTATTTACTCTCAGGAAGTCTTCTCTTTATGGTAGACTTAGATACTGATACACCTTCTTCCTGGAGAGTGTTCTTCACTTGAGTGGATGTTGTGAAGGGGTTTTTCTTCAGCATGGAAAGGATTCTGCGATCATCAACCACTGTTGTCTTCCATGGATGTCCAGGCCTTTTTGAGTTCCCAAGCTCACCAGGGCGCTCTTTTTTTTCTCAGAATGTACCAAACTGTTGATTTGGCCACTCCCAACATTGCTGCTACTTCTCTGATGGATTTCTTCTTTGTTTCAGCCTCAGGATGGTCTGTTTCACCTCCGTTGAAAGCTCCTTTGACTGCATGTTGTGTGTTCACAGCAACAGCTTCCAAATGCAAACGCCACAGCTGGAATCAACTCCAGACCTTTTAACTGCTTAATGATGGCAGGTTAATGAGGGAAGAGCCCATGCAGCCTTATTTATTATTTATTTTATTTTTTGCAGCCTTCCGAATCAATTGTCCAATTACTTTTGGTCACTTGAAAGAGGGGTGGCTATGTATTAAAGAGCTGTAATTCCTAAACCCTTGCTCCATTTTGGATGTGAATACTCTAATTACAGCTGAGAGTCTGCACTTTAAGCCCATATTGATTATATAATTGTATCCTGAATATGTTTTCGTAAACGGCTAAAATAACAAAACTTGTGTCACTGTCCAAATATTTCTGGGCCTAACTGTATATGTATGTATGTATGTGTATGTAAATATATGTGTGTGTGTGTGTATATGTATGTGCAGTGTTGGGAAAGTTCATTTTCTACATGAACTAGTTCAAAGCTCAGTTGACAGATTTTAAAATGAACTAGTTCAGTTCAAAGTTCATACCGTAAATTCTGGACTATAAGCCGCGACTTTTTTTCGACGCTTCATGCCCCGCGGCTTATACTCCGGTGCGTCTTATACGAGGATTTTACCTTCACCCTGGGGTGTGGCGGGCAGCGGCAGCGGACAGTAATTCCCTATTGTTCCTGATGGTAGCTCCAAGTACCGTACTTCGGGAAAGTACTGGAAAGTAATTCCGAGCCAAATGTTATGGTAATTTCTCTAAGTACCGTCCAGTCCATGCCGCGGTGCAGTGTAAAAAGAGCATCACATGATATTTTCAGTCATTTGTACTCACCCTCAAAATGGAGAGCAGAAGAAGGAATGCTTATGATGCAGCTTTCAAGTTAAAGGCAATCAATCTGGCGGTTAAAGATGGAAATAGAGCTGCAGCACGTACGTTTGGCATTAACGAATCGATGGTGAGACGCTGGAGGCGGCAACATGACGAACTGACCCAATGCAAAAAGACGACAAAAGCTTTCAGAGGTCATAATAGCAGATGGCCCAAACTTGAAAACGCTCTGGAAGACTGGGTCAACATGCAGAGAACGGGCGGCCGAGGTGTTTCCGCCGTGCACCGCGGCTTATTTACCGGTGCAGCGTATATGTGTACAAACTTGATTTTTTCCCTAAAATAAGCATCTGCGGCTCATATAACGGTGCGCTCTATCGTCCGGAATTTACGGTAATTGAAAATTTTGAACTAAGTTCACAGTTCTAAAAATGAACTCGTTCAGGTCTTTTTTCCCATATGTTGCTTTGAGCTGTTTTTTTTTTTTAATTATTGCTACATGTAGTACCACAGACAGCAATTATTTTATCAGTTCTAACAATGAAACAATGTGTCGGATTGCATCTTCATTTTCAATTTTGTAATCTTCTACATCCTTTTATTTACTGGCACATACCTTGACAGGCTACCCGGGTGCTTCAGTTCAATATGCCGTTTCAGGTTTGTGGTGGATGTGACTGAAGTATCCATGCTGCTTTCTGTTTTGATGACGCGTGCGACACTGGTGGCTGGAGTTGCCAGATTAGGTGTTTTTCCGTTGTGTGTGTGTGTATGTATATATAAATTTTTCAGACAGATTTTTACCTGAAATCTGGTAAAAAAAACAACCACTGAGCGAAGATGAACGAGAGAGCGAACTGTTCAGACACCAGATGGAACGACTTCATGAACAACACTGTATGTGTATATACAGTTGTAAGTGTGTGTGTATATATAGGTGTAAGTGTGTATGTCTGTAGAATATCTTTGTATAATATAGATATTCTACAGCTGTAGGGCATCAATGCTGGGAAGAGCGCCACACACACACACACACACAGTACAGAAGCCCACACTCTCCCTCCTCGGTCAACTGAGTGATTGTGTGGCAGGGAAGCCTCATTAATCACTGGGAGCCAATGACTAGACAGAAAGCATACAAGCACATTGAATAGGAAGTAGGTTCCTTCCCCTGGCTTTGTCAGACAATTGGGTTTGTGACTATGATTGAGTTTGTTTGCCTGAACACACTTTGGTGGAAAGTGAAGCCCTCGGACGTATCAGCACAGAGAGAGAACATGAGAAGTTACGCCCTGGAAGTAATACTCAGTATTCACACGAGTGAGTCAACTCGGATTTGAATCTTTTGCCAGAGGCTCATGCTTCTGCTGACCCTTTTTAAGATTTCAACAAAAATGTTTGAATTGTCTCTTATATTTAACAAAAGAGATTTTAACAATTAAGATAAAATGGTGCAGGCTTCAGCATATTATGCATAGACGCTTTAGGACACTCTGCCACCAACACAAAACATAAATATTTTTTATTTCTTGGAAATAAGTACCTACTCCAGCAGCACTTACCACAGAAGAAGTACTTTTTTGTGTGTGTACTTCAGTTTTATTGTTACCAGCATTAAAATCCTTTGTACCGAGCAGGATTAGACATAACTAACCCTGATTGTCTTCATAAACCTAGATTGGATCTTTAGGGAGAAAAGAGAACATAGATTACATATAAAACAACATAAATAAGACAACTGTTGTTCTCAAAGAAGCTTAATAAGGTTGCAGCATCTATTATTCAGCCTCTTGTTTCTACTGGGTCTTTCTGGTTATTTTGTTCCATGCCCTTTTGAGCAAAAAGACCACTTCACCTGATAGTCAGGCTCGAGTCTTTCAAGGCCTCTGTAAGTCTTTGTGGCTCAGCACATACGCCTCATCAGTGGTCGTTTATCCAGCGCCTGCCCTTGTATGTTGAAGTGAGAGTCGTGGCATAGAAGTCACCCCGAAACGCATGAAAGCGCACAAGTAGTATAACACAGAGTAAGCAGTTTTGAAAATGGTGGCAAGGTTACATTAGAAATGAATTTTATGTATGTACACTTTTGAATAATGTGGTTGTTAAATGTTTGTGTCTGTGTCAGCATCAACAAATGAGCTCAAATTCTAGTTTAGTTTGTAGTGGGAAATCACACAAGTTAAAAGAAAAGAAAACGTTATGGAAGGGTCCAGAAATAATGGTGCTAGCCTGCAGCACAGGCGCACTGTTAAAGGAAAAACAAATAAGGAAATACCTGCTGTTAGGCTACTGTAAAACTTTTTTTTAGTCACAAATTTTAAGTGTTTTTACAGTTAATAAACTTGATTATAAGTACATTTCCCTTTTGTGACTTCGCTGACTGCTTTGTTGTAATACCCCAAAACAGAAGAAATTCTAAAAACCCGTCGCTTTCTAGAGCTCTTTATCCTTTGTTATATCCTTAGCATCACCCGGCACCTTTTCTGGTTGTTCAAATGAGTTTTCAGCTCGGTGTGATGAGGCTTTTCCTCTGATGAAAGGATATAACAAAGGCATATAGTTATCCAACAGTTATAGAACGCAGCAGGTTTATTTTATTCAAATCTCTGTTCTTAGGCCTCTGAGAGGCAGACAGGGCAGCGTCATTTTTCTTACTAACAGCAATGTGTGTTTGAAATTAACATGTTAATAATGTTGAAATCCTACTTGCTGGAACTTGGCTGACTTGTTTCGCTGGACTGAGAAAGTTTCACAGCGGCCTGTAATTATCATTCCGTTATTGATGTTTGCATAGAGATAATCCATGTGTCACAATGGTGGTGGTGGGGGGGGGGGGGGGGGTCCTGGAATCAGGAAATAGGACGGAAAATCCGTTACTGTCTCGGCATAAAGAATCTTGACATAAAAGTTTAATTGAGAAAATGATCATCGCTAGACTGTACTGAGCAGCTAAAGTTGTCTGCAGATGAAGAGATGATGATGGACAGTTCTTCAAACAAAAGAAGCTTAATGTTAGACCAAAATTCATTTCAACATCTTATCCTTATGTGCATATATATATATATATATATATATATATATATATATATATATATATATATAATCTTTTTAGAAATAAAAACCATAGAGAACTCTTCACACCAAAACTCTTCTCTTCTGTCTGACGCCATTTGTTTCTAATCACCTTGTATGGCAAAAGTTTATATTCCTCATATCTATTGACCTAATTCATGCTCAAGTCTTCGTCAGTTTTAGCCAGAAGATATTTACACCATTTTCCCATGCAGGCAACCATCGATTAACAAAACTGTCAGTTTGGATATATCATCAATTCAGGCCCAATCGTATCTTCTAAAGCTTCCTTGCCCTACTTATCCAGCATGCTCTTTGGAAAACCTCAACATCTTTGGACTTTTTGGCATCTGAAGTCTTACTACTGTCACGATTCATTACCTTGGAATTTATTCTTATTTTTTTCCCCCTCTCCATAGTAAGAAATATCCACCAACTTGTCTAAGGAACACCTCACAACACACAAATGCATGCTGAAAACTTCCATTCAGCTTTATGTCCTCAGTGGACACGGGTCCAATTCAGTTAGTCTGGGATTAGTGTCGCTATGCTGCTGCAGCCACATACATCACATGGTCTCACTGCTAAAAGGTGCTTTTAGTAAATCATGCAGGCAGCATAAAAGTAACACTGACTGACTGTGTAGAGAATCTCTGTTTTCTTCTGTTGTAGGTATTGCAAACTGGATTGATTGGTTGAAAACAGGATTTACATCTTCCTTGTATTTTTGTGTCACCGTTCCTGGATTTGGCTTAAGTAACTGTTTTACTTTGACTGTATAATGGATCTGTATGCCTATCAATTAGTAATTGTGGTTTGGTTCTGAAGAGATGCAGAGCTTGACTTCTCCATGTTTGAAGTGTGTAGAGCAGGAGGGTGGGGAAACCTGGTATTTAAATTTTACTTGATGAATCAGACCTATGTGTTCACTTCCTGCAAACACTTGGTGGTGCAAGAGAACACGCGCTTGGAGGTTTAGACCAGACTGTCACAACGAAGATTGGAAAATATCCAAACTTGTGGAGTTACTCAACAACAGTTTCTATTCCCGCTATGGTAACAGTGTGATGTAAATTCAGTCTTCACACTAACTCATCACCAAGTTCTCAAACATGGCCAGAAACACAATTTTTAGTCGGGGGAGGAGCGCATCAAAGTGTAAAACATGTATTTTCCTGTTGCCCCCAGGTGGCACTATGACTTTAAATTAATTTTATTTTAATTCTCAAGTTTTTTTAAAAAATTTGATTCTGAATTTGAAGGTTATGGTGATCTTGTAGCATCAAAATAAAATACATTCAATTTCTTGTCTTACCAAATACTCCTTACAATTGTGGATTTGCGACACCCTCCGGCATGCAGTTTATTGAACTTTTTGGTCCCCGGTGGCCCAACCATGGAAAAAATCCAACAAAGAGTTTCTGAAGAAATGTGTCTGTTACATGTAGAAATAAAATTTTGTTTTCTCTGTAGCAGTTCATTGATTTCAAAACTGTAAAAAAAAAAACAAACAATATATGCTGTTATCTTAATTTTAAATGTGGATAGGGGTTTGTGGCTCCTGATATTTTCTTTTAGTCAATTTATTTGTATAGCGCCAAATCATAACAAAAGTTATCTCATGACACTTTTCAAGTAGTGCAGGTCTAGCACCTTCCCCTTCTTTTCTGTGGTAATCAGGTCCAAATGGCTCTTTGAGTGTTTAAAGTTGCAGACTCCTGGGCTCGGATAATCCCTCTCAGCAGAGAGAACCAAAAAAACACCAGGGGAATACTGAAGGGCTCAATCATGGAAGCCAAAGATACTGTTCCTCAGGGCTTTACGGATAAACCAACGTGCACCACCTCATCACTGTCGCTTAACACCATCAAGACAAGTTACACTTCTGCATCTCAAGTCATGTGACCTATGCGACTATTCTGTTTACTAGTTTACTTCCTGCTGCACTCATTGCACCTGTTGACGGTTTCACGATCACTGAAATTAGTTAAAACTTTTTTCCTTTCAGTCCATTCATTCATTCATTGTCTTCCGCTTATTCCTTGTATTAAGGGTTGGGGGTGGCTGGAGCCTATCCCAGCAACTACGGGCGAGAGGTGGGGTTCACCCTGGACAGGTCGCCAGTCCATCGCAGGGCCAACATACAGAGACAGACAACCATTCACACTCACATTCACACCTACGGTCAATTTAGAGTATTAATCAGCCTAGTCCCCAATTGCACGTCTTTGGACAGTGGGAGGAAGCCGGAGTAGCCGGAGAAAACCCACACAGGCACGGGGAGAACATGCAGACTCCTCACAGAAAGAATCCGCGCCCGAGCCGGGACTCGAACCCGGAACCTTCTTGCTGTGAGGCCACAGTGCTAACCACTGCACCACCATGCAGCCCCTTTCAGTCCAGTTTTTTAAAAATAAACTTTTCTTGAAAGAATTAAGTGAAGTTTCTTCTTCAAACAAAGGTGAATAAAACCTTAGTGGCTTTTTCTGGCAACAGCTCTTCACTTTTCTGACTGCTCAGAGATGATGGATGACACCAAGTTTATTGTTGAGACAGAAATACACTCAGAGCTCTCTGCCCCGCTGGGCCACGCTGTCTGTGTGGAGATGTAACTCCTCAACCAGGTAGCAGTCACGACTGTCTGGCCCGAGTGTGAGAGACTTCCTTGAAGCTGACCCGCTTCATTTTTAATCTTTAACACATGTCCAGAGTGTCATCCGTTGTCAGACAGCAAACCACAACAGCGATCTGGAGTCCGTCTCTCCACCTGATCCAATCCTGCACCCATCACATCCTTTTATCTATAAGCTGAAATGTTGATTTGTGCCTCACGGTTGCAACATATGGATGAGATTTTATATTTTTCATGACCAGATTTGATTACACATTGTGCACTTAATGTCATCTAAGATTTATTTTCTTTTATCTATCAATCTTTAGAGTTTACAAACGGACCACAGTGAAACATCACAAGGCCAAGAGAACATAAATCAATTGCTTGTATTACACAGGAAGGACAAAAGTACCTGATGTATTTACTGTGTCTAGGTAAAGCTGGAAGGATTGTTGTTCCTCTTCATCACAAGACATCAAAACTGAAACTATTTATGATAATCTGAGGACAGAGCAGGAACAGAGTCCTCTGCTGTTGGCTGGAGGTACTGCAGATTACTACCTTTATGCCACTGACTCTGAATATACTGGTACACGTAATGCTCTCTCTCAATCTGCCTGGTTATGTACACTTGGAAATATCCTGTATTCATGTATTCCCTGTAATCCTCCTGCTACTTGAAAAAGGTGACCCCCCCCCCCCTTTTTGTTATTTAAATACATGATCGTGTTTTTTTTTTTTGCATTAAGTAATGGATCAGTAGATTAAAGCTGTATTTCACAAATCTAAACGTGTAAAAAACAGGTCAGATTTTTACTTGAACACAGCAGAAGGGTTTTTCTAAATAGAATGGGTTCCGCAGTTGAAGTAAATTCCACGTGTTTGGGTTTGTAAATGAATAAACAATGCATCATCCTTACAGTAGGCACAAGCCCAGACTGAGGTCAAGATTACAGAGTTACATAAGAGCCAAGGAATCCATGTCAACTTGCATGTTGATTAAGCTTCAAGTATGGATTTCTCACACTGCACCTCCACATTCAGATAAGAATAATTGCAAGACATGGAGGGATTAAGTATGAGCAGATCGAGACTGAGCCTTGACAGAGGATGCCAAATCAATTGGTTGCCATTCAAGTTAGACAGTTCAAGATAAAATGGATTAGTGAATGGTAAATAATTGTATCTGTCAGAGGATTGAGAAGAAACTCAACATCCCAGAGACAGATGGAGCGAGACTAAAGCACTGAGATGACAAGGTTTACTACTTAAGGCTGGTGTCAGACTGAATCAGGTGCTGCGGCGGTGTGGGTGTGTCACTACGTGGCTGTTGATGTGACGTGTGCAACTGTAAGGCCCCTAACCAGGAATCCTAACTGTTTAGCGTTATAGCATAAGATTGCATGCAGATTTACATCTTTGTACTCCCTCAGGACAGGGTTGTACAGCTCGAAAAAGGTCTCAGTCTCTCCCATATTCTTTGTTGCTGCTGCGGGAAAAAGCAGAATGCTACAGTGCCACACGGTAACCCGTGCTTTTGCCTGTGGTCATCCTCTGATCTGATCTTTGGCTTACATGATTGGCCGCTTCAGTACCTCAGGGTTGCAGTACCTTGACCTTAACCCTCACAGCAAAAATGCACTATACCCTTTTCAAATGAGCAAGAGAACCAGCATGTCTGCTGCAGAGCCACTTTTCTTTTCTGTCTGTGGGATAAAGGCAAAAACTATTTTGGAGATGAGAACAAAATTTTCAGGAGTTGTATTGGACCGGCCAAGAAAGAACCCACTGAATTTTGTCACATCCAGATCAAGGAGCAAATCCTTTTTTTCCCCTCCTTTGTTAACATTCAGAGATTAAAAAAATAGACTAAAAATTCCAGAAGGTTCAGGGGCTTGAGGCTACATCACACCTGGAGAAAGTGCTAAGCTGTTTTAAATGAATCCTATTTAACTTTACACGGTTGTGATTTTAACACTAGGTGTTTTTTTTTTTTAAAGGTTCCTGATTGATTTTGTTATCCAATATGTTTATTTTTATACGGCTTTTGACATTCATACTGGCATGCTGATCAAAATCCTAATTATGGGGCTGTTTAGATTTGAGTGTGAATAATACTCTTTCACATAATTGTTGTGTCTGCTTGCAGTTTGACCTACATTAATTTTTAATCCACAGTGGTGTGTGTGACTTGCATCGTTCAGTTTATCTGGCTGCATTTCTAACTAAACTAAATATTCATATCACAGTGTTCAGCAGGGTCTCCAGTGCCTCACGATATAAACGTTGCGGTGATAGCAGTTACAGCTAGAGTTTGAAAGGTACCTCTCAGCTGAACCTTCGTCTTGTCTAGTAGAGCTAAGCAGTTGGCGTCACCATGACAACCTCTAACTGCAGTTGGAGCCTCTCAGCTGACTCTGACCAGGTGGTGATGCTGGTGGCATTTATCAAACACTCGATTGACTTTTCTGTCAGTCCAACTTCTATGTTATGTTGTCTCATCATGTAATCTCTTGAGTCAAGAGCTGGAGTCAATGGTGGAACCAGTGGACCCAGAGTACGAACGCGTAGCGGCTGCTCCTATTTAAATCATGACGAGCTCAAACAAAGATGTCTGTTAAAAAAAAAAAAAGAGTCATGATGTGTTAATTTAGTGATTCTTGTCTCTTGACTTTCATTAATTTCTAGGGAAATATGACACGGCCTTTGTAGGAAGTCTGCATTCTCTGAGTGCTCTCATACCTTCTAGTGTACTCGATAAAAGGCCGGCAAACGTGCGAGTAGTTTAAAGACAGCCTGATAGTACCTGTAATTTGGCTTTATCTCATATTATCTGTCTTGAGACAGCTGGGTCACACATTGTCTGTGTTGGATGCACTTGTGAATACATAACGTCAACTCTTTCCTCCATTATCCCGTGTATTAAATGTGAACAAATTGTTCACAGAGTGCAGGTGAATATGCCGGGTCTTTGATCTTTTATTCTTTCCCTCCCACCTCTTTCCCTGGCAGTCATGGTAGAGCACAATGAGTCAGAGAGCTGCGTCTACTTGTTTGGTCTTTTGTCTTCCACCTCAGTCTAAAAGGCTACCATGTGAGCCACATATTTACAAGTTGTTTTTTTTATTTTGTCAATTTACTTAATGCATCTAAATTTAAAAGACCAGCGCGTAGGATTTAATAGCACCTTGCAGTCATGCAGTGGTAGTTGAATTTACATTTTTTTATTCCAAACCGTGGTCGTTATTATTTCAGAAATGCTGGTGAAACACCAGTCAGCCAACAGCAGGTCTGCCCAAAGTGGTTTGTGATTTGGTCGCCATATGTAAACGACAATAAAGCATGATGACAATAGTGATAAATGGTTAATTATACTGTTAATTATACTGTTAATCACTGGTTATACTGTCATAAGTGTTCTGGCCACCGTAGCCCACCTTTAAGGTTAAAACACTACAAATTATCATCTCCATCTATTCTTGGCGGTTGAAACACGGCGGTGCAACATGGTGAAATGTGATTGTTCTCCAATGAAAACTTTTAGCGAGCAATAGTTGGTTTCAGTCACATGAAAACAAAGTTGGAATGTTATAGATCATGTCTGCCAACAGTTCCATTCTCTCTTATCAGCTTAGTATCTGCTTTGTCTGTCCTGACATCAGTGATAATAATGGCTGAAGCATTTATCATGTCACTTTTTGATGTTTATTCCTCTGTTTCAGCACACAGCCACAACAGCCGTTATTTCCTTTTGAGTCGGACACTGTCACATCGGCCATTTGTAATCATGTAAAGCAAGCCAGGGATATTCCCACCCCCCTCCCCCCCCTCAGTCTGTGGTGACGCATATGCAGTGGCTCTTTTTCTTCTGAAGCTCATTCTAACAACCTTGTCTCATAACCATCATGAGTTCAATTAATCGCCCTCTGGTCACTGCAGAGGGAAAGGAGAGGGAGGGAGAGAGGGAACAAGAGAGCAGGAGCATAGGTAGTGAGAGCAGAATGGGGGGAAAGAGGAGAAAAATGAGAGAGACGAAGCAGTGGAGAGGCGAGGAGAGTTGGAAAGGGTGCAGGCATGTGTGGCTGAGCAGCATGAAAGTGAAAGTGGGCCGCAGCTGGGCTAAAGCTGGGACAGCCTGCTTTTAACAGCACGCAACAGAGTCAAGCTGGGAAAAAAACGTGTAAAGTGTGTCCTGGTTCGATTCCTATGTTCACGTACCTTTCATTCTTAGGGAATTTAAATCGTAAATCTAAAAATGTAATCTGCTATCTGCCGTGCATGAAGAGGAGAAAAGACTAGTGGCATGTGTCATCCTGGTGACTGTTCATCAGCACAAGTGACCCTGCTCCTGAATGTAATGCACAGCATTTGCAATCTTTTTCACCTGCTCATCCTGACAAATATCCTGTGTAATCTGCCCTGATCTTCATTCCTCCACTCTCCAGCGTTGTGCCTCCCCCTTGGCCAGAGCTCACTGCCGTGGTATCCAGGAGTGTTTGGCTTTAACATGTCCACGAGCCTTGTGTGGACCTGCAAGTTAGCATCGCTACAAGTTCCTCTCAGCCAAAAGACAAAGGGATTGCAGATCAAAAGCTCTGCAACTAACAGATGATAATATTAACCTCCGTGTAGTGACTTGTTAGCAACAGCTGTTTGTAACAATCACAAAAAGCTTCAAAATTCACAAGTGTGTGATTAATTGGTGTAGTTCATGCTGTAGAATCAAACGTTAAATCATCTTTAGCTTTTGTTAATCTCATACCGCATTTCCGGCATTTCATTTTTTTGACTTTGAGACGAGGGAACTGAACATATAACGGCGCTAATTTATTTACCACTGTTAGATCTGCGGAGTCTGTTAACGCTTCAAGATGCTCCTTAAAACTTCAAACATACCAACAGTTGCTGATACTTCACCCAATTTCTGATTACTCCGCTATATTCTTTTGCCAAAAAACATCATCAATTTTATTAATAGCTTTGCCATTTTAAATAACAGTGATTGAATGAGGCAATCTGGAAAAGGTTTTTTTTTTTTTTTTTTTTTGCAGAGGATGAGTTGAAATTTGTATTAAAGTAATTCAAAGTTGCAGTAAATTAACATTCAAATTGGCAACCTCAACACAGATGCGCCAGTATTCTGAGGTGTTATTTTTCTTCTCCTGCTCTGTCTGCTACCTACATGCCCGTTTTTAAAAAGAAGATGAGAACCGTGATGCACTCTTCCCTGTGGATGAGTGGGTGAGGATCAGTCCAGATGTACAGCAGTTTCCACGGCGTTTAAACTGAAATCTTACTCAGTCAATCTGTTTTAATGGGCTTTATGACAGCGCAGCTCTCAGGCAGCGCAATCAACCATCATCAACGGCCGGGGAAACGAGTTGCTGCTGCTGCCGCCGCCGCCGCGCATGTGTGGCTCTCCAAAGAGATGGAAGGGAGGCAGTTGTTCACCTCTGAGCTACTTTCATCATCAGCTCTGGGAAAAGAGAGGATTTGTTTAAGATGTGAATATACATTTTCACCTTATAGCTATAATCATAAAGGTCTTTACTTGCATCAAGCAACCTACTTCTTCTTCCAAGATATTTTTCCAGAGCAGATGACTGAACGTCAGATAAATCCAGGTTCCAAACAGAAGATTTCTTTTTCTTTTTAAAAAAAAAAAATCTTTTATTTCCCTGTGGAACAGAAAATACTGTCAAAAATCAAATAATTGTCAGCATTTTTTTCCAGAATACATTTTACATGGGTCAGGTTATGAATGATACACTAAAAACACCGTAAAATCAGCAAACAAAGACCTACAGCTGCAAAGTTTTTTATATTCAGTGTTGCCTGGGGGAATCAGGGAATCACCATTTCTGTTTTTGTTTTTGTGGCTGCTTCCACAATTACCAGTCATAGTAGAAAACATGACAAACTTACACAGAGAGAGAGAGATGTATTTCAGCACCAGGAGAGAATGAGTACACACTTTACTATGGTTTCCAGCTATGACTATATTAAAGAAAGAAAAGGAACGGCATTTTGGGAGCACAGAGTAAGAGCCCAAGCAGAAAGGTGAAATAATCCATCGATATTCAGTCAGAATGAAATCTCAGTTCACTAAATTCCTGTATAATTATATTCATGCCTGTATTCAATATTATGAGACTTTTGCATAAAGTGTCAACTGTCACTGGGTGAGCAGCAGCAGGGTGCAGCACGGGCACATCACCAGTCAAGACTACCTTTCTCAGTTATGGATAAGTTATTAGAGTCACCGTTGAATCTAACCCCCTGGGTTTTCTTTCTATGTGAGGAAGCCGGAGAACCGTAGGAAACCTAGCATGCAGACGGCTGCGCACAGAAATGCCACAGCTGGGCGTCATGTTTGAATCCAGACCGCTCATACTGTGAGACCATAATGACTTGACAGCGGATGTAGTTTTCTAGCTTGCCACTTTATTTCATGATTCTGTTAAATATGACGCCATTCACACTGAACAGTCTCCTCTTTAGATGAAGCTCTTACTGCAAAAACTTTATTTATTTATTTTTTTTATGGTGTGGTCATAACTGTGGTGAAAGATTGCTGTTAGAGAAGGTTTCCAGTTAGGAAACATTTGCATCATTCACAAAGTTTTTTTGTTCCTTCTATTTTCTTTTCTTATATTACACTGTGTATGTGAGCCAAAATGGAATTTCAGCAACACAGATTACAAAAAAGTTTTCTCTGACACCTCTGAATTAAAGAGGGACTGTCGAAATGCGGAATGCAGATGGGACGACGAGAAGTTGAATGTGCATAAAGGGATTTTGTACAATATCGAAACTGAAGCAATTTATTTCGCACTGATTTTTTTTTTCTCATCTAGAGTACTTTTTAACACGGTCGATCTCTTTGTCAACAGACCATAGCAGACAGCCAGTTGCTTCCTACTAGGATCAGAGGAAAGAAACAGACAGCATTAGATCCAATTTTTTATTTTCGATATCTAATGTACAAATTCATGCCGGGAGGCAAAACTTCAGTTTTTCGCCTGTGAACCAATTCCTACCTCTATTAAAAAAAACAACAACAGAACCCCCCCCGCCCCACACACACACACACACACTGTCTGAACCCAATGTTTAGTACGTCAGTCTTAAAGTTTCAAAAGTAAACTTTGTTTACCTCAGGTTGCTCATACTTGAGGGAGTCAACAGTATAAGAATGAATGCAGCCTGTAATAAATACATAAGGCTTCAGTTCATCCCATATAGAAAGCAGACCAATCTGGTCTTCAGCACAGGCCCCAGTGGGGGGGCTCTAATGCTGTTTACTGGCAGAAAGTATGGGTTTTGCCATGTAGGACACCAATATGCTGTGTATACAGCAGATGCTAGCCACATGAACAGTTGTTGATAGGTAATACTTGATCTAACACTTGATCTGCATGTGTCAGGTATGAGTCTGCCCTGCTCTGACTGGCTTGTAGAATGATGTTGAATATGCACCGACTGCAGTTAGGTTGGCCAGTTTGACTGAACTTGATATTTCTTTTGATTCTCCGTAGGTTCTGTCTGTGCACGAAACTGCTTTATTGCAATAATTGTGTAGAACAACAAACAAGGAACTGCAATAGAGCTTTGAAAGAGAGCAACAGTCGGAGGGGTGTTATTGCTTCCGAGGAGGACTGATATAATATTGCTTATCAGAAAACAGATCTATTTACCACGGATGCAAAGTAATTTCATGTTGTTTGAAGGCTGAGCTGTTAGCAATCAGATTTTACAGGATGACAGCAGTTACAAGTAAAGTGGATGATAAAGAAACCAGTGTTGGACCAGGAATATGCTTCATTTTATTGACATAACCTTTCACCTAAGATTAATTATCTCACCCTGGTAGCTGCTAATTCATGCAAGCTAATGCTTACGTAAGTATGATGGGCCTAATGAGCTTGAGACTCCATATCACATATAAATATGTGCTTGTCCCCGATTTCTACTGAGTATCAAAGAGAATTATTTTAGTATTTTTATGGCTTTATTAAATTGACATATACCCGGGAAAATGTATATAATATAAATACATTAAAGAATCCCATTTCAGTGTCAATAGAATTGTCACTGTTTTGCCCATAAAATGGCACAACTCATAATGCATGAACAAAGCATGCGATTGTGTGAAATTCAAGCAATTCTCTCAGATCGCTCAGTGTAATTCTACCAGATCGGTGACTACACGTATTCATCATCAAAACTATTGACTCATAACTATTAGATATTTTGATCGACCGCAGATCAAAAAGACTTAGACAGACGCCTGTTTTATTTAAAGATACAGGTAACATAAAAAAATAATTTTACCTATGAAAGTCCAAGCTGTTAATCATCCTCCATTACTGGCCTGTACATCCATGACTAAGCTGACAGACGCAGCTCCCTGGATGAGGCTCTGAATTCCCATCCTTGGAGGGCATCCACAGGGATACTTTGGACAAAAGCCTCCTTTTACTCGTGTCCAATCAAACACTATAATACAAGCTAATTCAGTAAACACTATAAAGAGGATTGTCAGTCAGTCACTCGTTTTGTCTGACAGTGTTTGTATGGACTGAATTGTCTCTTGCTGTGACCTGATGGACGTTTAGTTCAACACAGCAGTGCAGGCAACCCTGGAATGGCTGAAACCCCACAGACCCAGCAAGTGACTGATGCGGTTAAATGTATGTTTTCATTCCCACTGGGGGTCATTTGTAGAGTGTATTCACTTAGGGTGTTGCAAGTCACTTTAAATGAATGAAAAAATGATGAAGGTCCTGACTTCAAGAGCATTTGCAATGGAAGGTTCTGATGCTTTGGGCTGTTGGGGACTCATAAAAAGTCCCACTTTTCAACAGAAGCGAGTAAACGCTTCTCAGTTTTAATACTATACTGGATGCAGCCCACTCTGTTAACTGCTGCAGCCAAATAACAGGCTAATGGCAGCGATGACGGCACACACATAGTGTCTATATTGTCTATGGCTATGTTTCATCTCCCAGCTGAACATGAACAAATCTTATACCCCTTTTTTGCGCACGTTAGCTGACCCCGCTAGTTTTTCAGTGCCTTGCAATTTGATCATTTCAGGTTAGTTTGTGGGGAACCTTCCTTTACAATCTAGTTGTAAAGAAAACACAAACCTTTTTCACAGGCCCCTTGAAATTTGCAATCATTATGGTTGATAGAGGCCTTTCCCCATATCCGTCCTTCCCTTCCAGCACTTGACTGTGGAGTGTCTCTTCACATTTAGTCATACCTGCAGTGATGGAAAACACTCTGTATTTAAGAGAGGGTATAAACAAACAGGTTAAAAAGAGGGATATACTCACCAGTCTTTCTACGCAGGAGTATTACCATGGATACTGACAAACATGTTGATCCCCCATCCACACAATTAAAAAAAAAAAAAAGGAAAAAAAAAGAGGGTGCAGTTTTGAATCAAATGCGCAACAGTGTTTATGACATGAATTAATCCTAACTTGATGGACAAAAACACAACAAGGTTTTGACTTTAAATCCACTTTAAGAGGTGTTGTGAGGAAAACGTGACTGCGTGGTAATTTCCCAGGATACCAGCTTGTGTCTGCTGGTGTGATGAGTCTGCACTGAAGCACATTTTTAGAACGCTTCTCCTCATGGCTATCAACTGATACGGCAACACCAGAATAGGCCTGAAGCGTGGCCTGATGCCTGTTGTTCGAGGGGTTGTGTGATGTCACGCGTCTCATAGCCATCCAATCATGAGGTGTAATTCTACAACATGCCCTTATCTAACTGCAGGAATTGATGCTGTTGAAGTGCTGGGCTTGTTCTTCGAGGGGCGCCCACATTGGTTTTGTGATGATGCCATGAAGCATCAAAAGCTATGGAGAGTCCTGACTGTCATCTCAGCAAGGGATCAAAGAGAAAACGCAACAGTTTGCTGAAAAAATGTGACTACCTGCACACCCAGTTAACAGACTTCTAGCAGCCTGAATGAGACCTGCTGATCCAAACAGCTTAAAACGTGGCACTGTGCTTGTTTTGAGGCACCACCAACATGCACGGCAAGTTACACATCGATCAGCCGAACGCTCTGAATTACTTTAGGGAAGGATCTTTATTTAGTAGAGATATTTGCACAAAATGCGTCCCGTAATATACTGTATAGTTTAAAATATGATTTATTTGCAGCCTTTAATGGTGGCCTGCTGGAGCCTTGTTTCAGCACCATCAGTGTGGACAGCTCCAGTGTGTTGCCTTGCCACAGAGAGACTTTCAGCATCATCAGGGGGGGACAGCTCCTCCTGTGGCCTCTGCTGCTCTGACAGGGACCTTGTTGTGAAAGCTGACTCCTTTAAAACATTGTGTATTCTTGGTGTTTTCTTGGGGGGGGGGGGGGGGGGCAGGATTTTTCTGACTCTAATGCATGTGTGTTGTGTTAAAACTCCTTTCTGGTGGGACAGTGCAGTCTCTGCTAGTTTGTTAGAACTTGTTCCAGTATGTTCCACACTGCAAATATTGAGAGTCATAGTGAGATTTCCACCACTATGCTACTCCCATGGGAAAACATTTCCTTACAAATTTGCACTTGAGAGTCCAACCATTTAGATATGGAAGGAGACATGGCAGGAAAAGAATGGGGGGTGGGGTGGGGGAACCCCCTGAGAACATCCCCTCGGCACCCAGAATTAGTTCAATACCCAGGCCCCAGGCGAGGATCTCCCGCTCTCTCTTAGTCTTTCTCATGTTTTCTCAATCTCTGCCTGCCACTAACCATCCCATCTCACCACCCCTCCCTCCCTCCTTCCCTCCCTCTCTCCATAGTTCCCCCATCTACTTCTTTATCTCCTGGGTTAGGGAGAATAAAGGGTATAAAGGGAGGTTTAATTTTATTGCTCACTTCAGAAGACTTCATTTGAGTCCATACTTCTGATGGAGACGTGAATATATTGCTATATCAGGACAGGTGAAGTGGTGCAGATTGCAGTTAGCTGTAATATGCTAATATTTCAAAGAGCAGAAACACAGAAAACAGACAGCAGATCAAAGCCTTAATCGCATTTCTCATCTTTACATAGCACACACATTTTTCCTTCTTTCCTTAAAATACCAGAACCCTCACAAATACGACGATAAAAGATAAGAAATAAAGAGAGATAAAAAATAAATGTCCTGATCACCTCACCCCTTCCTCCTCTCCTCCCCTTTGCCCTTTCCTCTGGTCTCCTCCTTATTAGATAAAAAAAACTCTTTACATCTATTAATTATTCACTAAAGATGACTTTAGATCCTGGTTGTTTGTGCAGAGGGACGGGGACTGCAGATGTTTCTGCACGGTGTGTGTTTTGTGTCTTCATTATGCCACTGCTAGATTTATGGTGGCTGGGAATTAGGCTCTTTTCAGGAGATAGTGCCATGTGTTTGGGTGTATTTGGAATAGATTGGACACTGTAAAGCCCCAAAGCACAGCTCTCTCTACCACAAGACAGCCATTAGCAGGTAAAAGCCGCTGGGTACACGGACAGGTAATCCACCTCTAAAATATCACTAGATACACACAAAGTATAAATAAAACAGGTGCATCCAATTATTAGAAGAAACACACTTTACAGTTCATACAAGGTTAGTGATAGATAGCCTTGTGCTCTTGGTAGTATTGTTCTTTTATGTGTGTGGCCTGACTCAAAGTTATGCAAGGTCCAAAGATTTTTCACTAAGATCCTTCTAATACCACTTATGTAGCAAAGAAAGCTGTGTAATGGCTTTGCAAGTGCCAAACAACTACTCAATAAAAGTACTGCTTGCATCGTTGCACAAAAGTAAAAGAGACAGTAATCAGTATTTGTCGGCCAAAACAAACCAGTGTGTTCAGTTTAGAGTTTGACACGCATCAGCCTCCGCCTCGGTTCATGTTTAAAACACACACCAAAAAAAAACCAAAAAACCCATTGGCATCGGTTCCGTTGTTTATTGATACATAAATGTCACCCTGTGCTGATCTCTGCTCTGCTTGTTTTCCTGTGAGAGAATAAATCATCTCTATGGGTTATTAGCGGCCATTTCAAAGTGTCTGATAGTTCTCAGGCTTAATAACTGCTGTCGAGCCTTTTGTTTCAGAGGCCTAAACAAGCTAACATGCGCGCACAAAAAGACTCGCATGGAGGACGGGGGCTCATGATAGCTGGGTTTGCTTCTGACACCCTAATATTGGCTTTTACCGCTCGGCGTTTAATGGCTCAACTGGCAAAACCGAGAGGGAGGGTGACTTCTTTACACAATCAGTAAAACCTCTGACTCTAAACACACAGTCCACATGGATGGAGTGACTAGCAGTTCTGATGGAGCTTTTTTTTATTTTTTTTTAAGGGCAGTCCAGCAGACGTAGTCCTGAGCTAGCTTGTTTGATTTGGCTTGCCGGACTATCATGCCGTCCCTGTGTTCAGTCACTGTAGTTCAAACCAGCTCTTACAATCCCTCACCCTCTATCACTGCATATTGATCCAGCTGATCTGCGACTGACATTTTACAGTTTCGTCAACAGCCCTATTAGCTGGGTCAGTGTTATTTGCACGGCGCCAAATCCCGACCGATTCTCAGATAGAGCAGGTCAACAACCACATGTTTTCAATTCATTTATGTCAAACAATCCTCCATCAGCAACAACACATGCAAATTAGGCATTTTTACATATGTTTAACCTCTGGAAGGGCTTCTTTCATTCCAAGGTGAATTTACTGGAGACCACAGATGTCCATCTGAGTAACAATATGAATAATGCACACATTCATACTCACAAGACTGTAGATTGGTGCAAACTGGACCACAAGAGTTATGTAACCCCCTTCTTATTTGACTGTGCATCAAGAATTTGTTGCCGTAATGTGCCACAAAAAGGTTCCGGAAGACATAAAACAAGTTTTCAATTATTAAATAGACTTAAAGGGTGCGTTTGGAAGACCAGTAATAATTCTGTCTGTCAGAATGCGTTTGACAGTGATTACTGTACTCCTGAGAAATGATAAATAACAATTTCTAAAAATAATGATAACTTGGTTTTTGCTCATTTCAGGTGTCGCAAGCTGTAATTATCCCCTGCTGAACTTTTACTGCGTTCCCTCTCTCTCTCTCTCTCTCTCTCTCTCTCTCTCTCTCTCTTTGTCACTGTCTCTCTTTCCCTCCCTCCCTCTCTCCCTCCTGTTGCATGAGTCAGTCTTTTCTTGAAAAAGAAATTCTCTTCAAGTTTAGTTTTCAGAACAAACCGTAAAGTTGCGTGACAGACAAATCCTTCCTCTCATGTTTGTGGGTCTATGGTTCCTAGAGACCGTGAGTCCACTATCAAACAAACACTTTACCATTCTAATTTCATACAATTCAACGGTAAAAGATGAAGAATATCTGAGTACCGATGGTGACAGTGGTTCCCTTGTTGAGTTAGTGTACTAGACAAAGATCTGCAAAAGTAAAATATTGCTGTAAGGCATGAATGGAGTGTAAAACTTTCATTTCCCAAATGGCCTTGCTCTGTGTTTGTAAGGAGCAAGTCCTGTGTTGTTTCCATTGGAACGAGATCATATTCTCAAGGGATCTTTTTTGTGAAAAGTAGAATGTCATTCCAAAAAGGAGACACAGAGAGTTAAATAATCAAGAGGATGAGCAATACTGCCACTGTAATATGAAAGACTGAATTTTTTTGTTTATATATTTCCACTTGACTTAAAGGTTTATATATTCATAACAAGTCAATGAATTCTCTGTCCTGTGTCCCTGGATGTTATTTTGGAGCTGAGGAGCTCTAATCTGACAGCAGTAACCCCCACATATACACGCCATAAACCCATTTATCACTGCCGGATACATGTGTTCGTGTATTCATTCCGGGGTCAGAGCATGCACACCTACTCATCAGT
This sequence comes from Aulostomus chinensis, assembly GCF_037954235.1. Lineage (NCBI taxonomy): Eukaryota > Metazoa > Chordata > Actinopteri > Syngnathiformes > Aulostomidae > Aulostomus > Aulostomus chinensis. The sequence goes on from NC_141325.1 coordinate 9,264,294, forward strand.
ATCCACACTGTCCTCCGCTCCGGTACAACACTGATAGGAGGATTACAGTGAAGGATCAGTCCTCAGTCAACACCGGGGATAGATATGGTGGTCTGCAAGTGGTGTCCATCTGGTGGGAGATTTTTTTTTTCTTTCATACAATTTTTTTTTTCTTTTCCCAAGGTTTCCTCAACAGCTCAAATACCTCCCCCAAGGTCCTCCTCCACCGCTGGCTTCGCAGGGAACAGGAACAATCCATGATATTACAATTGAAATGATTTCATGGATTAGCCACTAAAGATATTTAGATACAAGATTTTGTTTACAGTGACAATTTATATGCATACAGTAATAAAAGATGCAATAGTCATGCATATTATTCAAAGTCTACAAAACCTTGCCCTGACTGTGTTTTGCTGTGGAATTAAATTGGTGTGATGACCAAAATACACACTTCTCATTATTTAAACATGTTCTGTGTACTGAGTGTTCTACACAAATGGAGCAGTAAACAGCAGAAGGCCAGTACAAGGAGTGAATCTGACAATATCACAAATGTCCACAGCGCAGTATTTGGATGCTAGCATCAACACTGGACACTGCCACTGTTGAGCTTCATCTTGTTTTTCCTCCCAAAACATATTTTGTTCACAGTATCTGTTGTTTTTCTTATCTCCGTCCTGTCAGCCACTCATTCATTGAACAAGAATCCCCCCCCCCCCCCACAAAAGTGAGTGGTTAGATAAACAGTTGATATCAACAGCTTCATAAACTGAGGAACGATGGTGGCCGCTCTCGCAGCATTAGTAGGCCTATCATTATCGGTATAATCTCCTGTTCCTTGAATGCATACAAAACAGTCAGTCCAATGGTAGCCTGTGATTCCCTCCCCTTTTAATCCCTAATCCAAGGTCCGGGGCAGATTAAGAGGAATCCTGGGGATTCCATCTTTCGGGAGGAGATGGTGGGGGTTGATGACAAAATAAAAAAAAAAAAAAAATGGCAATGTGACTGATTGATAGAATTTCGATCAATACAAAGACCTATCGATGTCAGGCACTCACTGCTGTTGGGAGGGTAGGTGGCTGGTGGATGCTGGATTGACCATGGCAGAGCTAAAAATTCCAGATTATGCTTTTCCTCATCTGTCCCTTTTTCAGACTCCCCTCTGCACCCCCCCCCCCCGTCCAAAAACACACACACACACGCAGACACACACACACACACTCTGATGGGCACATCTCTCCTTGTCTTTTCCTCCACGGTAGCGCCAGACAGCTGATGCATACCGGGGCTTGCATTTGCTGCTGCTCATAGTTTCTCTTTTTCTCTCTCCTGGGTGCCCCCTCCTCTTCCTCCTCCCCCCCTCCTCCTCTCTCTCTCTCTCTCTCTCTCTCTCTCTCTCTCTCTCTCTCTCACACACACACACAGACGCGGCATACTTCTTCTTCACCAGCCTCCGTGCGGGCTGGGGTTTACGCGTGTACCCGCATACAGAGTGCGGAGTGCGGACCACGGAGTGTCGTTACGCGCATCATCGGTTAATTTTTTCTCTCTACCGGATCGCCAAGCCTCCATCCCCCTGTCTTGGCGCAGAGAAGAAGAGTGACTTGTAGCTCTCCTTTATTGTATGTGTCAGAGCCCTCTCCTTTCCCGGCCTTTTCTCTCTTCAGGAAACAGACAATTACGGAATATGGTACCGCTCCATTGTAATGCCATGTGACACGGCTTTTCATCATTTGGTTCTTCTTTCCCTCCCAACAAAAGTCGCTTGGTTCGGGTGCTCTGGTGCTGCTGACATCTAAACAGGAGCCAAGTGAAGGAAAAATAATAATAATTTTAAAAAAAAGCCCATGGGAAAATGGAAGTTTTGGCCGTTGGCATCACTGGCATGGTCCGCTGAGGCTTGTGCTCCTGGTGGTTTGGTGATTGGTGCAGGGGGGGAAACTGCGTCGGCAGGTCTCAAAGGCTGGTAATCAAGGGTCATTATAACAGGACCTGCATTTCAAGATAACCAGGTTTCCCCTCGTTATCGAATGGTTCGAAATTTATTCCTTGAGTGGCCGCATCCCTCAGCTCCTCTGTCCGTCTGAACGCGTCGGCGTTTGGATGCGGTTTGTTACCTCTGCAGCTCAGCGCCTCTCTGCTCGCCCTTAATGTTGGGAGGAATTTCAACAGGGCATCACTCCGAGACTCCCCGGGAATCTACTTATTTACAGACAAGCATCACACCTAGCCGCCAAGATAAGAGAATACCGAGGCAGATATTATCGGGAATTTCCTTGACCGCCCTACAAATGGACTAAAAAGCCCAGCTCCGCTTCTCGGGATTTCAACTCCGCTCGCTGTCACTCAGAGAGCTGTGATTTTCTCTGCTTTCAGGGGGAGATATCGCTGGACAACATGAAAGTTATTTCGGCTATGTTGCTCATTGCCGTTTTCTGGAGCCAGGGGTGGAACTCGGCGCTCTCGGATTCAATCATCCACATTGGTGAGTTACTGCGTTTTTTTTCTCCCCCCCTCCCATTCCCCGGCCACAATGAGTCTCTGTGTGCGTCCCTCACGAAGCAGATTGGAGGGTTCAGCTCTGATATGCACTGCGCTGCTTAAATCACAGCATCATGTCTCTAAAGCCCCGCTTCAGTCCAGAGATCATGGACGCATTTAAGAGATTCCAGAGATGAATAGTTGGCTAATCTAATTTGAAAAAGTGGATTTTATGTTATGCACCATTGTGACTATGGTTGGAAATGAAGTTTGCACTTGAGTTTGGGAGATTGTTGAGTATCAAATCCATAAATGCCAACACTACTTCACAGGAGCAAAATATTTCTCAATTCCACTGGTCATCTGTAGTCTCATGAATTGACCAACAGAGTAAACTAGTTGGACTGGGTGCCTTCTATCCTCCTGATTTCATCTGTAATGGCTGTGTGCACACAGCATGCGCTGGAAAACAGGTGGTTTGGAGTGGCATGATGTTGCACTGCACGGCTGTAGGATTATCTTTGGTGGCCTCAAATATAGCCACATTTTCCTCAAATACAATGGCATTACCACCTTCCATCCTAACACTGCAGTGCCAGGAGAGAGAGAGAGAGGGAGAGAGAGAGAGAGAGAGAGAGAGAGAGAGAAAAATGTCCTAAGTGTTTTCTGCCTTCCACCACCATCGGCAAAGTGTGGCACTGTTGTGTAGACTGTGATTTCGACATCAGGGAGCATATTCTTGCAGGTGATGTGTAGCAGCGCCTCCGGCTTTAGATTAAGGAGGGGGAGGGCGATGGGGGGGTGCTCTTACAGGATGAGATGAGGACGCAAGGTGGTGGTGGGCACATATAATCGTTGCACAACTCGGTGGCCTCGAATGGGCAATAGACCAGAGAGAGAGAGAGAGATGTGTGGGTGCGTGCCTGACGACCAATCTCACACTCCAACAGAGAGATAAGCACCTGTCCATGTTGAACAGTGTGTTTGAACGCATCACACATGTGGCCAAGATCACATCCACTGTTCATGCTCAAACACTCATGGAATAGGTTATAAACCTTCAATGTGAAGTTTGAATTATTTTATCAGTGGGGAGGAGGGAACCTACCAGAAGCTACCTGGATGGAGTTTGCCAAGATCTGGATCAGACAGAGTTCTTCTCAAGGCTGTAGACCAAGGTGATGCATCATAGCAGGCTTACAGCGTAAGCTCTGCCAAAATCAACGGGATTTACACAGGTAAAGCTGACAGTGAACATGCATTGAACTGTCTCCCAAATTGGGATCGGTCTAGGTTTGTGTACCAGGTAGGTTCCAGGAATGTGCCGTGGAGTGGATATGGATCTGACTGGGAGGGAGAAGGGTATAATGGCTGGGCTGACAGATCACCCTGTGAGTGGATGGTTTGATCCCAGCAGCAGCCACATGTTCTGCAAGTGCCTCCCAGCAAGACACTGAAACCTTTCCTCGTACTGACTGCAAGTTGTTTTAGATAAGAATGTCACTGAAACCCCTTGGTTATGAGACATTTTTAGACTCAACATGACAAAGATGGCAAAGACAAAGGTCCAGCTATGTAGGCTAACTACGCTCAGGTTCTCGCAGCTGCTGAAACTAGGTCAAGGTTCTCTGTACTGACTGGTCTATACTCTTAATATGCAGGACTGATAATCTATTTTCTAGACAGTGTCTCACTGACTCACTGTGTTCTCATTATAGATCCTTAGCTTGGCCAAAACAATTTAGTATAACTTGAGGTTGTTATGCAAAAGCATGGCTGAGCTTGGATTTTGGAATTTCAGGCTCCTTGAGGCGTCTGTCTCTCTTTAGTCACACAAGGTTTTTTTCTTTTTTTAAATGATGAATATAAAGTGATTGATGTACCATCTATAAAAAGTGAACGTATGCTGTATGTTTATGCTGTATGTTTAGGAGAGTAGTGACAATCCAGCTTTTCTACTTGACTGCGTCATGGAAACCAGTTGTCTGAAGTTTATTGGCTGGTCGAATGTTACAACTCTTATTGTGTATGATGAGGTTCCTGTTTTCACAGTATGACTAAGTGGAAGTGCATCCAGTGTGATGTCAGTCATTGTGTCAGCCCCGAAACAAGACTTCTGTCTTTCTATTCTGTCTCATTCTCTCATTCACCAATTCCTCTACCCTTACTTCTCTTGCTGACCACATACAGTAAGCTACTATTTGGATATGTGAAGCAGCGTTATGATCTGCCTTCACTATTTTCTGACAAAAGGTGGTCCTGTCTCAAGGAATTAGATACTACATTGACAATTTAGTGGTGTGAGAATCCAACCTGATGCACATGAGGTTTTTCCCCCGTTTCCGTCTTTTCCTACTCAGAGGCTTGCTGACCTGTGTGTGTGTGTGTGTGTGTGTGTCTGCCTGCGTTTGTGTGTGTATCCTATTGACTTAGGACTGCATGAGAAAGGGAAAAAAAGTACTATACCCAGCAGGCGCATCACATTGACATGTCAAAAGTAATCCCTCTTTAATCTCTTTGTTGCTGCTAAAGATGGAACGAGCAAAAGAGAGGGTGAGGGATAGACGGGCAGAAGAGAGATGTATATCAAAGAGGATGGAAGACAGAAAGTAAAATTCAGAGAGGGAGAGAAAGAGAGCAATGGGAACTAAAAGGAGAGACTTTCTGCTCATCTCTACTGCAAATCTGTGGCACCCTATCAAGGACGTGCCATTATTTCTGTGATATTAACAGCAGTGAGGAGCAGACATTTTCTTCCTGCAGTGTCTATGCATTAAATGTGATTAGAGCAGCTGGGGAGCTGGCACCATTGCTCACCCCTGTCTCTCCCTCGTTCTCTGTCATGATCAGCATGCAGGGGGAAGGGGGGAGTCCGTTTGCCTCTTGTCCCTCTCTGCGTCGTGTGCTGCATGGCAATGGCCCTGTGCTTTATGAGGGCTGTTTGTATTGACCTACAGACAGAGAGTAGCAGTGGCGCGTGGTTGTGTGTGTTCTTGATTAGTTACATGCAAAAAGCCACTGTGATTTATGCAGCCAGATAAAATTCACACTCTGGTTTTTAGCTATGCAATGTGTCAGCCCACTGGCTCACTATGCAACAGAGCTGAAGGAGGGAAGCCAATGAGCCTTTTTACCCTAGTGTAGTCTGAAGTCTCTCTTTCTGTCTCACACTCACACACACACACACACACACACACACACACACACACACACACACACACACACACACACATATCTCGGTAACATAGATAGTTTATTGGATCAGTGTAGGCTGCAGTTTATGCCTTTGAAAGCTTGGTCTGAGATGAATATCATTCACTTCAAATGCTAAAGGCACAGAATATTCAAATGACCATGGAATGGCTGCATGGGACATGACTTTGGTGATAAAGACATTATTTTACTCATGCCTCAATGGGCATGCCTGTATGTCTTGCCTGTTTGCTCTTGAGTAGATCAAAGCAACATAGTAATTGAATAGATTAACACTTTGATGTGTAGAAAAGATGAAAGAACAAAAATAAAGATGGACATAAGTCTGAGCTACGAGAATAATGTTCAGAGGTATTTTTCAAGCTTTATCCTGTAGGTTGCAACACCTGAACAGGTCAGTTAATGATGCAGAGGGCTTCATGTACGATGCAGCACACTGAGAAATTTGTACGAGACACACCATGAATTAATGCATCGGTAAACACTTTCGATGTGAATAAATCATTGCTGCTGTTTTTTTTGTTTGTTTTTGTTTTACCATTTGGCAGTTTTTACCAAATTAAGTTGGTCCAATAATTTTGTTGAATAATTTGTAGATCAGATCCATCATTTAATTCTAAAAAAAAAACAGCAGTCTAACTCTTGATAGTAAAAGAGACTGGATATTCAGAAAAAAGGAGAGTGGACAGTACAGAGTACATTTTATGTAATTATTCATCATTTTTGTGTAAGTCATTATGTAGCTTGTCAATATTTGACAGGCAAAAGACTTGGAGGTTTTCCACCGCAGGCATATATGCAGGATAATTTGTAGGAGCTCTCACTTAGTAGTGGGTGTTTCAGCTATAGAACTGCCCCTATAGGGCCACTTTCTGGGGAGAAATGCATGTAGTTGTTTTTTCCAATTCCCCGTCGAGGAAAACCCTGTGTTGCACCAGTGAGACAAGTCGTTCACTGAGATTCAGTTTCTAGTGCTGTTGTTGCGCCTGCAGAATTTGAGCTTAAACTGTTGGTCCTTTCGAAGTTGCAGAAAAGTAATGGTCCCTCGGAATGTCCATAACCACCATTTATGTAAGCCATATCCTCTCTCTCCCGTGATTTGTCTGCAAAATTGGTACATTAACCTGTTTGGAGGCATTTTTCAAAGACACAAACATTTCCCCTTCATCCATATTGAATAGCCCCTTCAGTCTGTGTATTGTGTCCTGTGGGGGACTCTAAAAGTTCAGTTCAGATAAGGTGACAGGGATGGGAGTGAGGGTTCGCAAAGAGATTATTGGATGGCTGCTTTGTCTGGACATGTGAGTGGGGCTTTCAGTCCCTAAACGGTGTGGAGAAAGCAGCGGATTTCTGTCGTTTAGATGGAAAGAGTTGAAAGACAGAATTTGGGGTTTCCATTATTTGTGGGGTGAGGAAACCAGGGGGGAGAGAAAGACGGAGAGGGTGATTTGTCCTGGCATGGCCTAATTTTTCTTTCACTTTGGTACTATTTTGGTCTTTTCCATGGAGGGGGATTACTAAACATTTCAGTGTGTATGAATGGCTGTTCCTGCTTGGTTTTGTCTACAAGTTTCACAGCTGTCAACACTGCTTCCTCTTTCAACTTCCTTTTGTGTGTTTGAACGAACATGTATTTTGCAGTCCTGCAGCAAATGCAAGGGGTAACGGCTAGGCAGTGTGTATTAAATGCTTCATATCTTTTGAGTTATGTATCTATGAGTGCTGACAGATGTGCTGGTCCATGCGATCTTTGGCTGGAAAGATTTAGCACCTCATATTTCTGAATGCTTGTACACCGGTGTTTTTGTGTTTGTGTGTGCGTGCGTGTGTGTGTGTGTGACACAGAGGTGAAAACTGTGCGTCTAGTTTGTGTATGTTGTTTGTGCAATACTTGGGATTGTTGTGCATCCTCTTGTGAAGGAAAGAGACAGACAGCAGCCCTGACGTCTGTGGCCTGGTTAAGTGTTCTGCCTCAGTGACCAGGTATAGAGAGGAAGAGAGAATAATATGTGTGTGTGTTTCTGAGGATGAGATGAACTGACAGGTAGCTGCAAGAAGTGTGATTGCTTGTCTGAGGTTGACTGCAGTTGCAGGCAATGGGGAGACTGCAAAGCTCTGCTGAAGGTGCTTCATCTCAACGCGACAGTCAGTGATGCAGGTAGAACAGACCAGATGGCCTGGGAAGGACATGTACAACTCAGACTCTTGTTCCTGGATGATTGTATTGTGTGTTTGTGTTTATCCAGTCAACAAACACACACACACATAGACACACACACCTACACTATTATCATCTGAGGACAAGAACCTCAGTTTTTAAACAGAACAAGTGCTAGCTTGCTTTTTACAGACATTGAATTAAACCGCTTCTGTGAGCAGGCATGAACACACACACACACACACACACACACACACACACACACACACACACACACACACACACACACACACACACACACGCCTGCATACACACTACCAACATAAGAACAATATAAGAATATAGGCTTTTGCTTTGTATTTAAATTGTCTTTTTAATTTACAATGAATTTGACATTTTCGTTCAAAAAGGGCGGCACAATGGTGTGGTAGTGAGCACTGTTGCCTCAGCTAGAAGGTTCTGGGTTCAGGTCCACCAGATGGCCTTGGGCTTTTGCAAGTTCTCCCTGTATCTGCATGGGTTCTTTCAGGGTTCTCCAGCTCCCTCCCACATGCCAAAAACATGCTCGTAAGATTAATTTGGGACTCTGGTTTAACTGTAGTTGTGAATCTTCGTGCAAGTGGTTGTCTGTATCTATGTGGCCCTTAACCAGGATTGTTGAGCTGTCCTGGTTATTCCCTGCCTCTCACCCGATGACATCTGGGATGGGCTCCAGCCCCCCGCAACACTGAAACAGGATAAGCAGTAGATGGTGGATGGAGGGAGCGATTTTCATTCCAAACCATTTCTAGACAAGCAAGGAAACAAGCAATCAAAAACTGAACACTGTTTAAACCAGTGCAGCACCATGGATCAGTGGGATAACCTATGCATAAAACCAAATGTGGGTCCTCAGTGTGGGTCCCACACACACACACACACACTCACACACACTCACACACTGGTCTTATTGCAGTAGGTCATGTGGATGACTTGGGTGAGTTCTGTGCCTTTCAGTAGATGTGAACAAGTTCAGTCAGCACTGTTTAGCAGCTACTCATAATTGATCCCTGTGATCGTTGAAAGGGCACACGTGCATGATGAGCTGTAGTTAAAATGATTTTAAGATCATAGGGGAACCATTTCCCACCACACATGGGGCCTTAGCCATTCTCTCTGACTCATACTGAGGAATTAATCATTCTTTGGCAATTATTATTCAGAGACGAGCAAAATACAAATATGTTAAACAAACAGGGAAACTCAGAGTTATATCATTTGTATGCAGTGAGCCTTTTCAGAGAAGAATGCTGGGTGTGCAGTAGGTCTATGTAATCATGCTAATGACGAGAGGAACTTCAAAGGAAAGTAGAATTTTCTTGTCAACAACTAAGAACTAGCATGACAGTCAAGCTGGTTAGATGGCAGCTGCCTGCTTACTATACGCTGCCATCCAGATGCTGCACTGCTTTCTCAAAAGCTTTCCAAAGTTCCATCAAAAAAACTGGATAACAACATTGTCAGTTGTCATGATATCGCATTTAAAAATGAAAACAGTGATAGATCACATCCCATGACCGTTGCTTGCTTTGCAGTGGCCATGCTAAAGTTCTTTCAAAGATGGTCAAGATGTCTGGGAGTTATAAACATGCTGTAACACATTTGACAAGTAACATACACCATTTTTCCCCAAAGAACACTGTCGTATAACTGGTATCACTAGTGAAAGTCCTACATAACCATCTGTGGTGCAACCATTCCTTGGTGCACACAGTGTGCAACGCACAGCAGTAGCGAGTGCATCAACCATCTATATTTCTCTCCCAGACTGTGCCATGGATCATTCCTTGCAGTCAATGTGTAGGGGGCCCAGCTGGAGTGACGCTCCTGGGGCTACCAACTGTCACTGGTACTGGTGGCCAGGCTGGCAGTGACCTTCCTGAGGCTACTAACTGTAGCTGTCTAATGTATCAGTGGCGCGGCCACTGAAATATTCCTGAGGTTGCCGGCATTTGATGGTGTGGCAGCTGTGGCATTCCAGAGGCTGCCAGCTGTTCCCGATTTGTCTTGTTCCAGCAGCACTTTCACTCTCCAACCACAGATAGAACAAGCAAGACAACAAACTGCTGAATCCTTCAGTGGTGACCATTTGACTCCAATATCTCTGTTAGACCCTTCCAATGCACAACCAATTACTCTGTTTAAACATAATCCCGGTATGAAAAGGCAAAGGGCAAAGTTTTTAAAATTCTGAATCCAGCTGAAATAATGCGGAATCTGAGATTTAAACCAAGCAGGATATTTGGCGACATCTTAACATCCAGTGTATGACTCCTAAACATGGAAAAAATTGTGACATTTATGCTGCAATTCTATCATTATTTTTTAGTTTATATTTTTACCTCAATTTGAGTGAACTACTCCTTCAAAACAAACAACTGGACTAGACTTATTATCAAGAATGTACCTGACATAATCACTGAGACCCTGAGTGGCCTGTGATCCCATGGTACAAGTAAGTTTATTTTATTTTAAAACAACATCCTAGTATGATTCAGTCTCCAAGAATCAAAAGTAAAACCTTCAGACAGCTCGAGAAGAGCTTCACTGGCGTAAAGTCCTCTTAAGCTGAGACATGGAGTAGCTGTGATTCTTTACTTGCACCAATTAATGAAATGATGGATTCCTTCACTAGAGGTGGGAGCAAAAGTAAAACAAAGGGGATTCTCCTCTGTCACTAAATGCAGGATGTTGAAATGGATGTCTGGAGTCTAACTATTGAATACACTCATTGTCTGGTCTGACTACAGGCCAGCAAATAGTAAGTAAGCAGACACCAAGTTTCATATGACAAGCCATGATTAAATTTTACATGGATATTTTGGAATACAGAAATGTGGAATCAAATTGGAAAGAGATGACCAAATGAATCTGTTGTCAAAACAAACCATGAAAAGTTAACGACTGAAAATTAGTCATGTCTGTGATTCAATCATCCTGTCCCCACTTTTTGTCTTAGACCTTGGTATCAAAACCTGTTCAGTTTGGGGACTTATCTAAATTGACACCATTTAATGTTCTGAAGCTATGCTGTGAAGAAAAAAAGAATGATTTTATCAAAAATAAGTAGTATTTTTGTTTTGACAGGACCAGATTTACAATTTCTTCACCTTTAATGTACTGGAGGAGTCCAACAAGGCTTTGCTTTTGGACCAGTTTTATTCACGCTATTTACTTTTATTTACAGCCTACCTAATACAATTCAAAATGTTAGTATTTTCAAGGTATGCAGATGATGCAGTAAATTTTAAGCATGTTAAAAGCTACACAGGAAATCTGAAGTAGATGGAATGTTTACCACACAAATGGTAATCTCATTTTTGCATCTTCAGTTACACATTTTTCAGGACTTCTTATTCAATTATGTCTCTATTTGAATTCCAAATAAATGAAAAAGAAAGCAGGAAAGGGGGGGGGGGTATTTTGGAGTTAAATTTGATTCAACATTTAGATTTTAAGACTCTGAAGTTCTCTTCTCTTGTCTGTTGGCAAACTTTTTTTTCTCTACTTTTTTTATTTGTATATATCTAATGCTATCCATTACTTTTATTGTCATTATTTTTTCATCCTTGTTACCTGCCAAAAGACTACAGATGTAAATCAGCATTCTTGCTCACTACAGCATGTTTACATTCTGTGTTGTGTACTGACGCTTTTTCATGTGTTTTACCCCATCAAATCCTCAAAAAAACCCATGCCAAACATGTAATCTGTATATTATATATGTCTTCTCATGCTATGTACAAGCTGCTATGGCATGAACCACATGAACATGTTCTTAATGTAGGTGTAAGTGTCTTTTCCTGGTGCTCATACATTCTTAATTTCCTACATTCTTGCAGTAGAATGAATATTTACTGCTGCCTCCTCCTTTCCTCTTTTCCTTTCGTTTTTAGTCTTTGAGGTCTCTGCTGACATAAATGCTGGTCTAGTCATTCCACAAACTGCGCTGTGTCTCAGTGGGGCAGAAGGTGCCCTGAATGTGCATAAAATGTGTTTCATGTATACACTGTATTTGTGTGAGCATCTCAGTCATGCGTGTGTGAGAGCTTGCATTCCGCTGTGTGAATACTGCCTGTACTTGCATGCTTCTCAAAATGCTCGTTGGAGAGCATGTCTTCAGGCTGCTTTCTATGGCACATGCCTGGCTGTGTGTGTGTGCGTGTGTGTTTGTCTCCATGCATGCATGCATGTGTGTGTGTGTGCAAGTGTAATTGTGTAATTTCCTGGCAGTGTCTTTTCCTCCTCTGAATTATTTCCTCTACAGCCAGTGATAGTCAGGCTGCATGAATATAAAACACAGGAAAAATGGCATTGGCACATTTGCTCAAGTGAACTCACTTTAGTGTCATGCACACACACACACACACACACACACACACACACACACACACACACACACACCTTCCAAACCCAAGCAGTATTCCCTTTAGTCTTTCCTTTCGTTCATTTGTAAATGATTCATTGAACAGTAAAGCTTGGAGATTGTTGGCAGTGAACGTTGTTGTATTTCAGCCTTTCAAAAACAAGTGCACTGTTATCTTGTGATGCCTCAGCTTTCTTTGCTCAAAGAGCCCCCCCCCCCCCACCACAAAAAGGAAAGATAACTCATTCCTCCACTATCGTCTTTCATCTTAATCCCTTGAAACAAATAAACATAAGCTGAGTACTTCATGGGTAAATGTAAAGCCCAATTTATTTTAGGTGAGCAAAATGTAGTGAATATTTCAATGATGAGCTGCCTCTGAATAACATGCCAAAAGCTTCTTGGCTTCATGTAGAAAACATCAAACTACAATAAAAAAAATTCCAATCCAGGTTTCTGAAAATTTCTTAATTTTGTTTGACCACAGTATTTTTTTTTTTTTTTCCTGAGAAGCAACTTCTCAATGAAGATCCTCAAACAAAGTATTTTAAAAGTATTTTTCTTGTTACCATTTGGCACTTTGACACATACACAATTATACGGGAAAATAATGTTGTTGAGTATGAAAAATCGAACCTCTGTATTAGATGAAACTTGATTTTGCATGAGGTATCTGTGAGCTAGCTTAAGTTGTTGTTTAACTGTGGCTGGAAATGTCATTTAGCACGATGTGACTTTGTTGTGACAGCAGAAGACAACTTGATGGTGCTTTTGCTTGATGTCTCAAACATCTTGTGAAAGCAATACTCTAATGATACAGTAATATGATGTTATATAGTACTAGTCTGTACCTGCAAGTGTAGCCAAGTCTTTGTTGATGTGAAAATGTTTGAAGCAGAATTCTTCATGACCTGTGCAAACACCCTTGTCACTTCAGATATACCTATATGATGAAGACGGTTATCAATCCAGCTGTAAATCAACTTAACGATTATCAAAGCTGCCGTTCCTGTCATCGTGCATGTGCAGTGTGCTGCAATGCAAATGATAGATAAGTAATGTGACAGAACAAGCAAGATTTAATTCTGATGTTAAGGATTTAAGTCCCACTTTCATGTTATTTTCTGCTCAAACAGCCATCTGCATACGTGCTGCAGGTTTATTGCACCCATGCAGAACAATCATTGGCAAGGGTGTGAAGTTACTGTTACCAAATACTCAAAACCATATTTGCTGCAAACTTTATTTGTCATTGTGGTGTAACGTTTGAATCTCTAGCTCTTCAGCCTTTGCCACCTCATCTCCAAGAACCGCCAACAAGTAAAAGAAACACTGATGGATTGGGTGGATTACTTGGTGTGTTGTGTGTAGTTTTGAGGCTGACATTTCTCCTCATTACAGTCCCATTTTTCTTTGTTCTGGTTTGTTGTCGGTCAACTCTGCTTCTTCAAATCTTCACCTTGGCACTCTGACACTGTTCTCTTCCACGAGCTCAAATCCAGTTCTCCTTTTACTTTTGGATCTTATAACACTCCTTTTGTTCTTATTTACGGCCCTCCCCTGTCGTCTGTGCCTGTCTCATCTTTTACCTCTCCTATCCCTCCCCTCCTATTTTCCTTCCTACCCATCACCCCCCCCCCCCCCCATGCGCCTTGATGTTTAACATGCTTTTGGAAACAGGCATCGGAACTGAGGTGTTAAACGCTTGGCTAATCACTGTCATGGGATTGTAATGTGCTGTTTGTTTGTCTGACACACTTGGCAACATGTCACAAAGCTGCTCGCGTGAACCCATCTGGGTTTCAGCTTTCAATCCAGTCATCGAAGGTTCCTTTCAGGCCTGAAAGAGAATTAACAAATTGGATGTGAGAGCTCAGTAAGAGCAGACTATAATATCTCTCCTTGCATATCAATTTAGATGCATTTTTCTCATCATAATTTGTAAGAAAACTTCTGTCGAGTAAATAGATTGCATAGTCCTACATTTTTAGAGCACTTGCTTGAGGTAATACTTCACCAAGTAAGTATAGTTTGCCCGTCAAGCACTCAGAAATCGGAAGGGTTATCATTAGATTGTTTTTCGATCAAAGCGTTTGCGGATTACTGAGTTTCCAGCTATGTAAAGATGTGGATTATGCTGGATGATGAATTTAAAAATGTGCTGAGAAGCATTTGTGGACATTTTAGCTGTCGTGTGTTGTTGGCGACCATGGGGTGCGATTGATGCTAAATCTACATTTTGGGGAATTCTGAAGTCCCAAAGAAGTGACGCGGTCGTGAAAAAATAAATGCCCTTGTGAGCTCAAGGCTGTCTTTTCTGATGCAAAATACACTTTTTGGAGGAAGTATCGCTTTAACCCTGATCAGGCTTTTCTTTAAGAGGTGATCTAATGAGGTCTGACGGAATGAAATGGCTTCATTTCCAGTGTATTGTGAGTGTCTTTGACTAAACTAATGTGGAAATTGCATATTAAAATCCTCCAAAGCTTTTTAAGGAAGCTTTTATGACATATTTCTATTGACTTTACTGAGTTTATTGTTATCTTTTTAAGCTGTCTCACTGCCCTCTGCAGTTGACTGAAAAGTGTGTCATGCCAACCCATCTCTGCATGTGTCCTTGTCTACACAGCTGATTAAAAACAACGCCCTAGTAGCGGTCAAGAATAAAATCACAAAGTGTATTCTTTGTCAAGTTTTTCACACTTTTCTCCCCTGCCCCTAGGCAGTATGTGTACGTTAGGTGAGAGGAATATGTGTTGCTTTAAATTTTTGCCACAGTCAAACTACCTCTATGCTTATCCATGCAGATCAGCGTGCCGTTATGATTGCAGCAACACAGAACCCCAGGCGAAAAAGCTACATTGTGAATATGATTCATGCAGACACCGCATGCCGTGCTAACAACATTAGGTGATAAAAAAATATGTTAGACAGACAGTGACGGTCTCCAGTTGGAGTCCAACAGCACAATGTGCTAAGGATGTGATGGCAGTCACTACTCGTGGGATCTCACTTGGATCTTCGTGTTGTTATTGTTGTTTTTGCAATGTCCCATGTCGTATCTATAAGTTTCCTGACTAAACTTTAAGCGCATAATAACTAGTGTCCAGTGTTTTCCCTATAGCTCAAGGTATTCTGGAAGGATTTATAGAGCTTGTGTAAAGCTCCTGATAAATCTACAAGTGTTTGTCTCTCTGCTGCCCTCAATCTGATATAATCAGCAGCTTAACAAAGGCCTACAAATGTGTGTCCTCGAGCAGGTCGATTAAAAACTTCATTGTTATTTACAGCAATGAATGCCACTGGGACTGGTTGGAAGGAGGCAAGGCATATTGATTATGGCTTCATTTTTATGCTGATTACACAGTTACAGCATCAAGTCTAAAGGAATTAGTTTCTGCAGGTGTAGCTCAGAAGACATGTTGTTGGGCTGGTGTGTGTGTGTGTGTGTGTGTGTGTGTGTGTGTGTGTGTGTGTGTTTGGCACCTTTATGACAGTGTTTACACACAACGCTGTATGGATCCCGGCTGTGATTTTATGTTGCATTCTAGTGGATGGAAGTCTTCTAACCTTTGGTTCAATTTGCCAATTAAACTGCTTTAACTCGCTGTCCCAGTTCAATTTTCTCCCGCCCATTTTCATTTGACTCTGCTGTCACTGAGTTACACACTCAGCATAGACAACGTATGGAGCTTCTGTTTTCTTGACTTACTTTCCCACGGTTATATTTTATCCTCATACTGTATGACCCTCCTCAACATTCCTCATTCATCACACGTGTGACACCGAAAGATGATTATATACTGTATAAACAGTATATATTTTTTTAGTTTAACATAATTCAATCCCCACCAAGGATGTCATGTGGTCACCAATGTTAGTTTTTCTGTTAGCAGTATATCTGGAACTGTTGTAGATGGATTTGGATGAACTCTAGTGGAAAGATAGGTAATATAATGAGGAACGAGAATAACTGTTGTCCTGCATCCTGGAGACTGTTCTGTTCTTATACTCCTGGAGCCGGTGTGGATCCTGTTCTGGATTGGTGGTCTGGAAGACCTTTTGGAGGTCTCCTTGGCTGAGGTCTGGGTTTTCTCAGTGATATCTACATTTCTAGAGAAAAGTGTCAGTTCTTCGGGTTAAATTAAGTCGCATAACTGCAAGGTTTCCAGGTTGTCCTTTCGTCACTCACATTATTTGTTACACCCATCTTTTCATGCTTTGAAGAACTAGTGAGAACTCGAGATAAATCCCTAATTATTTTCAGATTGTTCTAGCAGCTGTCAGTCATTTCTGGAGCTGTTGAACAGAATATTTTCTGAGAGGTCCTCCAAATATTTTGTCAACATTAAAGCCATGTCAACATGTTACCACCCTGAATTAAATAAACCTTTTTTGTTTCAGTTCATGCCAACTCTGTTTCTGTTGACAAGGCTGCACAGGGTGAATTATGGGAAGAGTTCTTCTATCGCTCTGTAATAGAGCAGAGTTCATGTCTCTGAGCTAAAATGTTTATGCGTACAGATCAATCACTTCATCTTTGTCGCCATGGTGCCGGTGTGCAGCTTGACTCTGTCTTTCTGTTTAATGTAGCATCCAGACGCAGAAAGGAATGAGTCGACAAACAATAAAGGACTGCAAATGGCAATGGGGGAAAAAAAGAGAGGATCTTTTGGAATATTGTATTGCATTCAATAAAAGATCATCTTGTTGCTTCAGTTTCATTTTTTACCCCTCACAATTTTCCTCAATCTATATTTAACTAATGCAGATCCCTTAAATAATTCACATAAGCCTATTTTCTCAACATGTCCTCCTCTTTTCCATGATCCTTCTTCATGCAGAGGAATAGTTTCAATAAAATGAGAAGTTATATGACACTCCTGTGTGCAGTGTCGCTCCGCTGCCTTTGTGTTTGTAGCTTTAGGGAATACCTCCTAATTTAAGTTAATGCGTTGTCTTGTTTTAAAAAGAAATGGGCTCCTTAATTCTTTTGCGTCACATGCAGAGTAAAACCACCGCTAATTTAGTTTTAGTAGTTTTATTTAGTGTACCATAATGTATGTCATAAGCCAGTGTATTCCCCTCACTCGTTAAAACACAATGTTGTGAAAAGGAACGAGTCCTGACTTTACCTTTGTTTATAATCATTATTCATTTGACTGACAATATATTGCAATATTAAATAAAAGGAATTAGAGCAGGGTACCCGCTCTAATCCTTATGCAAATGTCTTATTCAATTACACTGTGGTCCTGAGCATAAGTCTTGTAGCTGAATCTTAAAAAGTTAAGCTGCAAATCCTCTTTAGTCTGAAGGTCCCAGCCTTAATCATCAGGATATTGTTGTTTTTGGTCCTATTAATTCCACTGATTTCCGGTAACCTGTGTGTGCTGTGTGTGTGTGTGTTTGTGTTAGTGTTAGTGGCAGAGAGGATGAGTGGGGTGTTTTTGTATTTATTTATTTTTTTTGGTAAGGAAAGGTGACTCTGATACCTGTTCCGTCCTAAAATTGTTATTATCCCACATGTGCAAATACATTCACTTCCATTGCAACAGGTACTGCAGGACAGTGGTTCAGTGACATGTACGTGTAGAAGTTATAAGGCAGCAAAAGACCACAGTCAACATGCAACACTAAAATATTCATGACTTTGAACATCAAGATCCTGCATGATATTAACGCACGTTCAAACATCCTTCAACAAACTTCCATTCATATGTCTCTGTGGTGATGGTCAGTCCTCTGGGTTATTCAGGGTGTTGAATCTTTACTGGTATGTGAAGTTGTTTTGCCTTGATTCATCTAAAGGGCTTTGTGTTTTCTGTAGGCATCATCATCATCATCACCACCATATGGTCTGTTGCATTGAATAGTAGAAAATAAATGGGTGTGAAATGAATTAATACATCACTGGAAATGTATTGAATGCAAGGACAAATGATACATATGAGTAACAGGAGTGTGTGTGTGGTGGTGGTGGTGGCGTGGGTTAAAGTTGTTGGCAGGCTGGCTGCTGTTTACAATTGCATCCGTGGCTGCATAATGTGTGTAATTGTGTGGGTGTTTGTCGATCTGCGGTTAGCGGGGAGGCCTCAGCCCATCGGATGGTCAGTGTTTCAGCTTGGTATCGTCCCCGTAGCTCTTCCACATCCATCAGTATTCAGCTAGTAAATGGAGCCACTGGGTCAAGTGAGGAAAGGTCACGTAGCAGGCAGATGGAGCGGATGACTGGATGCTGCAATCGCAGGTAGAAGGTAATTTATGGGTGACATTTGTCCAGAATGTTTGTTTGGTTAAGCAGAGCCAGGAGACATGAATGTAATCATCTGAGGTGTTACCTGTATAGGATATGCCTTCAGCCTCCGTCCCTGGCATTGGCTATATAGACAGTTGCTTAGGACTTCAAATGTTAAAGGGAATACTGCGCTCTCAGCTCTCTGGAGCACAACCAGAGCTTGTGTTGGATTCAGGACACATATACACACACACACACACACTCCCAACCTGTGCTTCAGGCGTGGATACCTGGTGCTTTCCCTCCTGAATGCTGCCACCATTCTAGTGACAGAGGCTGAGCAACGAAGAGCTTTTCTAAACTCAGGCTCATTAAGATTTACCTGATGCCTGCCATGGCACACTGTTGCCTCAGTGGTCTTTGCTGTCATTAGCATCGACCTAGTTGTTGCTGGGCAGAACGGCTGTGATGAAGTCATTAATGACTTTACATTGAGGAAAAGGAAGGTTGGGTTCAGGAGGGGAGAAGCGGTGCGGAAGAAGATGGTTCCCATCGTTTAATTTAATATTTTATCTATCTTTGTTGATTTTGTTTTTTGACTGAAACAAAAAGTTAATTACATGATTAGCTGAGTATTTGACAGTAATTATAGTTTCATGCCAAGCTGTGACGGGCTGATTTTTCTGTCTCTTTCTGTCTTCCTAAACTGTAGTTTTTTGACAGGCTGGTTGAACCACACAACATATTTTGGTGAAGCCACCTTGGGATTTAGTGAAAAGGGTTCAGATTCTCTATTTTCTAGCCATGTCTTCACCAAACGATAAATTTGAAAGCACGTGATAGTTGATAACAAATGAGATTTGTGTGAATTTGTGTGTACTTGGATTGATGTACATGGTAGACTTGGTTGTCAGATTCTTCTGCACACACACACACACACACACACACACACACACACACACACACACACACACTCCAATTGCAGGCTGTATACTGTCTGGATGTGCAGCTCAGCACAGAAGCAGAATATGAGCACAGACAGTCTTATTTTTCCATCTCCTTTTAGTTGCCGAGGGTTACGCTCACTGGACAGCCTTCTAACCCTGCGCATTACTGTGCAGTCAAACCAAATCAGGCGAGTATGCATGCTCATACTGTATGTGTGACTATAAGGGTCTGTGAGGGTCACCTCAGTCCTCTGCGTTCTCTACAATATGTTTGAATTTTTTTTGTAGTGTCGCGTGTATTAACCTGCCATGACTGCGTTTGGAAAATGTGCACATGTATCGTCTGAGTCAGTGCCAGCGTGGTTTGCAAACAGAGAAAACGTCTGTGAATACACACAGCATGCTGAGGTGAAATTGCATTGTGGAATGCCCGTGTCTGTCTGTGGGTTGCGGTGAGGTGACTTTTAGCTTTGGGAAGCTGCGGTTCAGCCAAATCTGGTCAGTATTGAAATGCAACAGTTGCTTGAGTCTGGCTGCGAAGTTCCTACCTTGTCCAGCTTGATGAATAGAGATCATTTACGAAACACACGGTAGGGAGTCTGGATCAGGCTCTAGGCTACCTTTAGTAACCCAGATGGATGCTCCACTTTCTCCCTCAGCTTCTGCCTTCTCCGTTGACAGCTCCTTCATTCCCCTGGGATATCAAACCAAACCGATCCCGGGGATATGATGATCTCTGTTGGTATCCACAAGCGGTCGAAGGCAGGGGGATTGGAAGTAGCGCAGATTCTTATGAGGACATGATTTTTGCAGGTCCATTAACAATCCCCAGTATACAGTGTAAAAGATGATGAAAAACTTTGCAGGGAGCAACTGCTTCCTCCATTTGTGCCGCCATGACGATGTTGAAGTCATGTTACACAGTCAAATACACACAGAGTACAATTCCAGAAAACGAAGGTGAGGTCTGATGTATCAGGCAAAAGATTTTGACACAAAGTTTTCAAAAAGAACAATACACACGAGGAAACACAAAATATCAACAATACTCACATAAAATAGGCCATTCAAAAGCAACAGCACTGTCTATATTAAGGCCCAGCAACATTTATCGAGTATCGTAAAAAAATGTATTGTATCGTAGATTGTTTTTGTTACTGAGCATTGTAATATGCAATGTTCAGTTTTAAAGTAGTATGAAAAAGTAAATAGTAAGTCAACATGTCTCCCAAAATGAGCTTGAAAATGTTTCAGTCGATGGTATCAGACTTCTCATTCCCATGCAGAACCAGTGTGATGAACACTGAGAGGATTTTCTGACACCTGATTGTCCGTTGCACTGCTGAAAATGGTGTCTGAATAGCCTGATGTCATTTTTCCCTGAACATTTTCAGCCCTATTCTGTATCTTCAATTGATATTACCTGTTACAACATGATCTTGTCTTGAATTGTCTCAAATGCATTTAAAAGAGCTGCCCAGGTGCTGCTCTAATGTGGCTTTCTGAACATTTCTTAGCAAAGGGAGTGACATTCGTGCACATCATACATAAGGGTTAGAGTCGTGTCGGAAAGGATTTGGTCATGTGACCCTCGGTGCTCAGTGCCAAAAACATCACGACATTGTTCCATGTGACAGTCTTAATTTGCTCCATACATCTACATGGTCTTTTATCACCCCATGGAACCGTCACATATAATTTACCAGTTCCTTCAGTTCTTACCCAGGCATCGCTGAGATAAGGCAGATGCTCTTAAGACATTTATGAGCCCTGCTCTTCAAATAAAGAGACGCTGAGAGTGTTAGTTTTCATTATCTTTGAAAACTTCTATTATTTCATTTTTTAATTGAAAACTTTTCCGTACTTTTCTTAGGCGTTCTCCAATACCCACATGGCTACTTGCAGAGAAGATTTTCATGATTACATTAATAAATAAAGCAATGAAACTCAGCCAGCAGTTGAAGGGGAACAAAAACACAAAGGAGAGGGGATGTAAAAGAGAATGGCGGAGAGAAAGAGCGAGCGAGAGATTAGGACTTTGCTGATGTTGAACTCGTCATGCAGATAAGATGCGCTGTCATATTCGATAGAATCCGAATCCATCATGATGCATAATTTCATAAAAGTAGTGTTATAGATTTAAAAC
The DNA here is from genome assembly GCF_037954235.1 of Aulostomus chinensis. Taxonomy (NCBI): domain Eukaryota; kingdom Metazoa; phylum Chordata; class Actinopteri; order Syngnathiformes; family Aulostomidae; genus Aulostomus; species Aulostomus chinensis. The sequence continues at coordinate 9,285,867 of NC_141325.1, forward strand.
ATGCTCCACTGGCATAGCTCAGAGTGAAAACAGCTACAGGGTGGAGAGAGAGGGAGAAAGAGAGAGGGAGAGGGAGAAAGAGAGAGAGACACACACAAAGGGGAGTGGTAGATCAATGGTATGTCTTCCATTCTTATTAGTGAATTTTACCAGAGAAAAATGTTGTGAATGTCAAACTAGAAAACTTCAAACAAACAAGGCAGACAGCCATGTTCCAGAATCTTCACGCTGCACTCTAGATATGGCTGACGGAAGAAGTCGCTGTGAGAAAAACTGAACACAGGGACACAGGAAGAATGAAAATGACGATGTTTGTCGACGTGACGCCTCAACAAGTACCTGGTCAAAAGTTTAAGACTTATTATTAATATCGGTAATGACTTGAACAGCTTTATGTTAATCATTAACCCTCTCAGAATGTTTTCATTAATTCTCCTTTTCATTCAATCCCGCAAAGCCCGGTTGATTGGCGAGATTTTAAATCAAAGGTTACATTCACTATTTGTTAATCTGTCACCTGCTTCCTCTAAAAGGGTCTGTCATTTACTCTTCAATTACAGGACAGATTTAGTAAGTGGTGCAAATTTGGTAGGTAACAATCTTATTTATTGTGCTCGGGAGCGCCATGCTGCGAACAGACAAAGTGACCTTTTCAGTGAAGGAGTGTAAAAAAAATAAAAACCTCTAAATTAAAACTATTTGCATATTTAAACACTGGAATTTAAATGAGAGAAGTGGAGCAGATGTCACATTCTTAGGATTTAATGTGATAAAAAAACCTTTTTTTTGGGACAATCAAAATAAACAATAATTGTTTTGAGAAGGGTACTTTTTTTTTTCTAGATATCTTAAAATATGTCTGCAGGTGATCTTTAAAGATGTACTACAGGCAAGCAAGACTTTGTAAGCCCATAAAGAAAGAATCAAAAAAATGTTCCGAGACGGAAGAGGACGATGCTTGAGTTACTGACTTTTCGAACTAAAGTTTAAAAAATCAGCGTTTACTGGGTTTGGGTCGATTTTGATACACCTCAGTCAGGATTTTCGTCGGTCTTCCCATCTCCACACTCGACTACAGTCAAACTGCGCTCTTTTTTCCAAAACATATTCTGATTGAGACACATCATTCTCAGGAGCGCTGTTTACACTCCGCCAGCTCTGGCTTTGGGTATTACCGGGGCTGTGCACCTCTGACACAGTGCTGTGGAACCAATTACTTGAATTGATACGGCTCGGGACCACCGGGGGATTTTTGAGGGGAAAAGCCGCCTTGGCTTCTTGTTACTGAAAATTGGTCCTTTTACATGCAGCAATACTGGCTCTCTTGGGTTAACTGGTGATCACAAACATACTAGTTGAGCCGTATGTGCGCCCATCAGTTTTTTTTTTTTTTAAATGAATATGCTAAAAATAACTGATTGAAAATGGCTTTCCAAAGCAATGATTAATACATTTCAATTTAATTTTGTTCAGCACCAATGCAAGGGAGATAAAACGAGAATATCACCAGTTTTAAAGACGATTTGTCAGAAATATGATATATATTGATTTATAAATATTGTGGTACCACAAAAGTAGAAAGAAATAAGGGCATCGCAAGTAAGTACGTGAGTGCGCGGAAGTATTCATGCATCTGCACAGTAATTACCTGTACAAACACAAAAATACACCTCAGGTAGTTGTGATGGCAACTAACCTAAAATGTAAAGCTCGCTGTGATAAGATGCAAAGGATTTAGGAGACTGATGATATTTTTCAAACCATTCTTACAATATTACTTTCCCTAGTTTGTTCAAGAGTCATGCCATGAGTTGTGAAAATGGAAAGGTCATTAAATGATGTAAGACAAAGCGCTAACTTCTGAGTGAGAAATGAGAAAATCACAAAGGAAAGTTAAAAAGATCTGAGGAGAACTGAAGGCAATTAGAATGAATAAATCATTAAAGGATTAATATTAAAATTGATGAATTAATATTAAAACTAAAAAGGGCACTGGGAGTGAGAAGACCTTGGCCAAGTCCTGTAAGCCCACCACTCTGTTATTTTTCAACAGAATGCATATCTGAATATCTTTGCAAAACTTGTACCTGCACGGTAAGCATAACAGAGAATTAATAGATCTTTTAGCTTTAAATATATCTGGATTGTTTTATGAAGGTCCGTGAGAGATTTCCTGAGAAATTAATGAAAATGTCCAAAAATAATATGTCATGTTTAAAAGAGTGAATAAAGGCAACTCCTGCGTCTGCCTCGCGATTGATTGGGTTTTTCCTTGGGCCACGTCTCCTTAACTGCTGGTGTTGGTGTGTCTGTTTTTGCATAAATCTGCTGGCAGACAAGTGTCAATGAAAGCATAACCTCCTGGGTGGAGGTAATTATAAGATACATATATAAATAAACAGTATGAATTTCTGATGTTAGCCTGCACTGCTGTTTTACAACACAGCGAAACTAATGAGGTGGAGGGTTGCTGCAGATCATCTACACGCCTGAAGGAGACAGGATGCTATATGACTACAACATGCTGACCAAATATAAAGAATGGCTGTAACAGAAGTTGGCAACAGAAAGCAGGTATTTAAACACAGATTTAGCTTTCCTAAATTTGTTGCTCTCGTAAATAAAGAATATTCACCGAGAGATTTGGTGGCATCATGGAGATGCAACTCAAAGCTGCACGGTATCTCATCCAGCTATATAAAGCACAGCTAATTGAATTCGACATATTTTCAGACTTCTGTCAAAGACACAGCGGCGAGCAAATATTAGTATAGTGACTGCAACTCCCGGTTTGTTTTATTGATGCAAATACAGAGGATTCTTTATATGAACATAAAACAAAACTCCCTGTAATGTAAAAATCGCTTGAATGTACTGAACAGTAAAAATCAACCACCAGCGCTTCATCTCCCGGCTGCTTTGTCATGTTTTTATTTGTGTTGAGACCATAGAGTTGCCTCGTATCAGCAGCAACAAACCCCGCTGTCAACATCAAGGCTTTGGGGTCCTGCACTTAACGTGATTCTTTCTCTCCGAAGAACATATGCTGCATCTGTTGAACAAATGCACTGCCTGGTGTTGCGGTCTGTGTGTCTTTCATATAATTAGGGCCTGAGCCAGTACCTGGCGAAGACCCTATTATATTTCGAAGGCACACTCGTTGAGTTCCTTATTGTATATGCACATAAAGGAGAATCACATATGTACATACAAATCTGGCTCAGTTTGCAGACTCCCAGACGGAACTGTGCAGACACTTTGTTAGACAAAAATAACTGGAACCCTAAGTGCAGATGTAGCAGGAGTGTATCGAGGCCTGTACAACAGCCATCTGGTGACAGTGTGAGGTAGAGTACTTGGGGAGTAAAGGAGGAAATAAACCATGCACCCTAATAGGCTCAAAGCAGCAGAGAGCTGAAGTAAACAACCAACAAAGCTAATGAGTGGCGTCACTGTCGGGGCGCTTGTTAACAGAAGTGAATGAATCTCCACAAATGGTTCTATTGAGGTGAACGTCTCCACTGTAAACTAATAAGGTTGATGTTTTAGGAGTGAGAGTCCAAGATGGGCTGTCCTTTTATTCCTGATGTCATTGTTTGTGAAAGACAGTCTTTATTTTTCACGGCTGATTTCAGAATATTCCAGAAAGGATTTTTATTTCAATGAGAATGTGTTTTTTCCTTGTTGTGTGTGTGTGTGTGTGTGTGTGTGTGTGTGTGTGTGTGGGTGGCCCGAGCTAAGGTGGTAATGTGACTATTAATGCTTACTTAGCATGGCCTCTGTTGCTGTTGTCAGTTGGCATTTCTTTTCAGCTATTTAGAATCACTAAGCACATAGCACTCGGTGTAGTTTGCCCTTTACTCCTCTCACAATTTTTGCACGGCTTTGCGTTATTAATCTGCCCTCAAAATTCCATTATTTTTGATGCTGTTTTTCACCCTCTTGCTCTTTGTTTGTTCATTTACATTTTTGAGAGTGTTGTGCGTGTGGCTCTGACATATTTTGCTTTTATGTTTTCAAGAAGGCCACTGCAGAAGGTGGAGTACATACAGTTTAAAAGTCAGGGATGGTTCATGTGTTAAATTGGATTTTTGCACACAGCCATTTAATTTATTTTTGCATTATTAGGCATTCAAGACTCCACATAGAGAAGTGGGCTGTGACTGTTTTTGTTTTCACTTCTCATACAGGCTTTTCTCTAAGTATTCCCATAACAACGCACAATATATTTAACTAATAAATTCATAAATGTCTATTTAAATACCTTATGACACTAAGTATGATTGGAGGAGAAAAAATCAGGTCAGGTAGAAAACTGTAGATACACAATATCTTAACAGTCTAGACCAGGGGTGTCCAAACTGGTTTGGACACCCCTGGTCTAGACCTTTCTAGTCTCTAAAGTTTTACTCATCCAATACTGGTCGTACTAGTCCATTACTTGGATGAGTCCAGTATCACACCTTAATTCATTTTGTGTTTTTCTCCTTGGATTAAAAAAGGAAATAGCTGATTTCACCCAAAAAGTTCATGTGCTGGTAGGATGCGGAGCGGTTTTCTCCTCATTAGCACATTCAAAGTGGCGTCCCATATGTGCTGACTGCAAAACTGGCAGCTCTGAAATACACTGAAACTCTTCAGGCTCTTAGGAAGCTCCAGGGGACTCACGCATCCAGTGATGCCCATTTTATATAAACACAGCTTAACCACACCGTCATTATTTCTCAATGGAAAGGGAGGAAGGAACTAAACTAAAACACCCTGGCACGCTTATCAATAGCCTGTTAGTCCTGTTACTGTTTCTTTCTCTCTCTCTCTGGCTCTCTCTCTCTCGGGCTGTCTCTGTAAAAAACACTCAAATGTCAGTTGTTGTTACTTTGACAGCCAGATTAAATTCTGGAATGAATCAATAATGTAAATATATCCAAAAGGCTGTGAGTGAATCTACCTGACTAGTGTTTTTACTGATTTATTCTGGTAAGACCTCGTCCAAGCACCAAAATATGTTTTTGTTCAGTGCTTTTATGGGTTAATTAAGTGAAATGACATCACATGATTGTTAAGCACTGCTTGAGCTTGAGATTCTAAGTAACATCCTGAGCACGTGTGGCCCCTGTAAACGTGCAGGGCTGGGCCAAATAAAGAACTCAGTTCTTTGAAAATTCCACACTGGACCTCATTTGGTCTGTTTTGATGCCTGTCTTTAACTGTTACGTTTTTGTAATTGATTCTACTTACCCTGAGTGCAATTTGGGTGCACTTTCCAGTCCCCACTCCTGTGCAGGTTTGCTCTGCGTCTGGAAATGTTGCAAATGAGATGAAATACATCTCCAGCCATCCTGACTGAGGCCTCGACCCTCACTGAGCTTTGATGTTGGACGCTTAAGTGTTAAACTCCTCCTCTGAAATTTTATTGTAGGACCCACAAGTATTCTAAATTCTGTCATGCAATGAAAACTGTAATCTCAGTGACTTCTAGCAACTTTTGCTATGTATGGGATGAGAAACTGTGCCTGCAACTTTTCCTGTTAGATAATGAATTTGGGTCATCTCCTTGCCCCTTGCACTGCCTGTAACCTAGCAGATGAAATGTTTCTTGTTTTCCTCCTAACGTCTAACCAGATTGCACAAATATGCAAAGCTGGTATATCAACTTTTATACTTTTATTACCAAGCAATACTAGAAGTGGACGACATTTGCCTCAGCTGAACCTAATTAAAGAGAGAAATCATCCTTAAGGGAGCTTCTAGAAGTGAAGTGGGCCCATCTGCATTTCACTGGCCAGCACCGTATCTGGCGTCGTACCAGCTGGTGAATGGAGACAGGACAATTGCACAAGATAAAAAATCTGAGAAGAGTGAGAACAGAAATCTGAAAGCAAACCTTGAGCAGGATCAGCCCAATCAACCACTTTAGACCTTATCAGGCAATTAAATCGGCATTATCTGTTGTTACTGCCAAGATTTCAATGCTTAACGGGGGCAAATTGCAGCAATAACCAGAAAGTGGATATTATCTATTGTTATGTTGATAACCTGACTTTGGATTCCGAATCACTCTGAGTTTGATGGTGTTTTTGGAACAAACAGACACTTTAGCTTGAGTTGCTTTGGGTAGATATTTTTAAATACCACATCTCCCCCCTCTTCCCTACGTAGACTTTCTCTCTATACATCATCTGATTTGTCTCTTTTGCTCTACTGGTAATAATTACAGAATTCGCTAGCAGGCATCTGCCACTCAAATGTAGATATATGTAATTTCAGAATGTACACAGCGGGGTTCTACTCCCTTTAGATGTTTGGTGGGCTGATAAGATCCAAACTGGATGCCTGAATGCAATGAGATAGCTGGAGATCACAAAACCTGTGCAGGCAATACAAAATTTTGAATACAAAAGTCTTACGCAAAAGCAGAAGAACTATGTAACGAAACAAGAAGATAAGGTGTAAGCGCAGGTGTGCAGTTTTGACCAGGGATGGAGAGAATTTATATGAGAAGGGACATTTAGTGTGTGATTTTTTAAATTTTTTTTTTTTTTTTTTTAAAGAGTAAACATGATCTGATATGGAAAGAAAAACCACAAATAACCTTGAATCAAGTTAGGAGAAAAACAGTAAGAACTTTATAGAATGTCACAGCAACGGAGGTTTGACTCGGCAAGTACTGCGTGATCCATTTGATTAGGTCGCTAATGTTATTGTTCCAACAAGCCCTCCACATTAAACTACAAGACACGTAGAAGTGCTGTCTAATTTGATTCCTTCATCAGCAGAAAAACAATTTGTCTGTGCTCTCAGGTAAAAAAAAGCACTGCTGAAAAACTAATATCAAGAAGAAGAAGAAAGCTCTATTGTCATTAATGATGATCATCAGTCATAGTTGATTGCAGTAGTAATTGACTGATTTTTGTTGGGCCACTTGGGTGCAGTTTCAATGTTTTCTTTAGACAATGATGACATATTGTCTCAATAACAGTTATTTACACATTAGGTATTCGTACAGCAATATTAGCATTTATGTAGAGTGGTATTTCTGTCGTATGCCTGGCTCACTGGCTTCCCCCATAGCTAATCACACAGTGACAACCAAACTGCATGTGTTTACTCTTTTGATAAGACTCTTTTGATTGCTGAAAAAGGTGATGCTTTTTGAGTTTTTGAGAGCATTTCTATGGAAACAAATGCCTGCTTTTGCCAAAAACAACCCGATGAGAATAGTGAGAGTGAATCAGAACAGCAACGTTGTAGGCTGACGGATGAAGAATTGTCTTGAAGTCGAAGAGAAGCTAAAGGCAGGGGATGTTTCTTTAGAGGTTTGGAAATTGTTGGTGTCTGATTAAATGTTTGGGGAAAAAAAATTATAAAAGCTGCTTCAAGATTAATGGAAGACCGTGGCTCTGATTCACAAAACATTTAGTCAATGGGGAACAAAAAACGGTCTCTTGCTTGTTTTTATTGACTCATCCATCCACCGCTGGTGTTCAAGGTGCCTCTTGTACATGTATTTTTGGCCACTGTAGCTCAAGTCTCCTCCTCTCTGGTGTCTTTTTCTATGTGATCATTTTTGGCCTCTTTACAGTAATGCAAATGTAAATCCATCCATCCATTTTCCACCGCGTATCCTGTTAAAGGTCGTGGGGGGGCTGGAGCCTATCCTAGCAGCCTTCGGGCGAGAAACGGGGCTCACCCTGGACAGGTCACCAGTCCATCACAGGACCAACACATATAGACAGACAACCATTCACACTCACAGTCACACCTACAGTCAATTTAGAGTATCAATCAGCCTCGTCCCCTCTTGATGTCTTTGGACTGTGAGAGGAAGCTGGAGTACCAGAGAGAACCCAGACAGGAACAGGGAGAACATGCAGACTCCACACAGAAAGATCCTTCGCCTAAGCCAGGACTCGAACCCCGAACCTTCTTGCTGTGAGGTGACAGTGCTGACCACTGCACCACCGTGCTGCCTGCAAATATAAATTTGAAAATAAATTAAAGAGTAAGAGATTCGTAATTCATCCATCCGCTATGAGTTTGTATGAATTTACTGAATGTAAATGAATCATTGCATTCTATCAGCAATGCATTTCAAATATGCAGGTTGAGAAGAAATGAAAGATTTCTGACCAATTTGTATGTAAACAAGGGTTTTTCAGTGACCAGGTTATTACCATGCGTGTCATTTTCCCTGCTTTATCCAGATTTTCCCCAGTAACCTGTATGTAAATGCAGTGCTTATCTCCTACTATTTTTAATCTGAATTTACTCTGTCCTGCTTTCCCTCGCTCGCCTGCTGTCCCTGCAGAACTAGGTGCGCTGCCATTCTCAACTCCATCTCTGAACAGCATTTTCTCTCCTCAAGATTCAGTTACATCTGCTCATGCATGTGTGTGAAAATGTGTGTCCCGTTTTAGAGCAGAGTGAGTAATAGCGAGGGATTTTAAAATTTGAGGTGCTTTTCTACATCGAGGTGGTGGGGGTGGGCTTCTCAGCTCGTATGTGTGATTGCTGCATATTTAACGTTGATTTTTTTGTTGTTGTTGTTGTTGTTGTTGTCGGTGGTGGTGTTTCCTGAAGCTAAAATCAGCACCTCTGTCATGTTCCAGCATCTGTTCTCTATTCCCTTCCTCTGGTAGTCTCTCCTGTTTACTTTCCAAAGAGTTTCTACTGCATAATTTTCAAAGCCAAGGTCGCCGGCTTGGGGCAAACAGTAATGCAAAGAAACATCATCACCTTTTTTTTCCATTCTCTCTTTTTTTCCCCTCCATAAATGTGAAATGCTTTGACAAGAACTACAAAGCATTAGAGAACAAAGTTAATCGCTGTGGGATAATGCCAGGGGTTGATAAATGGAGAGACGGAAATGCAAGCACAACATCAGCTATTTGTTTTCCTCATTGTTTCTCTTTCTCACTGCCCTATATTCTTGAAATTTCTGTCATCTCTTTATCCTCACCCTCCTCTGATTTCTCCACTGCGTTTCCCCACATATTCTCTCTCTCTTTTTCTCTGTTTTATCAACCTGTCTTCTCCTCTTTCTCTTCTTTCTCTTCTTTCTCTTCTCTCTCTCTCTCTCTCTCTCTCTCTCTCTCTCTCTCTCTCTCCCTCCCCGTTATCCTCTCAGCTTGCTCAGTGAAATTCTATTTGTGAGGTGTCAGAGGTCCAGGCAGGCTCAGTGTGAGCCGTGAGAAAGTGTCATATCAAACAACACAAAACAGATTGATTAAACGTTTATCGCAACGGTGCAGTAGTGGTTGAGAAAATTGATGTACAACTGAAGAGCTGGAATTTCCGCCCACAAAAGTAGTTTTTAAAGTTGAAATCCTCATAAGCATCAAACTGCTAAACAGCTGCTGATGCGCTCGTATATTTTGGGTCATAATTTGTTCGATGTATCTTAACAGGGATGTACTGAGGGCAGAGGAGGTTGATGATACTTTAACTTGTGTGAACTCGCTGTATGTGTAGAAATGAAGTTGAGTGTGTGTGTGTTTGTGTGTGGCCGTCTCATCTAACTAAGTGTGCATGTCTGTGTGTATTTGCCTGTATGAGGGACTGTGGGTTTTATACGGCCTTCAGTGTCCATTGAGAATTGTAGTGACAGCAGATAATTCTTTTAGGAGAGCCAATTTAAAAAGAAGCACAGAGGAAACAAACCTCGTCACAGCTCAGGGGTCGACTAAATATAGTCACCTAATAGACACCCCATCATACACTCGAGGACTCAAAAAAAAAATGGTAGTTTTGCCGGCTCAAAATGGCATCAAGACCTGTCAATATTCCCACACATTTTCTCTCCTCCTCATTCCTGGGTTTATCAGTCTTGAAGTTGAACTTAGTTGTTTTTTTTTTTTTTTAATCATTATCAACCCCAAAATATATTTTGTTGAAATGATAAACTAGAGGAGTTTGAATTCTTCCCTGAAGATACACTAATAACCTGCAGCGGTCTGTTGTTACTCAACAACATGAGGGTTCCCTGTGGATTCTTCTACTTGGTTGCACATCTGTATGAATAAGATGAGGTGAGGCTTAATGTGGTCGCTGCAATAGCACCTCCTTTGGTCGGTTGGGGCACTTGTTTGGGGGAGGGGGTGGGGGATGGTACTGGGGGGCATAGCGTGATCCTCCCACATGCCATGTTCCCCTGGTAACACTCCTCTCTGACAGGTACGGCCGGCAACTCCACATCCGACTGAGTCCGCTGTGCTCCCCAGAGCAGCAGAGACGGTGGAGCAATGACAGCTTGGGATGGAACAACTGGGGAGAAAAAGAGCACACATTGATTAAAAAAGAATGATGTAAAACTATTTTAAGTATTTAATTGCAGCACCACACACAACAAGGACTTCCTGGGGGCTTAGGGTTTCAAAGACACTGGCTTGCTGCGTGGCCTCACGATAATCAACATGGAGGCAAAAATTTGTTATACATTACGCTGGTTGTGTTTGTCAAAATTCAGAAAGAAAGAAGAAAAGAGGCAAAAAATGTGGATGACATCATTGCCTGGCAGTGCTAACTGGAAGCCAGTGCACCACTGCCTGGTCCGCTCTGTGGGTCTCTGCCCAGTGTTCTCCTGCTATTCCTTTCACACCGCAGGATTTCGGGAGAAATTAAGATTATGTTTCTAAACCAGCTCACACTCCAGGGTCATTTGGGCAGATTATATTTTTTCACATTAGTCTTGAGTCAGAAACATCCTTGAGATTGATGGGGGGGGGCTAATCGGACCCCAAGTGGGCCACATATCCTGTGGTGAACACCCAGCGTAAGGTCAGAGATGTGTTCTTGTCACGAGTCTTGTGAAAGAGTAACAGAGCAGTTTTAAAGTCTTACGTTACTGGAGGAGTGCACAGTACACATGTATACTCCCTAATAGTTTCCGGTTGAATAAAGAAAGTGTTTGATCAACTCACGGTAAACGCTGTCTATCGTTAAAGTTAGCAGCAGTGGGCGGGCACTGAAACAAAGTTATGAAGTTACTGAAGTGACAGTTGGACCAAAAAGCGGGTCTGGTGGATCAGTGATTTTGTAGATTTGGGTCACTAACAAATGTCCGCAGACAGCACGGACAAGAGGCGAGGCTGACAGTGTACCATCGGGCAGGAGATGCTGGAGGCTGGTGGCTCGGTTCCCGGCGTCAGCAGTGCTGGTGGCTCAGCGGTGAGGGTCATCGATGTGTAAGAACATTTAACTTTTCATACCAACACAACTCCATTGTTACAAAACAACATAGAAAGTTGTCCCAAAGTTGCACAACCTTTGCCCCTGAACACAATGTTTGAATGGAACAATACAGATTTTTATTGATGTTGTTTTGTGTATCGAGTTAATCCAAAAACATCGAGCTGAAGCATGAACACACACAATTCCATGCTACAATGATTCAAGGGGAATCCGTCAGTAAGAGTCTTTGAGGGAAACTTGATCACTCCATCTGCAGAACGTGCTGAAAGAAAATCCCCATGAAAGGTGGCAACATTTTCAATCTTGTGTCATCATCATGACAACTTATTTGTGGAAACAAAAAGCACACTTTCTGCTCCTTTTATTCATTTTTTTCCAATGTAAAACATGGAATATTTGAAAATGATAATACCATTAATAATACTAATTTAGGCCCTCATAATCTTGATGTGACATTTTTATTCCGTTTCATCTTTATCCCGGACCTTTCTCCTCGGACCTACTTTTTTTTCCTTTTTTTTTTCTCAGCATAATGAGCAAATGTCAAGTTCTGTATTTGGCATCTTGCAAAATGTTTAGTTGGAACATATCAGACGGAGTGTCTGCGCTTTTAGTTGCAACTCAAAGAAACTGAAGTATGATTAAACTGGTGTTGTTTTTAGGCAGCTCACAGCAATTGGTAAAGGTTAGGAAAAGATCATGTTCTTTGTTACACATTGAAATGTCAGTGAATTGGAGCTGTGTATGTCTGCGCGTGTGTGTGTGTGTGTGTGTGTACTCGCGTACATGTGTTACGAATGTAGCATTTTATTGTTCGCACTTCTTTGCAGTGATTGCACTAGAAACATGAGAAAAAACATAGCAGGAAAGGAAAATGATGGCTACTTTCTATGAGATGAGGAGGCTCATTTACATGATTACATCCCTCAACAAGTACCGTGAAATAAATATATATCCCCCCTTTCATATTTTATGAAGTTGCAAAGTTCCAACCACCTAAAAACGAACAGGGAATTTCTTCAAACGACTGCATCACAAAAAAGTTAAATGTGAATTTGTACTTATTTGCGTGAATAAAACAAAAACAACCTTCCTGCCTAGACAAAGTAATGATTCATCACTCAGGTAAAACATCATGATTATTACATTTTGTCTCTAGAATTCAGTTGTCAAGAATGTGTCCCTGAATATCAGTGTCTGACAAGTTCAGCTCTATCAAGCTGTGTCATTCATTCCAGCTCACCAGGGAACAAGTTTCAGAGGAGACAGTGTTCATTTATTCCTGCTGCTATTGACCTCACGTCCTGATGTGACTCCAGGTTTTTTTTTCTCCCCTTTATATTTGCTACAGTATATTTTTATTTTATCCTCTTTCATGGCTCACTTTCAGCAACAGCTTGTCCATTATGACTGCTGGCTGCTGTGATTTTAAAGTGGGGGGAATCATAACTGTCCCTGCGTCTGTCTTCAAAGTCTCGTTACAGTTTGTTTGATAAGTTTAAACTGCAGCTTTGATGAATTATTAAAATGATATGGCTACACTGAAACTAATGCACAGGCATGTATGTTGTGTACAAGGTGAGAACAGCATGATTGACGCACTAAACCAAAGAAGAATTGTCTTTTTTACTGTGAGAGTCCTGACAAGGGTTGATGGAGTGAGTTATCATCGCAACCTTGAAAGGATTTATGGCTGGACTGAATCTCCCAGACATGAATCTGTGTTTGTGTGTTTGCATGTGTGACTGCGTGTTTGAACTGTATTTATTTTATCTGAAGTGATCTAACATTTCCCAGCTGATAAATCAAACCTCTCAGACTGTGCTGCGTGCGGACCCGGATATCCCCACAGGACCGACTGTTTACTGAAACTGTCACATTAAGATAGTTCCAAGTTGCGATCAGACGAGGAACCCTGTACTTCAGATGGGCTCTTGAACTGCCATTTTCCGTGGATGCGTTTCTCTTTGAAGGCACGTATATTTTTATGTTGGAGATGTTCAGCTGTGTTGCGATACCAGTTTTTCCAAATGGTGCAGGAACAATTACCTTATTAGATATATGATAACCAAGATTACATGACAAGAGCCCATTCTTGCCTCCAAAATGCAGATGTTTTCCAAGTATTACAGAAATCCTGAATGATTATGAAACATCACTTACTGCAATATGCAGCTGTAAGTTGATAGTTCTTGTATTTGCTGACATGCATAATGTCTTCTGTTGACATTTATAAACTCAGATCAAACTTTTTCGGCTCGAGTCTCAAATGAGAAATCTGATTTCTCGGCATCAACCAAACATACGAAAATACATCATGACTTACAGTACATCTTCATTTAAGAACTATGAATAAATAACAAATCAATTTAAAAGTGTACAACAAATGTATTTATTTTGTTATCAAAGTACATCAGAGGAATTCTCAAATTATTGCGTGCAACTTCTCTCACCACCACATAAAATATGCACAGAAAAGAGCAATTTAAAAGAAGGAGAATCATTATCTTATGCAAACAGACACACATTTTTACAGGGGATCGACTGAAAGCAGTTGTGGCCAGCAATATTACATCAGCAGCAACAGCTACTACACAAACAAACATTTTACCTTCCCGCTGTTAAAGCACTGTCTCCTCTTTGGACAGAAATAATTCTTTTGACGTGTCCCGCTACTGAGAATCTTTATTTTGGAGATATCTGTCCAACTTGTTTATGCATAGCTTAGGTGAGGCCAACACTTTTTATATTTAAGTTCCAATGTCAGAATTCTTTTGAAATGTGAGTCATGCAAAGGTGGTCTAGTGAAATTTCACAATAATAGACCCAGAAATGGGCATGATCCTTTCACAGGCGACCACCAAAAAAACAAATAAACCAATGGAGATGTGGGCAAAAGTTAAAAAACTGCATGGCAAAAGTGTGTATGGTATATTTAAGTGTCTGATTTAGTCTGCTTGTGCCTGTGTGCATTCTTTGTCTTTATGTGTATGCATGCATGTGTGCATGATTTCCTGGGTGCATTCCCGCCGTCTCACTGCTTGTCAGAGCCAGAGGGATGACTAGAGCTGGCAGCATCGGCAACTTATTACGGGGCTTTTGATTTCACTACAGAAGCCAAATGGGATAGGAGATGCAAGAAAACGTGCAAGGCGATGAAAGAGAGTGCATGTAATGTGGCCGGGGGCTAAATGACAAAACAGTTTGACAAACCATTTTAGTCAACTTCTGTGTCTCTGCTTGTTTTTTTTTATTTTTTTTTATGTGTGTGTGAGAGAGAGAAATGAGCGGTGGAATGAAGGCCACAATTAAGTCACATTTAAAGTTAGAGGTAGAGTCCTGGGAATATGTTTTGCCATTTGAATTTCTGCAATCCCGGAGTAAATGTGACTGTTGATGCAGCACACAGCTGCGACCTTCAGATGATTTGTAACAGTTTCTACTCCTCACAGGAAATGACTCTGTGGTGTTGTTGGGGATCATGGATGAAGCTGCCTATTTGTGCAGACTTAGTCTGTGTGGGTGTGTATGCTCTTTGAACCAATACACATGGGGCAGAAAACATCTCTAAAATTAGCGCCCCCCTGAACTGAAGATGAAAGATTGTGCCAAATTCGTGTCGGAACGCCACGTGTCATGCTAAAGTCATATTAGCATTGCCAGCTAAACAACACAACATCGCCACAGAAAAATATACGTCCGTCTTTTCTGCTCCTCTCCTTTCTCCTGCTTTGGACTTTTTTGTTTTTCTTGTGCTGAGTCTGCTGCCTGCCATCTTCCTGAATACATGTGAAAAAGGCATCATGTATATTCATTGTGTAAAATAATGCGATTATATAAATTTTTCACCAAAGGGACTCTGATCCCTCAGTGTGGAGTCAAAATCGTATGCCTGATTTCTTGAAAAGAAAAGCAATGGTATTCCTTTTCGTGACATTTTACACTGAAGCAGCTGCCTCCAATTATAGGCCCACATTTCAGCCCAGACAGTTGAATCAGAGGGCCGTCTATCGCCTTGGCAAAATAGCAGACTGACACGTAATCAACGTGAAAGCAGAATCTGTGTAAGTGCATCAACACTTCTATTTATTATCCATTTGGCACTGTGAAGAAATATTGATTCACTATCAATGTTCAAAGTTATTTCAATCAGTGATATTCATTCACTGATTAGATATTAGATTAGAACATTGACACAACATAGAATCAGTTTTGGTTTAAACTCAACAGGCTTTGTTTGGAGCATGCCAGCAAGATCGGTTGCCAGTATCAGCTGTCAATGGGAAACCACATGGGGTGCAGGCGCCGACTGAGCTCAGCAAACAGTCACCATGTCAAGAGGAAGATGTAATCATAATACATTGCCAGCGGTGATTTGTGTCAAGATTATTTCTGCAGCAATTCGATTTTGTAAAAACATGTAGATGGTCAAGGTAACGTTACATAACGCCTCTACTTTGTATTGCAGGGAGCAAATGTATCAGTTCTCAAATAATCCCCAGCAAACATCCATGATATTTCTGCTAGGTGACAGCCACTCAAAGTAGTTAGTTCCTCAAATTTTGAAGGAACAAGCTGGACTGAGACAACTTGACAGAAAGTAAAGAAATGGGTGTTAGTTTACACTGGTGGCAGCGCCAGTGTCAGTGAATTTCCCCTGATTGTCAGCACAGTTTAAATGTTAATCCTTCTGGTCAGCGTGGTCAGTAGCAGCTGAATCATACTTGTCCACAGAGAGAAACACGAGCATGGCTGCCCAGCAACATAGCCACTGCAAAGAGAAAGACAAAGGAAAGATGGTGTGCAGGGGGACAAGTCCTTTATGCACTGTTCAGAGCTGCTCGATGAAAACTGGACAGATTGTCTGGCACTGTTGTACACAGCTAGCAGAATAGCAGCAACAATATCATTCTGTCCTTCCTCTTTCATTCAGATCACATTAAAAACAATACAATTATAACCTTATTAATCACTTGGATACTCTGACAATAGAGTCGCTGTTCACTTTATCCAGTTTATATCACCAGTCTTGTCTTTTCCATTGTGGGATTATATATAGTCTGTGTTATCCTGGATTCCAGGTTGTGAAATAGGCCTCCATTTCCTGAATACAATGAAACACAAGGAGTATAAACAGCAGGGGAGTGTGGCCAAGACACACGCTGAGAAGATGATGCCCACTGAGTCTGCTTCATAATCTGTGAAAACCGGTAGACTGGGGAAATGACATTGCAGGAAATTGTTTGCCACAATCTCTTAAAAAGACCTAAAAGAAGAAACTGAGTCGGTATACTTAATTTGCAGAATGCAAAACAGTATTTAGCAGAATAAAATAGAATGCGTTAAAAATATAAAGCTCAATGCTATTTTTGGCATTTCTTTTTTCCAGAAAAGAGGAAAACTTGAATAACAGAAATGCATTCAGTCATTTGATTTACAATGCAAAGATAAGTTAAAATACAGACATTTTACACTGAAGTTATGACAAATTAAAAGAGTAAGACGGAGTAAATATATCCAATAGTGTGTGTGTGTGTGTGTGTGTGTCTTCCTGTCAAGTCAACAAAGAAAGCACAAAAACCTGTAATGACTGTTAGCAAGATGGTTTGCACTCATTCGTTTATGGAAACTAACACACAAACATCCCCACTTGTTCCTAAAATGAAGCTTAAGGCAAAAAAAAAAGGAAAAAAAGAGTCAAGAAACATGCTGAAAGCCTTGTGTGCTGAAGATAGTTTTCTGTAGTCACAGCACACTTCAATAAAGCAGGGGTATAAAGAGAACACTTCTTTTTTTTTTAACCAGTATTACTATTAGAAGTATTTGCCTTCTTAGAAGATATGACTTATGCTCCATTGCAACCACACCAATGTTTTCTCCAAACTGATAAAAAAAATGCTAAAATCATTCAGTCTTCACGAGCATTCTCCAATTGAAACGATAACATGATTAAATAGCTGTGACACCGTCATTGCAACTGTATGCTGACGGATTAGCATCATGAAGTTATTCAAAAAGACAAGCGCATCACCATAAATGTAATCAACCACAGGATGAATGAGAGTTGTTCGACTTTGTACTTTTGGTACCTCGGTAGAATGACCTTGGATATATGATCGAACACATTTGGTCTGAAAGGTCTACCGTTCACAACCAGAAAGCCCGTTTTATGCAGTATGTGAATCCGGTGTAAAAATGAAGCAAGGATATCATGTTGTGCATTGAATTTTGCTCCATCAAAAGCTAATTTGCCCTACCAAAGCAAAGTACACATGGAAACTGCTCAGCTTTCAAACTTCAAAGTCATTAATAGTTTTATTGTTTGCTTATTTAATGTGTTTTTCCACATGAAAGGTATTAAAACTAAGCAATGCAAAGTACTCATCGAGTCAAGTGAGTTTAATTTCTGGTGTGTGTGTGTGGGGGGGGGGTGGTTCTTTAAAATAATTATGAGAAAATTCACTAAATCTGCTCTTCAAAGAGATGTGATAAATGCTTGAACAGCAGAGAATCTCCCATCTTTGCATGACAGTCCCAGATTACACAGCTGGGGAGTTGAAACATAAGTGACTAGAATTCAGAGGATGGTAAAATATATTTAGAGTATTTTCTCTTTTTTTAAAAGAATATTCAGCAAAATGTGCACTTGTTATCGCGTCACCGAATTCAAATCTGCCCAAAAAAAAAAGAAGAAGAAGCTGTATCTCTTCAAATGGGTTCCAGGCCCCTTTTTAAGAGCTGCGTCCCATCCAGAGCGCAGTTGCATGTTTATTCGTGACTCGCTGTGTGTGATGTTGGTCTGTGCATTGTCAGAATGGTAAGCAGGTTCAGGAATACAAGCTCCTGCATTTAGAGGGAGATGACTTGATGCCGAAAAGGACACAAATTCACACAGCACACGCATCACACAGACACTCTCTCAAAGTATATTCCTCTTTGACTTTCTCGCTCTTCTGAGTACAATGCTACCATTCCTGCTTTTGAGATGCTAATGCTTTGCATGTTTTTTTTTTTTTTTAGGCACTGCAAAGTATGCAGTTTTTTTTAGTGTCCTTCAGGGGTTTCTCTCTCTCTCTCAGCCATGAGATAGGCTTTATAATAGACACAGAGAAAAAGAGACACACAAACAGAGGGAAAGAGGAAAAACAACGCTGCACCGTCATCGCAACAGCGCGCTCACAAACAAGTGGAATTGTTGAGTATTTCACGGCACAGATTGCATTAATAAAAGCAGAGAGTGCTTAGATTCCGAAATGTATCTTATTAGAATTTACAACACACACACAATTGCCCAGGAAATCCCCTTAACAGAAGTACCAGAGCTCTGTTTTTGTAATAAAAATGTGGCATTTCTTGACACTTGCTCTCTTCTTCTGTCAGCATGCGTCTCAGCTGGCTTTGATCACAGCTTCACATGATGAGCGCTCTGAGCCTTAAATGTTATTTTTATTTAATCACAAAGAAGCTGTGCAGGTTTTGCCCTTGGATTCACTGAAAGAGGGGCTTACTCGCTGACAGAATGTGTCTCTACATCTCAAATTGTGTTTTCGTAGCTTTGTTCCTTTGTGATTGTGGCTTGATTAGTCTTTATTGGTTCCTTTTGAATATTGCAGCTGACGACAGATTTTAAGTACACCCAGCCGGCAACCCCACCCTCTTTCATTTCCTCAGGTAGTTTTTTTTTTTAATTGAATCTGGAGAAGTTGTAAAAGTGCAATCAGGTTTGCCTCTCTCTGTGAGGGCATAAATCTAATATTCCTAAACTTATGCCCATTGTGGTATAAATGTAACATGGCACTGGCTGTCATCTTAACGATGGCAAAGACTTCTTATTGGTTTGCAGTTCCGGCATTTTAATTTACCAAGCACAAGTCCCCTCATCACAGACCCAGGTTTCATCGTAATTGTTGTGAACAAGTGGGACCGAGAATGTTAAGGCTTAATAAAGGCTTATGTTCATCGTATGTGGTGCAGGCTGCTGTAGGCTGGATAGCTTTACAGTTTGGCTGTGGTGAAACCTCATAAATGAGTAAGTATCACTCCACATCTAAAGAATTTACAGGGAATGGCACTTACGGTCAAATTCATTAAGTTTGATTTAGAAAAACTATACATCTTAAATCTTTATTCACCATTTTTATTCACTCAATAATTTATAATTTGTATTTTCAATACCTCATTTTATAGTAGAATAATTTAAGTATAACAGCCCGATAATTCAGTTATACCCTGATGGGAATTTACACTCCATTAATCTGATATCTAGTTCTGTCTTTATTTTCTCATTTGCACCATTTTTGCTCTTGGTCAGATTTACATAATTTGATTTATTTTTCATAATTCTCTTTTTATCATTTACATTGTTACAGAACGTGCACATATTTTTTTAAACGTTATATTGATGCTTATTTGGTCAAAGCAATTGTGACATGACAAGACTTCCTATCTGGGATGTATAAATGATCTCTGATTCTGAAATAAACCTAAAATCTTTACATGAAGTGATAAAACATAATGTAGCTAATAGCTGTGATAGTATAACGGCCTCCCAGAGCTCCTAGTGGTTCATAAACCTTTAAAACGGATGAGATTTCAGGTCACACAAACCACGCAGAGTTCCAGCAGCTAAACCAAATAGCCTATCTATGATCTCATGACCCCCCCTCCCCTCCCCCCCCCTTCCCCATCCATCCATATCCATATTGGTGACTCCCTATATATCTCCGACATAGTTAAACACCATAGGCGGTGCTCATAAAGTTTAACGTTAGCTCTAACAAGATGTCAAGGTCATGCTGTTGTAATGTCATAGCAACCCTCACTCTCTCACAGCAGGAAGTAATGAAGGTCTGTTGGTCATAGTTGAGAAAGCCCATTGTTGGTCCCAGAGAGGGAACATTAATGGAATGGATTATTCACGGCAGCTTGTTGAAAGGTTTATCACTCAGTCAAACTGGGATATATATAGTCTGTATGTTTATGTAGTTCTTGGTGTACTCTCTTTGTGGCACCAAAAGACACACAAATTAATTGAGCAGCGTGTGCTGCATTTTGTTTTTCTTCGAGCGGTTGTCTGTATTTGCAGGATTCTTCCATAAATTGAGCTAGGTGTGCATTAGCTACACTGCACTCAGGAAATATTGCTTGAAATTACCCGACAAAGCAGATACTTGAAAAAAACAAAACAAAACAGGGTTTGTTTTATTGTATTTCCCAAAGAAGGAAGTGAAAAGCAAATTTAAAAAAAAAAAAGTTTGTTAAAAAATAGACAGGAAAAATATCGGGACAGCAAAATAATCGTTGATTATAGCATGAAATATTTCTCTTCCTTATGGGTCTGTAATACTGAGATGTAAGAAAAAAAAAAGATCTTCCCACAAGTTCAGGACTAGTTCAACTCTGACAGGCACTTAGTGGAGGTAGTTGTCTGTGCATCTCTCTGGGAGATTAGCAGGCTTTGGAGGCAAGCCTCAACTCTTTCTGTCTTGTTCTCTCTGTTGCTCTCTGATTGTTTTGATCAATAATCTTTATGGATGAATCGCTGTTTAGTGAAGGGGAAATGGTGGTCTTGAGACAGAGAGAGAGACAGAGAGAGAGAGAGAGAGAGAGGATGAAAAAGGGACTGAGCAGATTGAAAGGGGGAGAAACACTTGAGTGTGAGAGCAGCAAAGAAAAGAGCGTATGATTTGAACACATGTTATTTGAACCAGGAGGTTTTGGAGCAAGTCCCTGAGGGGTTGTGAGTGTTGGTGGTAGCGCATTGACTCTTTACCTCTAGAGCTTCCCATCAAGTACGTCTCCTTCCTCCTTTTCCCGGTCTTTATCCGCCTCTCTCGTGTCCTTTCCCCCGCTAGTTCCCTCTCCACTGTTCCTTCATTCTCCACCATCAACCTCATATCCTTCATTTACATATATCATTCTCAGACATTTCTCCTTATAGAGAGCACATAAAAAAGATGTACAGCCTTACGGTAAATCACAGCAACCCAATCTTCTCTGAAACAAGATGAGACGAGGAGACCCCCGGCTTGATTCACATGCATGAAAAAAAGGGCCATGGTGACGAGGATGTGACAAAGTCCTTGTTGGAGAGAAGTGCTGTGATTTTTGTGTTGTTTTAGATGGTGTAACAACCGTTTCCTTGTTTTGGTCTCTGTTGCTAACTTCCTTTGGGCAGCCCGATTTGATTATTGACTTCTATCTCCTATGTGCTTTGATAGATTGGCTTCATATGTAAGTGAATTGTTCTATGAGATGGGGAACTTCATTTAAGAAAAGCATGACCTGAAATTTTCACTTCTTGTGGGCAGCCATATTGGACTATTGATTTTTTTTAATAAAACCTTTAATATTTCTTACCTTGATGGATTTTATGGCCTTGATATATTGTTTCATCTGTGAGCAGGAATGGGTGGTTGTGTAATGGAGTGAGGATGAGGCTGACGCAGTGGGCAGATTCCTTTGGCGGTTGCAGAGAATGGACCGTATCTAGTTCAGTTATGTGGAAGGAGCAAGAATGAACCGGGTGTAAGCTTTTATTTCAGTCTAAATGTAAATCTGTTGACTGTACCCCTCTCAAAGGAAAGGCTGGAGGTGTCTGTTTGTGCACCCCTCTGTCTTTCCCGTTCTTGTGGATGTCTTAACAATACATTCTTGAAGGTATTTCTTCAGTTTTGGTACAAATGTACCCATGGACTCTGACAAGGAAAAGTACAAAGTAGTTACCAATTTGGTTTCATTTGGACTTTTTCTTCATTTATATTTTTTGCAGTTGCAAAACTTGGTCAGGATCATCTTCAGACTTAACCTAATCTTCCTATGTGAAGGAAATTAAAAAATATCACTGCCATGAGTGACACTTTTTTTAAAGCTGAATGGCTCCAGTGATTATAATCAAGGTTCGGATGCTTTGTCTGAGTTTTGCCAAGCAGTCTTGAGTCATTCTGCCACTAGAGTGGTGACAAAAATGCAAAGAGTTTAGTTTGTAATTTGCTGCATCAATTCGTACAAAACTTGGGTTGTATGATTTAGAGCCTTGACTAAAAATTTCTGCTCAAAATGAGGTAATGGTTGATTAAAGTGGTTGTCAAAGTCAGAATAATAACTGAGAAATAAATCAGAATTAGGGCGGAGCAATTTGATCAATTCTGCGATATAGATTTTGTTTCCGCAGAGAGTATAGATTTTTTTCAGCCGTGAGTGTCGATACATGAAGCCCCATTCAAACCCCTGTGTCCTGCACTTTGCAGGAAGAGCAATGAGGTCTGCCAGCCACTAGTGTCGCTGTAGAGCCTTTCTAGCACCTGCATGCTTAAACGCAGATGTGTGGGAGCATTTTGGGTTCAAAAACAAAAAAGAAAACAACAATTTAGACAAAAGTATGGCGGTTCGTAAACTGTGTCACACAAATGTCAAGTACTCTGGAAATACCACCAACCTGCAAGCCCACCTAAAACGTCATCACCCGGACAAGGTAGTTCTAACTGAGACCGAGCCCCAGAAGCTGCGGCGCGACCCAAAACAAACCATGCTGGACAGTGACGGCGGTTGTTGCCACAAGTTCCCATTTTCTTCACCGAGGTCGCAGAAAATTACCGAGTCCATTGCCTACTTTATTTGTCAGGATTTGAGACTTTATTCAGTGGTGGAAAACATCGGCTTTAGGTGCATGGTGAACACGATGGAGCCCCGCTATGCTATAGTCACCCGCAAATTGAATTATTGGCTGCCATGGTTTATTTTTAGTTAACCTGGTGGCTAGACTGGCTAGCAGCGACCTCCTATGTTCAGTATCAAGCTAAAAAAGCTGCCAAAGACGGCCACTTGCTGCACTTAAACTCTCCATTGTTCACTTTACTTTTCAAAAGCTTGCAAGCTACAATTTGCACTCAGTTTCAATAAATGAAACTAATTGTTTCACCACATATTTGATTAATTTTGTCCAGCATTTGCAAGCCGCCAGTCAGAGCCATATGTTGTGTAATTGATACTTTCAGTTCAATTAATTCAATCCAAGTCAATGGAACACTCACAAGATGTCACCAAAGTCACTTTGTCCTTTTAAAATCTTTCATAAAAGGATGTAAGTGTATTGAATTGTTTCGTGAGCTGAATATCGTGATATATCGTATCATGAACCAAATATTGTGTATCGTGTCATATCGTGAGATTAGTGTATCGCTACAGCCCTCATCGGAATGGTCTGTAATGTTTTCAGAATGTTTACCTCAGGATATTTCTGTTGTAAGTTTCTGCCAAAGAGACAAAAAAAAAAAAAAAAATACCCGGATACATGTGATGTCATTGCCTCAGTTTTGCTAGTAGGTGTGTGGGAACCATAAGCCAGAGTCAGTAACTACCCAGTCTGAAGATACGCAGTTGCAGGGTTCAAGTCCCCGGTTTGATTTCGTCCCCCAGTACATGCCAGCCGTGTTGCAATTCATGTGGTTTTTAAGAGCTTATGGAGGTCATATTAAGTCAAAGCATATGTACTTCAGACCTTTAACTTTGGCTTTTTCCCATTTCCCAGATCTCAATACCTCAGTCTCCATTTCCAAATCTTTGATTTTTTTTTTTAATGTTCAGTATGGATGAAATGTTGCAAAGTGAATACATCAAAACTGACAAAAGTCAAGTGAACATTGGTAGCATAATATTTTCACTGTCTTTTTTTGTACATGTGAATGTAGACTTGACTTTTGCTTCAGCTCCTTGGTAAATCGTTGCAGCTCTCTTTGTCTTTACACTGTGCATGCGTGGCCTGGTGATCATGAGCAATCGGTTATTTTCCTGTATTCAAAATTGTCTGGCTTATTGGCTCAGTTTGTCAATTTCCAGAGGTACGCAGGTTAACCACCTGAGGGTCTGAGTAATAATGTCAGCTACAGTAGATACAGATCATATAATTGCATTGCAACAGCACATAAGTTATTAGGAACTGGCACCATCAATGCTTCTCCAATGTGAATTGATTTTTTTTTTTTCCAAGCGTAATTGCTCAGTGGACATCCAAAGATAACCAGCCGCAACCCCATTTCAACCTAAGGATGATGAGCTCTATTTTGGTTGGCCTGATTCACAATTTGCATTTATCTGGGGCTTCCATGACCCAATCTGATATCTAGGGCTGTGTGTGTGTGTGTGTGTGTGTGTGTGTGTGTGTGTGTGTGTGTGTGTGTGTGTGTGTGTGTGTGTGTGTGTGTGAGAGAGAGAGAAGAGAGAGAGAGAGTATAGGACTGCTTGGACTCCCCAGCGAGCGCTATAATTTCTTTTAAACCAAGGACAAAGTGTGAATGTGTGCGTATGGGGACACTTGGGTGGGCGTGTCTATGCGCATGTTATGTGTGTATGTAAATGACCTCTCTCACTTGTGTTTAATCTAAGAAGGTCACAATCCAACAACAGCTTTTGTTTTGATACAAAGAATAGAGGCATGGTTTAGTGGCTGAAATTGCAATTAGTATGGACACATAATATCGCTAGCTGATATATTGTCGGGTGAAATTTTAATAATTGTCACTGTAATTGCGTTTCATATCCTTAAGTCCAATTATGAGGGGTCTTTGCAACAGACTAAGGGCCTCACTGGAAACTGGATTCTCTATGGGGATTTTTGTCTTGCCTTCTTTGACTAAGAATTGTTGCCTAAAGGTCACATAACAGACTTGACTGATGACGTGATTGTATTTGATCCACTCACCCCTAACTGCCTCTGCAGCGCGGTCAGCCCCACGTCCGCCCATCTACAACTTCACCCAAATGCTTACTTTTCTTTTTCTCAGTGCAGATGGTGGTGGATATATAAAAGCACTTCCGAGCTCTCTCGCCTCCGTGTTTGTTGACTTTGCAAACACTGATTCTCGCGAGTGTTTTCATGACAGTTTGCTGCCTCTTGCCGGCATTGCAGTTAAGGTGAAAAGTCGAGTGATACCCTGTTTTTGAATGTAAGATCTTGTAGATCGTGGAATAGAAAGTAAAACCTGCTGAAGCAAGTCATTCAGCATATACTCTTGTCTTTATTCAGTCTGTTAGAATTGTAAAAGTTGTCCGGTTAATTCAAAGTTTTTAAAGTAAACATGAAGGTATAGAGACACCGACTTGTCATTCTCTGAAAACTAAGCTCGCTGGAGAAAAAAACACCATGATCCAGCAATAGAAAAACAGTATTGACTGAGGAGGAGGAGACATCGACAGAATCTTGGGAGTAAAACGAGTGTAAGGAGATGAAAAAGAGAATTTGGATCCGAGATGGCGAGCAATTGAGTGATTGAAAGAGAGAAAACAGAATTCCTGATCAAACTCAGAGGGTGGTCTAACTCTGTGCTGAGTGTTTCACCATGCTGCAGTATCAAACTTATCATTTAGCAGCAGGAAGAGGGGCAATGTAGGAAGGAATTAGAGGGAGGTGGAAATGAGGGTTCAAGTCAGAAGCTGAGTCCCATGAAAATAGGGATTAAAAAGAGAAATAGAAGAGTGGAAGAGGACATGGAGTGGGACCATCTTTTCATTGCCAGAAGTAGTGAAAGAAAGGGGCAATGAATGATTTGCAGTCTGGAGGGGTAGGGCAGAAAGTAAAAATGAAGAAACTTAAGATGAAAAAAGAGGGAGATTGGTGGGCTACATTGGTAGCTGCAATGTATAATGCATGCAGTGTGATTTGGTGCATGTAAACGGTGTGTGAATCTTTCATAGGATCAGGTTGACCCAGTGATACCATGTGGGAAAAAGAAAAAAATGGTAAAAGTGGACATGGTCGAGGGCATTGCTGTGGAGGTAAAAGCTTGCTATGTCATGTTTTATTAAAAGTGTGTGTGCTGGTGCAATTGTTTGTGTGTTTGTGGTGGAGTAGACAGGACGAGGCAGAAAGAGAGAAGTGTGAGGTGCTGTGGTTTAGGTCTTTGTATGGTTGGAGGCATCTGTTATCTGCTGCAAAAACAAATGATTTCACAGAACAGTTAGCAAGAGCGTAGGGGGATTCCACCAAGTCATCTACGGAGCCTCTTCAAAGATATTGCTACTCTTAAAAGACAAAGATAAGTCTGAAAATTGCCGAAATGAAGTGCAGAGGCTTGATAGTTTTGGGACAGAATTTGCATTTACACACCTAACCTTTGCTAAAATGCCTGTAAACATAAATAGGCCACTCATGGATCTGACTGAAAGTGGAATAACTCAGTTTCCTTTTTTGTTTTTCAGTTTCACTCTCTCACTTGTGCCTCTGTAATCTGAGCAAGTCTCTAGGATTTCCCTCCTTTTTCTGACAGTGTAAGTGGACTAATTTTAAGGCGTAACCTTGAATCTCAGATCATCTCAAGTCAGTGTTGCCAGCTTGGTGACTTTGTTGCTCGATCCAGTGACTTTCCAGACTCCCCTCCTCTCACCCATGGTGACAAAAGCAACAAATCTAGCGACTTTTTCTGGTCTGAATCATTGTGTCGACACCAATACATTTTAGTGACAAAGTGACATCAAATCACATTACTCCGGGGCCGCCATGAGACCCTCTCCAGTCTCCAAGAACTCTTGCAGTCAGCATAGCAGTGCAGTGCCCTTCAGATCCTGTTTTGTGTTCCTCAGCTGTTTTTGATCAAATTTTGACATTAAATAAAACAAGAATCAACAGAAATAAAATTAATTGGTAGTTTTTATCTTATTTAGGGTATCTTTCTATCACTTTTTGTCTCGCTACAATGACTTTAATCCTTTCTCCGCCAAATAACGTCTATTACGTTCAAATTACTTATCATGCAAATTAGTTGAAAATGTCAACTAGCATTTTTTTTTTTAGGACAGCCAATAGCTCCTTTCCTTTCTCAGGAGTTGGCAACAGTGTCTCAAGTTTCTCAAACTTGCTCTGTTTGCAGATATTTTGGCTGAAGAGATTGTAATGCTGTGTGGAAAACTGTAGCCTCCTCTATCCTTACTGCTGTGGGTGGAAAACTGTTAATATATGGTGACTTATTTAACTGTCAGAATTTGATCTCTGATAATTTTAGGAACGTCAAAAGTAATTCTGGTGGCCAGGACCTTAATAAGCATCATATGAATTTGTTCACATGAATGTACTGGTAATATAATGCAGTATAGGTGTAAACACTGCTGCACATGTCTTGGACCATACAGGCACATATGGGTGGTTTCCAATTTTTGAACAGGCACTGATAGCAGTAAATTACAGCATTTGCTGAAAGGAGGAACCCTTCGCTTTCTTTGCTTTATTAAAAATTAACAAGCCTCACATTTTGCACCATTATATTGAGTGGATTTTGGAAACAGTTGAACTTAAAAAAAAAAAAAAGTCAACCAGGATGAAGACTGATTTTACAAGTGAAAAAAATCCAACTGAGTTCCTTTCATTGCAATTTGAAACCTCATTACTTATTGGGGTCTTTGCTGCTGAGAGGAACAAGTACTCAGCAGTATTTCCCAAAATCAGAAGTCTTTGCTTAAATTAATCCGCATAAAATTCCCCATATATGGAAAAAGCATAGGTGTTGTATTGTCAGCTGTGTTGGTTATTAATCGCATAGCCTGAGCCCGACCTGTCAACATTCAAATGCAAACAAAACAGCCTTTTTTTCTTAAAATCCCTAAAGAAACAATATTCTGTTGTGCTGTAGGCACACATTACATAAGGGCATAGGATGACAACACGTTACCACGAGATCTAAGAAGAAGAATTTGATGTCAATACCACAACTGCTATTTTATAGTTATTTGAAATTGAGAATCCTGAAGTGTATGACATTATCGGGCGATATCCGATTATTTTCACCCGCTCCATCTCATCCTAGATTGTTATGAGATCTTTTTACATCATGCAAGCTTGTAATTTGAAGGTTTCCATATCAAAGCCCTTAAACCTCAGAGGGAAAACTCTTGGGGAGGGAAAATGAATGAATCATACTCTCTTCTGCCGCAGTGGTGTCCTTGAGTAAGTAAGGCACTTACTCAGCGGCTCTGCCGGTGCAGCTCAGTGGGCCACAGAGAAAGCCAGTGGGTTGATCCGAACTTTGATTCATATACGTGAGCCTCAAAAGTCAGGTGCGGCAGAAGATCCGTATGCCAAACTAATTATTCTGAGCTTCATAAGGGAAGTTTGAGCTGCTGAAACAAAAAAATTCCATTTGCTGCACCCAC
The DNA here is from genome assembly GCF_037954235.1 of Aulostomus chinensis. Lineage (NCBI taxonomy): Eukaryota > Metazoa > Chordata > Actinopteri > Syngnathiformes > Aulostomidae > Aulostomus > Aulostomus chinensis. The sequence goes on from NC_141325.1 coordinate 9,314,196, forward strand.
AACTGAGAGGGTCAGTCAGTGTTTGACTTTACACCTCAGGTTTTAATTGTGTCTTTACCCACAAAAACTGCGCAGTGGCTGCAAGTGAGACTGCCAACATCTGTCAGCGGAGCTACTGTATGTAAGCATGTGCATTACCACACAGGGGAAGCATGCACTTACTTACCACTGGGTTTTAAAAGGATTTACACGCTTATCGTTGGCTCCTCAAGTTGAAATTCATTAACCAGTAAGGGAGATGGAGGAGGGGTGGGGGGTCCATGGGGTCATATTTCTATCATCTTCGTGTCAAGAAAGCATGTTGACTTGAATTCAGCTTCATAGGGTGTCATGATGCATAGATATAAATTATTATCCAGGAATTGTCGTTGTATTCTACAAATGCATCAATTATTTATTTTTTTTTTTAGTAATTTTTGTTATTTAAGATGAATTTGCCATATACTTATGAAAATCTTCCAAAAGACAAATGATCCAAATGTGTATTTGTGGATGTAAGCTAATTTTGGTTGCTACAAGAAAAACACAAAAAACAGAGGTATATTTTTCAACACTTAGAAACATGTGGCAAATACGACCCAGAAAGAACTAGAGGGTTAATACACAATGCACTCAACACATAAAGCTGCTCTAGCTTATTAATCAAGGAAGGCATAAACCACATTTTCATTGCCCTGTCTATTCCTTGAATTACTGCATGGAACGTGAAACAGAGTGAGATGAGAGCATAAGGAAGCACAGCTCAACCAGGCAACCACACTTTGCATGATTTTACCAGAAATAGGTCAGGTAGGAGCAAGATTGTAAAGCATGCATGATCATTTTGCAATGAATCAAATTCAGTTCAGCATTCGACTCCACGTGCATTTCCTCCATAATCACCTCAGGTGAAGCAGCTGTAGCTCTGAAGATGGTTTCTCATTGTTTAAGCACTAAATCCCACTGACTGCAGTGAGACCAAAACAGTACTTTTCCTTCCTATTTTTAGATTCTAACCAACCCAGACTGACATATGTTGCACCAAACATTTTCGCGTTTCATCCTGACACACAAATATTCATTATAAAGTCTAGAGAGCAATTGTTTTGTCATGTTGACCGGTGAACTTTCTTCAACATTAAATGTGTTAGCAATATTTATTCCACCTTCTTGCTTTGTTGGGATTTCCAATCATCAGTCTGCCTGTTTCTGCACAAATCTGGATTGAAGCTAAAATCCAGGCGAACACAGATGAACTACAGATGTGGTGCTGTGCCTTGATACTCATAAGCCTTATTTGGAGAATTAAATGAACAACAACAACTACACTCGTAGTTTAATTAATTCAAGAGGTCTAACATGAATAGCAAAAGGGTTGTTATGCGTCAATGTATGAGCGCACGTATGTTGTTCATTTCGTAACGGGAGAGGATGAAGGTCAGAAAATGAAATCGTCACAGAAATGGGATGTCAAAGATAAGTCTAGAGAATGATACTGTTTCAGAACATCGAAAGAAACATAAACAAATACAAATAAGATACAGGATTTGAAGATGAGGAGTAAAAGAGAGACAGAGGAGAAGAGAGAGGAGCGAGAGAGAGATACACAGAGTGTGTGATGGATTCTGAAGCAGAAATTGAAAGCAAAGAAGATTTGGAAGGAACACAACAAAGGGAATTGAGCGATTCTGTGCAGAATGTAGGCAAAGTAATGAAGTTTTCATGTATGGACTGAACAAAGATGTCAACTCTCAACAAATTGGGTAGGCAGGAAAGAGGAACGCAGTGAGTGGAAGAGATCTTCATCAGGGGGCCATGTAATGGATTCATGTCTTCAGATGTTTGTCAAATCACCTGCTTCTCCCACCCCTGTTCCTCTTTGTTTTTCTTTTTTGCTCTTTTCTCTCATGCATCTGTTTTCTCTCTCTTTCTATGCAGATGAAACAAAGAAAATAGAAACCTTGGAAGCTTTCTTTCCTTCCAATAGAACCTTTTACCTCTGTCTGGAGATTGGATATAAAAAAAAGCCTGTTTTGCAACCCTGCCATCTCTCCTGTGTATTAAATTCACATTATATTTACTGTTTGACAAAAGCTTTTATGTACAGAAACCAAGGTGATATACCAGACATCCTTTCAGAAAAAGAGTGGGTGAGGCCCTCACACATACACAGAGTATTTTAAAGAAAAAAACAAGTATTTGCATGCAGTTCTCAATGTACCTGGAACAACATTCCCTCAGTCAGTCTGATAATGGAGTCCATATGTCTGTTAAGCTAATAGATACTACCACTGGTGTTAATTGGTCTTTCAATGTGGTCTGTTTAGAAGAAAAAAAATGAAATCATAGAGTAGGAGTCATACGGGTGATGAACAGCCTGTTGATGAGAGTCACAGACAGCAAATGGCAAGGACTGTGTGAGCTCACAGACTGCCAAGAGGCAAAAAATTGGCGGTGATCAGCAGTAGAGCCTGGCATGGCTTCTAGTCAGTCATTTCTAGCCATAATATGAGCTATATGAAGATTCTAATGCGGCCTCCTATGTGGAACAGATACATTACTAGTTCATGGCTATGTTTTGTCTTTTTGGGTTCATACTGGTGGTACAGGTTGATAGTTTCTCTCTATATCCTCTTGTATCCATCCATTTTCAGCCTTTATTCTGATTCTCACCCTCACCTCACACTGTCCGTCGCCAGTGAAACTCCATTTATCATAAAACAAGAAGGCTCTAACTCCCTGTGATTGTCCTTCCCTTTCTGCTGAGGTTGAAAAATTTTACAACTTCCACAATCTACTGCCACTCCTCATGTTTACTGCCTGAGTCATGACGCCCAAATAATGTGGAGTGGCAGTCCAGCAATCAGAGGGTTGGCGGCTCCTCCAGAGGCCGTGTTGAATTCTCAAGCAAGAGATCCATAATTGCTTGTGATGCATTTACCATCAGTATATGAATGTGTGTGAGTGTGTTGGCGCCTTACTCGAGCCCTCTGCCAAGTGTGCGTGTGTGAGAGAGACAACGGGTTAATGTGAATGTGTTGTAAAGCCCCTCCAGAAGACTAGAGAAGTGCTGTATAAATGCGGCCCATTTACCTACTTCTGCACGTCTCCATCAGTTCTCTGCTCTTATTCTGATCATTTATGGTTGACCCGCATTTCATGTCTCAGTTTGTCTTTGCATACGTATTCAGTGCTTCTCTACTCAAAGTAATCTGAAACTACGCATTTGCATACTCAATTTTCTATTTGCTTTAATGTATTATGAGTTTTTCGAACCGCTCATTGAACAACTGTAAAAGTAAAAGTACAATTTCCCTGCAGGGATCAATGAAGTGATTCTGATTCTGGTGAGCACTATTACTCTGAACCTCTTGGTGTCTTTGAACTGGGCTGCTGGGTGACTGTACTGAGAGGATGACACTCGCAAATTGCATTTTTTTTAAAATTTTAATAACGTGATTTGTACCATAAAAATGATAAACATGCATACATATCCATGCATGCATAAAATACCCACTCCCATACATGTCAATGGGTTTCAAGGACAATGCTAATGGAGACTATAACTAATACCATGTACTTCAGCAGCAGACTGTCAACCTGCCTTCTGTCTCCCTTAACATGGCATTACATGTCCAATCGTGTGTTCACCTGACCGCACGTATACTGGCCTGTGTGTTTGTGTGCGTTTGTGTTCACACTGCATTGTGTAAATGGCATGGCATGCACATTTATTCATGGCTGCATGTACAGCATTTACATGTCAACAAATGTGATCTTACGCCCAGTCATAACTCATGCCCCCAACGCAACCAGCGCTTTCCATGAAGTCTTCCTGCTGCTCCCTAGTAAGTAATGACAACATAAAGCAAATTTACAGCCATGCCACTCACACGAACGGGAAAGGGGAGCACACACACACACACACACACACACACACACACACACACACACACACACACACACACACACACACACAGATGTGCTGAGATATATGTCACCATGCTAAGCATTGATCGTCTTCAGCTGTTTTTTTGTCCAGTGTCTAAGTGGGATGGATGTGAGGAGAGAACGTTGGAGTCCGAGAGAGAGAAGGGCAGCGGTAGAGGGTTATAAAGAAGAGGTTGACGGACGAAGGAAAAGTAGGAGTAGGAGGTCCGTGGGAGAGGGACAGCAACAAAGCACAAACGGTCGAGAAATAAAAGTGAGACAGAGTGAGGCTTGCTGCCTATCTAGCCCCGCTCCATGAAGTTAATAAACTGTCCAAGAGCAAAGCATCATGGTCATCAATCATTCCAAAATGGGAAGTAGGAGTGGAAGAGAGGGGAAGGGGGGGGGGGGCAGTGTGACAGAGGGGAATGGGTCAAGGTCTGCAGGAGGAGAAGAAAATGGACAGTGGATTAAAGTAGAGGAAGGGAATGGCCAAGATATTTTGATGGCCTCGTCCTCATTTCCACTCTGCGAGAGAGATTCATCATAGAAGGCAGAGGAGAGGAGGTACTGGAAGAGACAGAGGGAGTAGAAGATAGAGAAGACAAAGACAGTGTGTTGTCGTTGTAAAGATAAGTGTGAGATACTAAAAATGGCTGAGGGAGGGGGAAAAAAAACGAAAATAGGAATGTGCTAGATTAAAGGCAGGCAATGTGAAACACTTTCCATTCTCTCCCTTAAAGAACCTAGAAAACTTTGCTTCTCACATTCTGACATTGGCTTACATTGGCCTCATTACACACGCTGCTCTCTGGATCTGTCACCTAAACAAACTTCGTCTGCGCTCGTGTGTTCATGTGTGAGCGCATATGCCCTCCCTGTCTCCCTTTGCGCTGCCTTTGTGTTCACCTTCCTGACACAGATTAATTGGCTTCTATAAATCTAGGTGGAGTACCAGTTGTCTATGTAATGAGCAGCGTGGTGTGAATAGGCAGAAAATTAGCATTAAATTACACATCATGCTCTTGGTCTCACTATATAGCTGCTCACCTCATTTTCTGAATAAGAACAGCGTGAGCCACAGCTGTTGCATCTAGTTTTGGAGAAGATTTCTAATTCCTCTCTTATTAATAACAAAGAGATTCTAACAACCTTGACTGAACTCCCCATCGTGTGTTATTAGCAGAGCACACAATGTAGTCACTGACATGTTAGTCACCCCCCCCCCTCCCCCCATCATTAAATTAGCTGATGCTTTTCTTGATATTTCTGTCATGGATTTTGTAATTATCCTCCTCAAGTGCACTACAAAATCTAATTGTGTCAGTAAATGTATTGCAAGTGCATAAACACTTTGTTGTATGTGTGTTTCCTCAGGAAACATGGATTGAATCATATAAGTCAAGTGATGTAACAAAGTCCTTGGATGTCCCTACGTTCGCATGACATTTAATTCCACAAAGAAATACTTTAAACTTGAAGTTAATCTATTTATTCATAAATCTATCTACCAATAGATTTCTTTGACATACTTTCTCATAGTTGGTGGTCTTCAAGCCCTCTCCATGTTCAGTCCAGTATTAACAATGCCAGCGTTTTTTGTTTTTGTTTGTAAATGAAGTCATTTCAATTATTTCTATTGCCCCTTTTCCATTGGCCAAAAGAACCCACTATCATTGGATTTTTGTCTGCTATGGGAAATAACCTGCTTTCAATGCCGGGCCGAAATAATCCTGCAGTAGACAAGTGTTAATCGACTCCGGCTCCAATCTGTATCAATTTAAACAGCAAACCTGGGTGAATGTGATAATTTGCAGCCAGCGTCCGCAGGGCAATTTCAACATTTTGTCACAACGGTTGCAAATTCCTCCATATTTAAGTAACAGTCTTACATGTTTCAGTTTGTGTCGAGTATCGAGATCCAGTCCCATCACACCAACAGTCCCTGTAACCACTCTTCTGGTCTGGACTGGTCACTTGTGTATCCACTCGTTGTGTAACTGGGTGAAGCAAGAAAAACCGTTTTCATCACTTTCCTTCGGCACCTTTTTTCTGGAGTGAAGTCAATAGTCAGTTCCTTTTTTCGCGGAGGTGTGTAGCTCATTTACTTGCTTGAGGCCACTGATGTCATTGAAACAATGAATTAATCACAAACTTTGACTCCTGTTCTCATATTCTGTCGAGGAGGAAAAAATTCATCTCATCATCTTCATGTCGGAGTTGAGACTGTGATTTTCTGAATCTCTTAAGATTTTTCTTTTTTTTCATGACACAGGAGAAAAGAGAGGGTATTAATAAATGTATGAAATGGTGCAGAACTATCTCTCACTGCTTTACTCCCACTCACTCACTCTCACTCTCTCTCTCCTCTCTCCTCTCCCATTTTGTCCAGTGCTCTATCAGGACTCGAGTGTTGCCTCATGGGACTAGTCTCTAGCTGGTGGTTCATTTCAGCGCATTTTGTGCGGAAACAGGAAGCCATTATGGCTCAAATGGTGAGATACATGGAGCCAGAGAGATTGGCCATTGAGTCGCTGCAGAGATTTTTTTTTAGATGGTCTCTTGTCTAGGGAATACTTTTAAGGCAGTTTGGGAGACTGACTGTGTGCATAGAGCTTTCTGTGTCTATATTCATAAGTCATTCTTTTTTCACGTGGCTAGTAGTACAATCACTTAGGAAAAAAAGCTTAACCTCATCAGCTCTCCTTTGTATGCGTGTGAGCCACAGAGGGTGTGACATGTGTACACTGGTGTATGGAAACACCATGCATGTTTCTCCTCTGTCTGCAGATGCTGTATGAGATTGGACAAGCCCAGTCAAAGCCGTGCGGGATAAATTTAGCTCGTGCTAACACCCTTGGAGGCCTCTTAATAATTGAGAAGGCATCTGCTCCAATTAATGTGGCCCTCTAAATGGAATCCCTATTTAAATTTTCTCTAACTGGGTCACTCTCTTTCTCACTCTTCTTCTTCTTTCTCTCTCTCTTTCTCCCTCTCTCGCTGTGGTGCAGTGAGGATGAAAATGAGCTGCCTTCTACTTTTAAATGTTTTTTAGGGTTTTTGAAACGTCATCTGGGATGTATCGCCTGAGGTCTCACAAGCACACATGCACAGACACTGTACACACGCCGAAATAAGGTTTTGACTTGATTTTTAATGTAGTCGTATTTTGAATGAGGCAAAAAAGGAACTGGTTTTCTTCTTTGAACTTTGATTTATTTTAGAGATTTAGCCTATTACGGTGAACTGCAGACTGATGTTCCAGTTGTGCTCATTGAACAGAGCTTTCCCTCGATTTTGATTAATTACACATTTATCCCGTTAGGTTGGGGAAAAAAAAAAAGTTGATCTTGCCTGATAAGATCTTTTATCTGATATGTTGGCACACATTTATTTGGTTAAATTATGTACTACGTGAATGGAAAGATGATAATCTAACATGGGAAAAAAGTGTTTATAGTGGAAATTCAGTTAATCAGCTGATCACAGATCTTTATATATTCCATGCGGGATCAAGAAAAACAGCTTCAGTGTAGATGCAAGCAGTGAAGATATGTAATATGCAACTTTTTTTTTAGATTTCAAATTTTATACATTGCTTAAATGTAGCATAAACTTGACAGCAATGAGCTCGCGAATATTCATAAAGTGCCAAATTTTTTTGTTTTGTTTTAGATGATAATGGTTAAAATATTTTTCATCATGCAGCTCATAACCGAAATTCAACATAGTTAGCAAATCCCCCAACCTTTTTTCAGACAGAAGCTAACAATTTGATCTTCACATTTGAAATATTCAGTCTCTGTAATAGAGATTTCTTTAGCCGTGTCCTTGTGCATTATACCAGCTAATTGGAATTGTGTTTTATCACGGTCTGTCGCTAAATGAGCTGGGCTTGCCCTCTCCCTGACTCCCCTCCCTCTTTGCTTTCCAGTGCAGTTAAGCACACTGACTAATTATGGCACCCGGCTTCACCTTGCTCTGTCTTTATATGAACAGTCGCAGTTAAAACTCTTACAACTCTCATGTAATCCCCAAAGGATTTCCAGAATTTGGGCTATCCCCTTCTGAGTCACACTATCTGTTTTGCATCTGTCGCTGGAATTTTAGCTTTTTCAACTCTTCGGTTTCTTTTTACATTTCCATCAATCTCCATGTGTCCCTCTCCTTCTTTGTGTGTGATGATGAATTTGTTTGTCAGCAGTGGGAATGTTGGGTGTTTCATTGCACGCGTTTGTCTTTGTGTTTATGCATCTATGTTGAGTTTGCATATATGTGCATGTGCTTGAGCTTCAGGGTGTCTGTGTGTGTGTGTGTATGTGTGTGTGTGTGTGTGTGTGTGTGTGTGTGTGTGTGTGAGAGAGAGTGCCAAAAATAGCTCTGTGGGCCATAGTGACACAGAGATCTAGTGTGCAGCTGGACACCTTAACAGATAAATATCACGCACTACTCCTTCAACCTGCTTTCCCATCTCTCTCTTACTGTTACCTACACAACGCACATGGCCTGAGTGTTAGTCTCTGCTTTTACTATCTCACTCAAATCCTACTGACACCCACTATCTCCCTTTGCCTGCACTCTCTTGGGTCAGTCTATTCTTATGAGACCTTGTTTATTCTCCTTTCTGATACCCGAATACTGATATTCTGATACCAAAGTACTCGACTTGAGTGTTTAAACAAAAATACACATGCAGTAACTGTTTAACAATATGGATGTAATATGATTGCATCATTGTTATATGACCTGGCCCCAGTAAAAGCATTCATAAAACATGAACAATAGAGAATGAAGCCATAAACTAGAGGGCACTTGGAGAGCATATCCCTCCGCCAAGGCAATATGACATCACCCAGTCCGGATCTGGATCAATTCCATTGCCTCTCAACCTAAATTCTGTCATCCTACCAAATGTAATCAATATCCATCCTTAAACCTTTGAGGACTACAGGCAAATCGACGCCAAAGATTACGAGCCTTTAGAGCTGCAAAGAATTGATTTCCTGAATGTAGTCAGAGATGATTGAGCTAACTCAGGGGGTTGCAGGGTCCCATTGCAGGGCTAATAAACTATATGGTAGATTTACAGATCAGAGCATATTCTCACCGGTACTGATGCCACATTTTTACCCAAAGGCATTCCTGATATTGGTATCAGAATTGCAACAACTTGACATGCCTTGAATTTCCTTTACGCTTTGGACCTGTTGAAAATATTCAAGATCTGTCTCAACAAGGGTGCAGAGCTCCCTGAAAACTGCTAGGAACTGAATATACCAGGGGGGTCCTGGCTATGGAAGATGGCGGTACGGTCAGTGAAGATTCTCAGTCATCCAGGTTATGGTGTCTCTTTGGCGCTGTGTCGTCGTCAACTGGACTGTTTCAGTTTCTTTCAAGATGCTTTGCCTCTCGTGGAAAATGGACTCAATTGATATAGCACTTTTCTACCTTCGCGGCACTCAAAGCGCTTTACAGTGTCATCTCATTCACCCATTCACACATACACTCACACACTGATGTTAAAGGCTGCCATGCAAGGCGCCAACCTACTCATCAGGAGCAATTGTGGGTCCAGTATCTTGCTCAAGGACACTTCAACATGGTTACTGGGGTTGAGGATCGAACCAGCGACCCTTTGGTTGCTAGGTGGCCACTCTACCCCTGAGCCATGACACCCACATGTCATCCAAGTGGCTTCTTCAGTTGTCACTAGTGGGGAGTCCAGAAATCAAGTCATTTACACATTTTCAAGATTGTATTACGTCAACATATTTTTTTGGTCACTTTGCTCTTTCAATTCAGATTATTTTCTCCCAAACTGATAAAGCCAGGAAATACCAGAACTGGGAATGTCTAATATTCCTTAAGCTGGTTAAACAACATGGCTACATCGACATCAGTTTGTGAAGATGCATCAACATTTATATTTTCACAAAACACAAGCCATGTTGCCTATTTCAAGATGAATTTCAGCCCTTTTATCAGGCAGCAGAGGGAAAACATAGAAGGTCTTTTGTCCACTATCTAGCCAAGGACATCATAACTGGTGTATGTCTTCAACTGTAGATTCATCTGTTAAGATATTCTCCTCAATAGATTTTCATCATAACAGAATGATTTTTGTGTTTTTTAGCACATATTTCATCGAAGCAAAGAAAAGAACTATTCTACATTAGAGTTTAGGCATATAAGCTCTTACGTATAATATTTATTTGTATCTGCTCTCTGTAAAACTACTTGCGATCTTTTTTTTTTCTAACCGAGAACACATTACAAAATGGCTTAAGAGTGCAGTCCACTAAAAAATTTGACATTGAGAGATGTTGGCATGTGAAACGACAAGGAAAACCATTATTGGAACAACTAGAGAAGGAGAAAAGCAAAAAAAAAAAAAAAGGAAAGATGGGGTTAGTTAAAGAGATTGTGAAGTGAATCAGAATGAGAGTAAAAAAAATGTCAAAAATCGGAACAAACGAGAGTGAAGGGGAGAGCAGAGTGTGACATGAATCTGTCTGCTTGTGTCACACTGGCTCTGGTTGCTCTTCACCTCGCCTGTGTCTTAGTGATGCGAATTGTAAAAGACGCCCTAATCTGAATTCAGCATTCCCTTTGACCTACATCTTGGCACAGTTGTGTGACATCAGTCTGGTAGAAACAAGATGGTGGAGGACAGTGAGAGAAAAAGAGCAAACTAGGCACAGAGACGGAGGGAGTGAAGATATTGAGAGGAGGGTTAAAGTCAGAGTGGAGGAGGAACAAAGTTGAGTTACTGAGATGGATGAGAAATGGTAAAGTCAAAGAGAGAGAAAAAGGTTAGGTGAAGTTCACATCATGAGGTGTATTCCTTTTATGCAATGGATGTAATATATCAAATCCACTGTGTTCATGCTCAAACTGATATGCTTGAATAGTAGCTGCTGCTGTAGATCACAGTACGGCTACTTCTTTTACGATACTGTATTTGAGTCTCTCAAAATGTTCAAGGAAGAGCTGCGTTTTCCCAAATTTGGTGTACTGGTGCAAAATTGCACGTAACAATTGACTGCAATACTGGGACTTGGCCACAGAGAGACTGTGGACATCGAGAGCAGTTGTAACTATGGGTGTCTTTACAGAGGCACAAGTCAAACTAAGATAAAAGCATGGAAAACAAAATCCAACCACCCCCTTCCCAACACACGCACACACACACACACCCACACACACACCCACACACACACACACACACACACACACACACACACACAGTCAACGTGAATGAACGCAAGTATGAAGTACTGTACAGCTGGGAGGCTCCATGGAGTTGGTGACAATCTTGTGCAGATGACCCGCGAGCAACACTGGCAATTTTGGCTGCGCCAGAGTAGAATTTTGTCTGTTCTGTTTTCAGGACAACACATTCTTTTCAACTGTGTTGTAGTAAAAGGAAACTTCACCAATTAATTTCATTTCACCCCTCAAGTACTCACAAATAGTTGTCTTGAGCTCACAAACTACATTTTTCATCCCTGGATTTACTTTTTGTGACATCAGAAATCAGAAACCCACAATTGTTAGTTTACAAACTCTGAAACAGATGCTTCAGTATAATTCACGTTTTCTCATCTAGCTGTAAATGCTCGGCAATCCACAAACACAGAAGTTACACCTCTGTTCATGTTTGTCCAAACATGTTCACATTGTGCTGAACTGGAAGTGTTGAGCTCAAATCGCGTGTATTGCATTCTTCCTTGCTTCGATTTCTTGATTCTATTTTCATATTGGTTTGACTTTGTCTCCATCTTTACATTTGTGGGGCCCCAATTTCCGTCCATCTGTTCCTGCCCGCAGCACAATTACAACCGCCTGCTTCCAAAGCAGTCCTCCACTGGGCAGAACTTAAGACTAACTGGACACAAATGCATGGCAACAAAAGGTGGAACCCTAAACAAAGACAGGAAGCAGAACTAGCAAGAAAAAAAAAAAGATTGGAGGGCAAAGTTACAATATAAAATGGGAAACACAAACTAATGAAACTTCATATAACAGAACAGTGCAGCACTCAACTTGTTTTCATGATTAATTGATATTTTAAGCTTGAAGACTAGGATTTGCTAACCAGTCAAAAACACAACAGGTGCACATTCCCAGCTTGTGTTAAAGGTGCAGCTATTGTGCCATTTCATCACAAAGAGATTTGATCATAAAGTCAGCATGTTGCATGTTGACGGGGATCTCCAGTGAAAGACTGTGATGAAAGTGTTCTCCCTTCAAAGAGTAGGCTTGATATGCACACATGGCTATTTTGGAGAAAAAGGCGCGATTGCCTGCTGAGCTTGAAGGCAACACTATGCAACTATTTCACCTTAAAAGAGGAGTTTGATGGCAGACTGACCTGTTGTGGGGGTGGGGGAACCTCTTTCATTCAGGTTCAGTGCCAGAATTGCCTGTTCTTGCACTGTAATTTGAATTCAACAGGTACAATCCACCGTAAGAACTACAGTGTGTCATGTTTTATGGCACAATGTCACACACACCACCAACCAGGGATCTTCTGCTCGCTTTAAGAGGAAGCCTGCGCAGTCTTATGCTGTCTTGATGCGGATATCATCAAGTGAGCACATTGATTTTGAGAAAGGTTTAGTCTGCCCCCTCCACACACACACACACACACACACACACACACACACACACACACACACCTTTATCTAGACCCACATTCATGATTACATACCCTTTCTCACACAGCAGACTTGCAGCTTGGCTCAGATCATTACGCCACTGACAGCACCATTCCACATGACTACCTTCAGCCATTACAATACACAGCTGAATGAGATGCTGAGGATGTAAGTTGAGCTTGTTCCAGAGGTACTTAACACCAGCCTTGTACCCGTTTCTGTTAGAGAATGGACGAAAAGTGTGATCGCAATAGAATATGTATAGTTTTATAGTAAACAGACTCGGCTCATCAGCTCTCACTGTGAAGACAACATGAATCACATGTCGTGTAAGATTTGTTATTTGAGTTATTTCATTTATAATTGGCAGCCATGCAGCTCTAGTCACCCTCCCTGTATGGTTTTCAGATATTCTAAATGAGATTCTAGCTCAACATTATGATTTTCTGTCTGAAGTGTCAATTAAGAGCCCTGAGCTGCAGGCTAAATCAACACCGGCATTAACACAATCTTAATGAAGCTTTGGATTATGGAGCCAATAGGGGCCAAATGTTTTGTCAAGTATTGATCTTGAACTACCTGAATATAAATAAATGTGAAAAGTCTTCCCAGTCCACATATTTTCTCTGTGTGTTTATCCCACTGTCCATCAGTTGAGGAAACAAATCTGAAATTGTGAATATTTGGAGACGAGCAAAACAATAAGTGAAATTATTGATAGAAATTCCAAAAATGACAACATAAAAGGAAGAACCTTATGATCACATATTATGATTGGGTGGGCTACAACCTGGACGGGTTGCCAGTCAGTCCGTCGCAGGGCCGACAGGAGCAAGTAGGGTTTCAGTTTCTTGCTCAGGGATACTTCGACATTGTCACTGGGGGAAGTGAGGATCGAACCAGCGACCTTTCAGTTGCTAGATGGGCACTCTTCCTCTGAGGCATGCTGCCCCACTGGAACCATACAGTGTACCCAAGTTTCACCTTACATTTAAAGGTAATAGAAGTGCTATATGAACACCTGCTCACTTACTGAGGAGAGGAAACTGTCATATTCTTTCTGAACAATTCTCAATTTCTTCTTTTTGACCGTCATGCCTCTGGTGTGTGTTAAAAATGTCATGGATAGGGATGGTTAGTCTGTAGTTTAATCATTCAGTGCCTTCAACCTGCTCTCAAGAGGAAATAAATGGATCCATTGCCCGCTCATGCTCGCTCCAACAAATGTACCTTTAAAGTTCCCTTCACACATGTACTGTGAACCTGAACTTGTCAAGACATTGCCCAGAAGACTAGTATATTACAGAGCAAATGTCTGAGTTAATCAGGCCAGACATTAAACAGACTTTACTCTGCTAACTTCCCAGTACAAAGTCTATTTATGTGTGAATAGAGCAGGTAATTTCTGGAGAAGTTACAGCTAGCAGAAGGACGTGCTGATAACGTGCAAAAGTGTACGAATATCGGGTGAGTGAAAGAATGATTTTTACTTAGAAGTGCAGGTGAAAATGTATATATACTGTATATAGCTTGAGACTTGAACCTCAATGAATGCAAACACTAAAACTGTCAGAGGAATTCCAGGAACAGTCAGAGACTTGACGTTTTATGTCTAAATTACTTACTAGCATCATGACTGCAGAGTACTTTTTGAGCACAAGTTCACACAGTTCACAACAAAAAAAACTTTATGCTTGCTTTTCGACACATTAGCAACATGCTGACTGTGTGGGAGACATGAAGGTGGAAGCACCTGCTGTGCATGATGGAACGTTTTATTTGAAACTTCATCAAGAGAAAGAGAGAGTGTGTATAAACCCAAAATGTGATGGCAGTTCTTCGACAAGTGTTGACAAGTGTATTTAGGGCTGAAATTGTATTTTGCAGCTTCATACAACTATGATATCTACAATATATTTAGAGAGTAAAGTCGTGCAAAATAAGTTGTTGCAAATACACAAGATTAACCTGAATTGTAGAATCCCACACTAAACAAGGAGAACCTGGTTATACTCTTCACTGCTGCATCCTGTGGTTTATGTTGTTTTCACTGTCTTACAAATAAATGATATGGATTCCATTAAATGCAAATGTTGATTTAAAAAAATCCAATCTGCAATGAATGTTTTTATTTCCTTAAAAAAATCATTTTGTTACTATTAATAGATCCAATACATTTTCTGTGGATTGAGTTGTTGAATAAGTGGTCATGGGATGGGGTAACGCCTGTATGCATGTGGCTGAAAGACAATGCTGGACAGTGTCAAGAGGATCAGGTCCAGACATTTTCTGGAGTTGCCCTTTCACACATGAAGGAGAGAACAGAGGATTGTTCACGTTAGATGTGTTTGGCCCTGATCCTTCGACAGTGTCACATGAGAAAACGGCTTAGGTGTGTGCCAAAGAGATGTGCTCGTGTTTACTCTGTTTCTTTCCAGACTCTCGCCACCACTCTGCTTTCGAATCTATATTTTTCATGCTATGTCTTCTCTCCTCCTGCCTCCCCTTTCCCTCATCTTCCCCTTCTGTGTACCCTCTTCCTTCCTCTCTCAAACTGCCCAACTTCAGAAATGGGGGGAGGTGATAGATTGTGGAGAGAAAGAAAGACACAAAATTGACAAGAGTTCTGGGTAGATGGGGATGGGGGGTGGTCACTATGTAATATTAGCTGATTGGTTGTCATGTTTTTACTGAATCATGAGTTGCAATTTTTTGGCCTTTAGGAGAGCAACAGGGAAATAACTCTCGCATCGTTTGCCATCTCCCATTTGATGTTCACTCGGCTTTTCCCTCCTCGTCTCTTCTTCCCTATCCATTCCCTCCTGTCAGCTAGTGATTTCTCTCCATCATGAATTATGGACCAAGTTCAAAGTGCTAGACCCTCAACCTGTAAGAAACAGAACCGTAAATGTCTAGAAGTGAAAACAAGGAGCAAGTGAGGCTAGTATCGGAAATTAACTGACAGGTGAAGTGAGTAACATTGATTATATCATTAAAATGGCACCTGTCTGGGGTGGGGGTGTGTGGAGTGGGAGGTTATTAGGCAGGAACACTTTGTCCTTGAGACTGATGTTTTGCAGGCAGGAAAATTGGACGAACATGAGGGTCTGAGCCACTTTGATAATAGCCGAATTGTGATGGCTAGACAAATAGGTAGAGCATCTCCTTAACTGGTGGTCCTGGTCTGCAGAGCTTAGTGTTTACCACGAGTGGTCCTGATGGAGGATAATCAGTGAACCAATGCCAGGGTCATAGGCAGCCAAGGCTCAAAGATGGGCGTGGAGAGCGAAAGTGAACCCATACAGACGAGCTAGTGTGCAAAATTTGCAGAGAAAACAGATCTTGCTTCTGACAGAAAGGTGTCAGAACACAAAGAGGATCACTGTTTGTTGTGTACGTGACTCTGCAGTCACACACCGGACCCTTGCCCACTGCCAAAAAACAGCAACAATTGCCCCTTGATCATTAGAACTGGAGCATGGAGGAATGGAAGAAGGTGACATGGTTTGATGAATGAAGGTTTCTTTTACAACATGGACAGACAGGTGTGTGGGCTTGGCTTACCTGGGGAAGAGATGGCACCAGAATACATGATGGGAAGAGGCAAGCTGATAGAGGCAGTGTGATGCTGTCGGCACTGTTCACCCACCTGAACATTGTTGCTGACACTTCTTGAGTAGAACACCCCTTTATGGAAAGAGGGTTCCCTAATGGTGGTGACCTTTCTCAGCAGGATAATGTGCCTTGCCACACACATTTTGATTGTCTTTTTGTGCACTTTAAGTAAAGGCAATCTAAGGGATAAAAAGATATGTCCAGAGAGACCGCGAGTGGATAGACATGGATAGTTTATCCCATAATTTGTGTTAATTGGATATTTGCTCCTGATGCCTCAGTTTTTTTAATCAGCATTCATTACTGACTAGTATTACCATTCACAAGGTGAGATGGAGGGAGGAAACATTCATGAAGTTCTTCTTGGAGCAGAAATTGATTTTCTGCTGCTATTGTTGGGTTTTTTTTGTTGCTCCTATTTTTGTAATGATTAGGCGGGTGGACCCAAGTGCAGGAATAATCAGACAAACAGGAACCTTGAGATGTGAATATTTATTAGTAAAAATAAACAAAAACTAAATCGGATATCAGGAGTTTGCAGGGTTGCAGGCAAAACAGGCCAACTGTGAAGACTACTGAACAGGTGAGGTAACAGAAGATCTGACGATGTCAGAGAGAAATGGGACTAAGACATACAGACAAAACGTGGGACAGGTGGAGAGTGTGGGTGGAGAACAGGTGGTGGAAACTTTACTTTTGCACATTATGGTTTTAAGGAACATAAGGCAATAACATTTCACATCTGTCCGTAGCATGTCCGACACTTCTAACCATCTTTTCCAAGCTTGTAGCTCTGAAAGGAACATCATTTGCACTAAATTAGTATTTCCTTTTGAGTAATATGTCAAGGAATCCATCAAAGTCCCCTTGAGAGACTAAATCTGAGTGTGATGGAGGACTTGGACTCGAAACAGATTGTTAAAGCAGATTGGAATTTCAAACAAACCTCCTGGACTCATTTGCATGTGCTACATTGCAGATTGCTTTGGAAATACACTAATCTCAAAATTAATATGCCTCCAACATAATTCAGTCAGTTGATTGTTGCCGGAACAGGGTTCGTTTTTATTCTGTCAACATCGCTTTTATTCGCTGGGGCCAAGTTTCAGCAAGACAATAGTATATCACATAATTATCTCCTAAATTATGAAATGGAGTGTGTAAGAACTGGGCTATAATACTCCTCTGGAACCCATCGCCTCTGTCATTGCATGACTCTTCATAACCAACCACTGCAACTCACATCAGGGACCCTAATAAAAGCCAAGAGCCAGAAAGCATTGGTCTCAGTGAAGCTGACAAGTGCTCCTGTCCCAGTTTTGACCCCTAGACTCATCATGACAGCATGCATGAAACTGTGCTGTAGGTGCAGCCTTTAACTGCAAATCATTCCATTAAAGAAAATCCTTTTGCCGACTTCTATTCTTTTTGCAGGCCCTAACTTTTATTTTGAGACGAGTCCTGGGCCATTGCATGGACCTATTATAAATACCTCAATGTTCCATCAGGGATTTGAAAAGGGACATTCAGTGGCACTTGGTAATTAAATACAGTTTACTTTACATGTTGCTGAAGGGCAATATTTGAAAATTCTGCTGTTCTATTAAACCCCCTGCCAACAACCAGATTCCATAACTTTGAGATTATTTTTAGCGCATAGATGTATTGTATAGGTATCTATTCAGTATTCAAACAGGATTTTCTTGTAGTTAAAAGTCTCAAAATCCTGTTGTAAATTGTCTTTTTTCCCCACAATGTCACTGTATGAGACTTACAAATGAGTTTTGTAGTCTGTTGTCCCTTTCTGAAATCCTCTCTTGCCCTTGCTAGATTGTGTTTTTTTTTGTTTTGGTTTGATACCAGTATGTGCACATTTATCCATGATAGTGGCCTAATCAAATACTTGCCACTCATCTACTGACAGCGTCCATCGAGTGGTGTAATGAAGATCAAGCACCTCTCTATTTAAATTTGAACTCAAGTGAAACCCACATGCATCACAACAACCTCACACTCAGATTGTCTCTGCACGTGTTTTGTTATAGGATGCAAATTGAATTTTTTTTCTCTATAGCAATGCCCAGAAATATCATATATCACAAGACATGAAACCCAGCACCTATAGCTCTTGTATGGCTCTCTGTGGGTGTTGGATTCTGAGGGCCACCTTCCTGCGGTGATGAATAAAACAACAGCCACTTGAAGTGTGTGTTGAGAGGTTCTGCTGACATGCTTGCTTTTCAATGAACTTCTCTGGGTGGCAGCTTCTGGCCATAGCTGATGTGAGTGGCTCTACTTAAAATCATATCTGCATGCATGCCTGATACCCTGAACAATAATTACCGGAAAAGAAACGGAGGCAAAATCGCTCAAGTGAAAGCTGGATTCAAAACATGAATTCATTTGTCACTCTCATATCTTCAGCTCTTCTTCTACTTTTCTATTTGTCATCAGTATCACATACTCAGTTTATTAACAATATTGCTTTTTCTTTACTTTTTGGAAAAACAATAAACTTACCACTCCATTGCATTCCTAGTTATGAGTCTCACACACACACACACACACACACACACACACACACACACACACACACACACACACACACACTACCAAGACTCTTTTCCAGGCTGATGTTGGCGGTATGAAACAACACAAAGCTCTAAGGGATCATGAAGAATGAGGTGTCCATTAGCAGGAATGAATGAATGAATGACAGGGGGCCTGCATCATTTTACAAGCCATAACGTAGCCCGGTCTCTATGGTTATACCTGAGGGTTTGTCTATCATCTGGAAAATTCATTATCATCCCATGTGATTCTTATCCAATGAACACATTGTTAACTCCTTCAGTAATTAGGACTGACCCTGGATGGCAATGGAGATAAACTCACTCCCACACACCAAAAACATGCAATTAAGGTTAATGTGACTCTCTGAATCGTCTTTAGTGGGAAAGGGTTGGATGTCTATACATGAGCCCTGTCATTGACTTATGGATGCTGTACCCCGCCTGTCACCCTCTCTCACAGAATATGTGGTATAGATGAATGATAGATGGATGGATGGGGGTGTTGAGAGGATGACGGACGACACTTGTCATTAAGATATTCAGAACAGACAGTTTGACTGGAACTACTTAGTAGGTGTCCGTATCAGGAATTAATGCACCCCCAGCAGCCACTCAGATTCAAGTATTCACCAAGACCGCGGTAAAAGCACAGTTAACGTTCGTATAGAGAATTTCTATTTGTGTTCGGTAATAGATAATAAACGGTTTTCCTGCTGAAACACATTAATCACTTATTGTTCACAAATCTAGGTTGTATGAGCCATATGATAGAGCGTTTCACAAGTAGTCTTGTGTGACTCTCTTCCTACTGGGAGTGCTACATTTCCCTGCCCCTGCTGGCTAAACAGTTTCAGTCCATTATGAAACTCAACCATGTCTCCAATACTGCATAACATGAACAACAAAGAAATAATTGATATTGCCAACTATTTTCCTCCACAATTTGAATACTCTATCACTGCAAAGCCCTAACAGAAGGAATTTTTGATGTTGATAAATTTTTGAATTCTACCCTCTCGCAAACACACTCACAACATACATACTACCTCTTTTAGTCCATTCATCATGAACTTATTGAGACTGATGTCTTGTCTCTGTAATGAACATGTATTAATGCAACACTAGCATTCATTAGAAGCCCATTATTGCCACCTGACCCGTATGGAAAACAGTCTGTCACATTTTCTTTTTAGTGTTTTAACAGGACATGTGTATGCATGAGTGCATGTGTTAACACGTTAGTGCATTTGTGCTTGCTTGTGTGACCCCTAGGATTGCCCAGTGCTAATAGGTTTGCAGATGGAGGAGCTTTATTATGCTCTTTATGACTTTTTAACTGACTCACTGCTCATTGCTGGTAATGAACGTGGCGTGTGTGTGTGTATGTTTGTAATGAGTATGGGCGAGGTGGGTCCAGGTTTGGAGTAGAAGGTAATTCCATAGGGGGAGACTAATTCCTCAGGACTCTGTGGATATATGATTCATGATAGGAAAAAGTGCAAATTAGTTAGTTACTGAAAGAGAGCGAAGTAGATAAGACACACATTCAGTGCATTAGTGATGATGCTTGAGTATTGCCATATTGATCAGAGGTCATCTGTTTTGCAGTTATTTAGAGCCGTCATATCTCTGCTGACAACGGAACACGGTGAGGTTTATTTATGAGCGGAATAGACCCCTGTCTGTGTGTAGGTGCACTTTTCTGTCTGGTATTCGTTGAACTACGCACAGATGTGCTCAGTCAAGTGTTACTATGCACATACGCACCTATTTGTGAATGCTATATTCTGCATGTGACTGTAGTTGTGCGAAGAAAAACAAGGAGCGATTTCGTTTAGCAGCAGCATCACCAAGGAAAGAGGAATATTTGACCTCTGATCAGTCACAAAAAAAAAGAAAAAAACATCTTTTCAGAATGGTTTTGGAGGGCACGAAGGACAAAAGGGATGTGCAAACGGGTGTAAAAGAGCGACTGGGGGAAGAGACAAAAGTGATGAGATGAATGAAGCAACAGAGGAGGGTCATGGGTAGGAGCAAAGGGAGGACATGGTAGATAAGAGAATCAAGGGATAGCAGGTGGGTGGGGAAGGGGGACCAATATGTGGTTGAAGGATATAGAGCACAAGGGGAAAGAGGAGGGGATGACCTCTGAGATGGATTTAGAGAAAAGTATAAAGTGGAGCAGGGTGGGAGTTAGACAAAGGGTAAGAAAGTTCAGAAGTTCTGGAATTATAAATATAGGAAATTGAGACAAGGATAGGATTTGATAGCGGGGTGGAAGAGCACCAAGAAAGAAATATAAAAGCCTGAAGATGCTGAACACATGTGGTTTGCAGAGGAAAAGAGGGCAAGAGAGGGGGGATCCTACAAAATCCATCCCTCCCTGAAATATAATATGACATTTATGATGTGTACAAATCTGGAGCCTCTTACCAGCGCTTCAGGCGAAATCCTTCCAAATGTTCAGCATTAATCAGGAGAGTTAGCTTAAAGACTCAAGGTGCTTAAAAAGTCTGGCTTCCTGCTTTAAAACCAGATTTGAGGGTTCAGTTCCCATAAGGTTTTGGTATGTTCACATGTTTAACAAAATGAAGGACTAACACATTTTTTTTTCAGTTTCCAATACTTTATCCTCTTTATTCCTGCCCCTTCATAATCCTCCCTGTATGATAGTTCTGTCTTTCTTGCCTCCTGTTTGCACCCCTTCTCTCATTCTCCATCTTGTCTTCATTTGTGTCTCTTCATCACTTTCTCTTCCTCTCTCTTTCCTTATTGCTTCACAAATACAATCTGCTGACATTGTTAAAGGCAAATAGAAATGTTTTTGATGTTCTAGCTCACTGACTATAAATAGCACATATTTACATTAGTGCCCACAACCAAAATTTAGCATTTTGTATCCTCTGAATTCATCATTTGCGGTTCTCTCCATCTATTACTGTTCAGTAAACAAAAGACTATGGCTATTGCTGGAGGGAGGCAATTCACGGTGGCCGTTTACTTTTTTTGCTTGAGCCCAAATAAGCATAAATAACATTTATTGCATACATTTTAAATGGAATTGTTTAGCAACAAAGGGATATCATTTTCCCAAATAGACCCATCATAATTGCAATGACAAATGTGATAAATGCAACCATCACTCAATGTCGGGGGGCATCAATAACATCAGATGACCATTCTCTGTCACAGTGAAATCCTTTTGTATTGTTGCTCACTGAATCCTCTTCATGACATCAGTGCATGCTGGTGGGCTGATCTTCAGCTTTTATTTTTCTGACATTGTAGTTCAAAAATGACCCTTGTGAAACATTTCACCACCCTTTTAAATGCACCAGTAGGGGTTATTGATGGTGTCACCACAAGAAAGGACAGTAAAGATGAACCATATTTGTCATGATGTCTTTATATATAAATATATATATATTTTTGTTGTTGTTGTTTTTTTGGCATAACAAGAAGTGGCATTAAAATATTAAATGTGTTTTTTTTACAAAAAAAGAAAAAAAGATGGAAATGAATATGATTGTTTTTAATGGCGTTACTTAACTCAAATGTTACATAATACTTCGCACAAGCCCTCGCTGTCTATTTCACTGAAGCAGGAATACATAAACACATCATGTCTTCAAGGATATTGAGGTCTTCTGGAAGCCAGGGCAAGATACAAGGATGACGGGGGTGTTGAAGGTCATCTCATCTGACCAGTATGGATGTCAGTGAGCAGACTGATTGAAGATGTTGAGCAAAAAAAGGTTGAACTAAATAGGGAGAGAAAAGCAAAATTGGTTGGAGGGGAATGGAGGAATATAGCACATAGATGGATAGAGGGAGATACATGAATAGGTGGAAAGAAAATGATAAAGCAGAACAGTAGAACAAAGAGAATGAGGTGAGGTGGCTGTATTAAAGAGAATAAGAAAAGAGACGGATGGAAAAAGAAATCAGGGAAAGGTTAAACATGAGTGTCAGGGTGAAGATGTCGAGAGAATGAGAATGAAGCGGAAAGGAAGCGGACGGGGCAAAGAGTCGAAGGAAAGCAAGACGTTATTTATTTGTGTGAAAATGTTAGTGTAGAAGAGAGCACGAGGGCTGCATAATGCAGGAATCCGTGTGCTGTCAAGGGTATACACGGGATATACAACGCTGTCCATTTGAAAGGTACATTGCTATCACCCCAATTATCATTTACTTATACCTTGGCTAGGGCTGAGATATACTCCACCATCTGGCCAGCTGCCATCGGCTCTACTCGTCTAAGATCTTTAAGATCAGCATGCCTGGCTGGAGTCTAGCTGAGTCAGCTTTGGTGTGCAAACGAACTAGACCAGACCGAAACCAGCCAACAGCTGACACGAGTAGAAATACAAAAAGAAAAACAGTGCTGTCAACTGTCTACCCTTCACTTTGCTGGATCTGCACTCGGGAACTGAATCTCAATGTGGCTAAGGTGAATCGGTTATTTCCTGATTGTGTTCGGTTTGCTGGCTAATGAATGGAGACACAAAACAAATCCTCCACCCCCATGTGTTTATTTGTGTGGGAGGA